>NW_025335468.1:2344606-2771386 GCF_004798865.1 Varanus komodoensis
TTCGGGTAACCAGGACCCAAGCCGTTTAGGGCTTTATAGGTCATCACCAACACCTTGAATTGGGCCCGGACTTCAATGGGAAGCCAGTGAAGCTGATGGAGAACTGGAGTTATGTGAACATAATGCCCAGTCCCTGTCAGCAGCCTGGCAGCTCTATTTTGAACCAATTGAAGTATTCAGACCGTCTTCAAGGGTAGCCCCACGTAGAGCGCGTTACAGAAGTCAAGACGGGAAGTCACCAGCGCATGTGTCACTGTCGCCAGGCAGTCGTACTCCAGATAGGGGCGCAGCTGATGAATCATCCGAAGCTGGAGGAAAGCGCTCCTCGCCGCTGCTGTTACCTGAGCTTCAAGTGAAAGCTCCGGGTCGAGGAGCACTCCCAAGCTGCGGACCTTATCCCTAGGAGGGAGTGCAACCCCTTTCAGGACAAGGTTCAATTCACCTTCTCCGAAGCCTGAACCGCCAACCAACAGGACCTCCGTCTTGTCTGGATTGAGTCAGGTGTTTTTAGGTTTTGTCAGTTTAGTCAGGTGTTTTTCTTTTACTCTTGGCCTGGTCTTTTTAAATGGTCTTTTATTGTCTTTTACTGTTCTTTTATGCTATTTTAAATTATTTTTTAATTCTTAATGTTTTTTTCTATTGCATTTTATTGATTTTATACTTTGTTGTAAACTGCCCAGAGCGCTTTAGCTATGGGAGGTATGGAAATGAAATAAACAACCTTGGAGAGGGGGAAAGGGGATGTTCTGGTGTGCAGGAAGGCAAGGAGACCAGAAAGGAACAGAATACAATTTAACTCGAGCCTCTTGCAGCCTTCTTCCCCCCCTCCCCCCCCCCCCCCCCCCCGCCCTTGAACTGGAGAAAAAGCCTTTCCAGAATGTGGAGTGAGAAGGCAAAGTTCTCCACTGTGCCTCCCACTCTAACAGCTTCAGCCTGGTAGGGCACAGGAATCGCAGAAACCCTGAGTTGTAAGGCCAAAATTAGTAGGATTGTGCCCTTAATTGTGCCCCCTCTGGCAAATATGTACCATAGAATTGTCTAACTTTCGATTTCATTTCAAATTAATGTTTTCTGCCCTTTCCCCTTTGTGTTTTATTTGTACAGTATCCTGTTTGGTTAAATCTTCAACTGATCCTGTAAACTCAGATGTAACCAGTGACCACACATAACTAGATATTTAACAATTGTTACTCATCTGAGGAAGAGCACGCTTGGGAATGAGAGAGGTAGCTGTTCTTGGTGCCCTTCCCAGGGCCAGGGTGGCACCGACTCTTTGGATGAGGATGTGCGGAGGGGTGCAGACATAAAAATGGCAGAGGAGGGCGTGGTTATCACAAGGCCACCATCCCCAGGTGTTTGGGCAGACAGGTTTTGGAAGGGAAGGTAGTGGACAAGGTAGGGAAGGAAGATGAGCCACTCCCAGTCCAGTCCCTGACCCCATGACATGGCATTGGGTTGGAAGAGCCACCCAAGTAGAGGGCCTGCGTAGCGACTAGCCCTTCTCCAAAGGGGCACGGTGGAGCCCAGTGTTCCTGAAAAGGAGGGTTCTTGGAAATAGTTTCTAGTTTGTCTTCAGCTAATCACTCTGTTCATGTACAGAGACTCAATTTCTGGTGGCTACAGTTTGGTAGCTTTATATTTGGAAATAAAGGCTCTTAAGTAAAAAGTCTGTCCATTGTTTGAAAGGAATGAAGGGGGAAACCCAGCTCCCAACATGGATTTAATTATGGGTTCAATGTAGCTTGATCCCATAATCAAACCTCCTGAACGGGAGATTTATAACATCTGGATCCCATATCATTCTGCCGAACCTTTCTTTGCGTAGGATTCCTTTTATTCTAGAATACAACCACTTCCTAGAACACAATAGATTTATCACCCCCATGGTGCTGCATAGACAAAGACAGCAAGTCTCCCACCATTCCCTTCCTCTTCTGATTTGGCAACTTAGTCCTCTAGATTTTTTCTGAATTACATGCCATGCTGTGTCACAGAGACCAAAGAAATGTATGGGGTGTTAACCCTAAGGAAGAAGCTCAGAACATAGGTCGTTGTGTGGGAGACCATCTTTTGAGCCTTTGCTAGCGGCAGACAGTGAGAAGGAAGAGAGTTGCTAGAAATTTTAACCTGCCCCTGTGGTGTTACAGGGCTCCACTGTCACTGGCCATGTGTTGGAAGCAAGTTCTTAACAGTCCCTGTTCTGCGGCAGTTTATCCTTGCTCTTACGTAACTCTTGCATTAGATGTAATTAAACATGACACTGATGAGCCAAGGCAAGCTGCTTAGCACAAATGTAAGCAGTGCCTTTTCCCCAAAAGCTGGGAAAGCCCAACTCTGCAAGCTGACAGCATCCAGGGCCCTTTGCTGGAGCAGCCACTTCTTTCTGGCTCACACCCAACCCCTGGAGGAGACTCTCTCACTCTTCTCCATCTACCCTTCATCCCAGGCACATGACAGTGCCTCACCTCTGATTCAGAATGGCTTCTAGCAAAAAGGGCAGAGACTTTGACAGCTTGATCCGGCATTTGAATGGACAGGGGAGGGTGGGGACAGTCAAGCTGTGGGGAGGGGAGAAATACTGCAGCAGATTCTGTTCTCCCAAAGAGGTCATACAGTCTGGATGGTCCATGAATGTCAACTGAGGGGCAGGGATTGCTGCAGCATGGGACCGTTATTCCTTCCTGCATTCTAGTCTCTTGTATCTCCATAGAATCATGATGAAGCGTAGGAATGACTATTTATTGTCTGCACAATTACTTGGCAAACAAATGATAGTCCCTAGCAAGTGTTTGATTATTTTAATATACCTCATAAAATGGGCATTAATATTTCAGTAAATCCTGCCATGAGATTTTGTAATTTGTACAGGTGCCTTCATGAAATGCTAGAAAAAAAATCAGTAAATCCAAGCTGGGCAGGCGTATGCTGGTTTATGCAGTAAAGGATGTTCGTATATCTTCTAAGCTCTCATGGCCCATATGTTGTTGCATTAGCATACTCTAATATGGAAGGCTGGGCTGCTGCTAGTCAGTGTACGAAGCAGCAGCTGTTTACATGAAGTTGATGATGGTATCATGGTGTCTCATTAATAACTGCAGTGTCCGTAATCCCTCCAGCTGGGCTAGTTTAGCTGCTGGGATCCAGGGCTTCGTATCCTTGTACCTAGAGATGCACAGACGTTTGTGAGAGAAAGAAGCCAGGGACACTAATTGGGCAGAAACAATATGAAACAGCATCTTAACAGAATGTGATTGCTTTTTGCGTGAAGTTTGTTATGAAATTAACAAACTTCCCCCTTGCTTTCCCCTCCTAGTGGCTTTCCAAAGCTATCACACTGCTGGGAAATTCTGGTCTTAGCACTGTACTCATGCCAGCCTCTGTTGAGTAACAGTAGCTTAGTACCCTGTCCCCATATTTGGGGTGGGAGCAGGAAGCTTTGCAGCAGAGGCTGTAATCTCCACCTCTTCCTCCTCCTCCTTTTCTTCCAATTATCTTCTTTGAAATCAGGAGAGATGGGCCTTCCAGGGCTGTGAGAAGGACAGTGCACGACCTTGATTTAAAAAAGAAAAAACTCTGAAAATAAAGTGAAAAGCAAGTTAATGCAGTGCTGGAATTTTGCTTAAAAGGAGGGATGTAGCCTTGTTTAAATGTAGAAATTTGGGGGATGGCAGCATTTTACCTTCTTCGTTAAAGGTCATAAAAAGCTGTAAGCATCAGAAGCAGGGTGGAGGTTGCCACACGTAATTAGAAACATAAAAAACAGAGCGAGTCAGAAGGGACCTCCCGGGCCATCTAGTCTGACCTCCAGCACCAGCCGGCTCCGCTCACGACATGCCCACCATGTGGACATCCAGCCTATCCTTGAACACCCGCACCGATGGGGCCTCAGAGACCTCTCGTGGAAGCCCATTCCACACCCTCGGGGTCCTGACTGTCAGGAAGTGCTTCCTGGCATCTAAATGGAACCTTGGCTCCCTGAGCTTTGCTCCATTGGAGCGTGTCCTGCCTTCCTTTGCATGGGAGAACAGGTCTCTACCCATCTCCATGTGACATCCCCTCACATACCTGTATGTCGCCAACATATCCCCTCGGAGTCTCCTCTTCTCCAGGCTGAAGAGACCCAGTTCCTTCAGTCTCGCCTCATATAGCATCCCCTGCAAACCGACCACCAACCTTGTGGCCCTATGCTGCACTGACTCCAACCTGGCTATATCCTTTCTGTAATGAGGGGCCCAAAACTGAACACAATGCTCCAGTTGCGGGCACACTAGAGTCATGTAGAGTGGTAGTAATACCTCTCTCAATCTAGAAGCCACACTTCTGGCTATGCAACCAAGGGTGGCGGTCACCCTCTTGACCACCGCATCACACTGCTGACTCATGTTTAGCCTGCAGTCAACCAGTACCCCGAGGTCCCTTTCACAAGTGCTGCTCTCCAGCCACTTGTCACCTAACCTGTACTTATGACAGTTATTCCTGTGCCCCAAGTGCAAGACCTTGCACTTATCTACATTGAACGCCATCCTGTTGTCTCCTGCCCACTTCCATAGTCTGTCCAGATCCTTTTGGATCTGGAGTACCTCTCCTCAGTTGTGGCCACTGCTCCAGTTTTAGTATTGTCTGCGAATTTGATCAGCAGACTGTTCACCCCTTCTTCCATGTCGTTAATGAAAAGATTAAACAGGATCGGCCCCAGGACAGAGCCCTGGGGGACCCCACTTGTCACTGGCCGCCATCCTGATGATTCCCCGCTAATGGTTACCTTCTGCTTTCGGTCAGTCAACCATGCCCTAATCCACTGGACAGTGCTTTGGTGTATCCCAAAACTCCTCAGTTTCTCCACCAGGATATCATGGGGCACTTTGTCAAAGGCCTTGCTGAAATCCAGGTATATCACATCCACTGCATCCCCTCCATCTAGCCATCTCGAAACCTTGTCATAGAATTCCACAAGATTTGTCTGGCAGGACCTGTTTTTGCGGAAGCCGTGTTGTGTGGCTGTCAGCCTCCCTTCCCTATCTAGCATCACTCGATCTCTCTCTATTATGAGCCTTTCCATTGTTTTTCCTACAATCAACGTAAGGCTAACCGGTCTGTAATTCCCATGTCCTTTCTACTACCCTTTTTGAAAATTGGAACCACTGATGCCACCCTTCAGTCCTCTGGAACTTCACCCGTTCTCCACGAGGTCTCAAAAATGGAGGCCAGTGGGCGTGAAAGAACCCCTGCCAACTTTCTAAGTACTCTCGGGTGTAACCCGTCAGGGCCTGGCACCTTTGTAATGTCCAATGCCCTGAGGAGCCCCTCGACTTCAAGGGGGGGGTGACTCTAATCTGTGCCCCTAAGTCCCCAGCCTCATCTAATCTCCTATGCAGATCTCCCCCATCCTGCTTTGGGGAGAACACAGAGGCAAAATAGTCATTTAGCATCTGTGCCTGTTCCCTCATATCAGTCACTGGGTCTCCTTCCTCCTTATTTAGTGGTCCCACCACTTGTCTCCCCTTCCTCTTCCTATTTACATGCTGAAAGAAGCCCTTTTTGTTGCTCTTGATATTCTTGGCAAGTCTCAGCTCGTAATCAGCCTTAGCCTTGCGAAGAATCCTTCTGCAACGGGCCTCCTCCTCTCGGTATACCCTTTTGTCTATTTCCCCCAGGACCCATTTCCTACGGAGGTTCCTCTTGTGACTAATCCCTTTAACCACCTCCTTTCGCATCCATGGCGGCACTCTCCTCTGCGTCCCTACCTTACTGACTAGAGGTATCGTCAAGGCTTGTGCCTCCAAAACCTCCCTTTTGAGTGCTATCCACCCCTCCTCAACTCGCTTACCTTCCAGTAACCTATCCCAGGAGACTTTCCCCAGTCTGGCCTTCAGTTGGCCAGAATTGGCCCTCTTGAAGTCCCAGCTTCTAGCACTTGACCTGCTGCACATCCCCAGTCCCCTGATCTCAAAGCAAAGGATGGAGTGATCACTCGCATCCAGAGCTCCCCTAATCTGTACTTCATCTATCAGCTCCTCCCTATTGGTCAAGACCAAGTCAAGGATGTCCCCCCCCCCGGTCGCCTCTCGGACCCTCTGTGTGAAAAACGCTCCCTCAGTAGCTTCTAGGAAGTGACATGACCTGGCTGTCACCGCCGAGTGAGTCTCCCAAGTAATATCCGGGAGATTGAAATCTCCCATAATTACTGTGTCTCTCCCCCGAGATAGCCTTGGAATCTGGTCTGTCAGGACATCATCCAGGGTCTCAAGTTGATCTGGAGGGCGAAAACATACCCCCACTGTCAGGTCTCTTTCCCTGTCAACCCCTAAGTTTCACCCAGACTGCCTCTACCGAATCCCCATCTGTGTTGCATTCTATCTCACTGCATTCTATCCCTTCCCTGACGTATAAAGCCACGCCCCCACCTCTCTTTCCCTTCCTGTCCTTTCTAAAAAGGTGATACCCTTCTATGTTCACATTCCAGACTTGCCTTTCATCCCACCAAGTTTCTGTGATTCCAAGCAGATCATATCCTCCTATTCCCAGGAGAGCTTCAAGCTCTTCCTGCTTATTACCCATGCTCCTAGCATTGGTGTATATGCACCTCAACTCCTTCCCAGTGCTTCCTTTCCTTGGCGTTCCCAGCCTCCTCCTTCCTGATACCTGGCCCCTCTCTGTAGGAGTCCTGTCAGTCCCTGCAGTATCTCTAAAACCCTGCTCCCAGAGCCCTGATCCTCCCCACACACTTGTCCAGTGCAGACACGTTACTGGGGGGCCTGACCCCCCCCCCGGCTCAGTTTAAAGTCTTCTGGACGAAGCTCACTAGAGCATCTCCAAAGGACCTTTTCCCCATCCTTGTGAGGTGTAACCTGTCCGTTGCCAAAAGTCCATTGGCAAGAAAACAAGCGCCGTAATCGAGGAACCCGAAGCGTTCCTTTTGGCACCACACCCTAAGCCAGTTGTTCACCTCGGAGGCCCTCCTGTTCCTTCCTGGCCCAAATCCCCGGACAGGTAAGATTGACGAGAAGGCCACTTGGGCCTTCAGCTCTCTGAGTTTCTTCCCCAAGGCCTCAAAGTCCCTGGTGGTCCCAACCACACCCTGCCTGGGCACATCGTTTGTGCCCACATGGATCACCAGGGACCGGCTGGTGACCCCCGGAGTGAACAAGACACTCCACTCTGTCCTTCACATGCCAGATGCGTGCACCCGGCAGGCAGCAAACCTCCCTTGTCTTCAGGTTGGGGCGGCACACCGCTGCCTCAGTGCCCCTCAGTAGGGAGTCCCCAACAACAATCATCCGCTGCCGTACCTTCCCGGTGCTGGTGGGCGGCCGTGCCCTGGCCCTCGCCTCTCCTGCAGTGGCCCCCTTGTCGCCTGACGTCCCAGGCTGGGGGTCCTGCTGGTCCCCCAAGGCCTCATCAGCCCCAGCCTCCCCAAGTGGAGAGAACCTGTTTCCCAGCTCCAGATTGGTGCCAGGAGAAGGAGGAGGCCGTGCTGGCCTCCTCCTCCTGTGGGTGACATGCCTCCATGTCTGCGCAGCTGCTCCTCCCGTGGCCTCTCCCTCAACCCTCTGTCCAGAGGGGGGCTGCTCTGGAGGGGCCTGGAGAGCTCTCTCGGCCCTCAGGCACCTCACCTCCTCTTCTAGCAGGGTCACCATCTTGCACCGAGGGCAAGTGTATCCATGCCTCTCCTGGGGGAGAAGGGCGAACATGTCGCAGCTGTCGCAGTGGACAGCAACACCCGTGACTCCCGCCAAGGCCATCTCCTGGTCTGCCATCGGTATCCCTTCCGAGACCTTACCCTGGTCCCCTGCCTTGTCTGTCCTGCAGTTCCTCTCACTCTCCCAGTTCTCCTAGACAAAAACCCACTCGCACACACACACAAGGATAAAATAAACTTAAATTTAAATTGGAAGAAAAACAAAACAAAGCACAGCACAAACCAATCAAACAAACAAACAAACCTCTGTGTCTCAGGGAAGGGAGTCTCCGGACAGCACGGGCTGCAGCGAAGGGATGCATACAAGGGACGACGCCCTTCCTCTCTGCTGCTCCTGGCCCTCTGCTCCCCTGCCCAGCTCCTACCTTGCCTTCACCTGTCCCCTGGCCACTCAGCACTCTCCTCCAGCCTGTGCCTGTGCTGCTCTGCTGCTCTGCCAAGAGGCCAGAGCCAAAAGGGCTTGCAGTGGCTGAGCGTGGCCTTATCAGTCCCTCAGGCCAGTGGCCCCGCCTGTCCGCTTCCTCCTGGCTGCTCTAGCCTCTCTGGCCCGCCCCCTTCCTCTCTGCTGCTCCTGGCCCTCTGCTCCCCTGTCCAGCTCCTACCTTGCCTTCGCCCGTCCCCTGGCCACTCAGCACTCGCTCCCAGCCTGTGCTTCTGCTGCTCTGCCAAGAGGCCAGAGCCAAAAGCCCAAGAGGCCAGAGCCAAAAGGATATGGGCAGCATGCAAACTAGGGGTCATAACATTTGTGCAAAAACAGTGTACACAAAGCTCACCGTCCCAGTGAGCCCTATCTAGAAAGAAAAATACCTTTTCCCAGTGATAAAACACTGCAGTTTGGCTACTGAAGGAAATGGGAAATCCTTGCAGCAAGCTGCTTGGAAGGAAGCATTGAAGGCATTTCAAGAATTGCTGAGTTTTAAAATTCATTTTCCCTATTTAGCGTTGCAGTTTCTTTTAGGCCCTGATTTGAGGAAGGAGGAGACAAATGCGAACTTGATAGTTCCAGTCTCCTCGCTGAGACTCCAAGGGGTTGAACTGCGCTGTGAACCTGGAAATGGGTTTCTAACTTGGATGGCTTGAAGGGAGAGGGCTGGAACGGGTCATGGCCTCTGTGCTGTCTTCACATGCCCTGGGGTGCATCTGCTTTTTCTTTTGCAGATGGTGAGCGACTGGGTGAGGTAACAGACCCTGGAAGGCGAGCAGTGGGGGCGCATGCATCCTCTCCTCAGAGGAAGACCGAGGACTCCAGCGAGAGCCGGGAGGACGAGCAGATGGTAATCTCACTTATGCCTTCTCTCTCTCTCTCTCTCTCTCTCTCTCTCTCTCTCTCTCTCTCTCTCTCTCTGTGTGTGTGTGTGTGTGTGTGTGTGTGTGTGTGTGTGTAAAGAGACCACCTCCCTCACCTTCCCCCATATCACTGTGACAGTTATGCATGCTAGTAGAAGAGGATGTAACTCTTTAATCCCAAACTCCTTGAAGGCTGGGAGGGTGTTATGTTGAACAGCTTTTGAGATTTGGAAACACTATTTTAATGCCTTTCACAGTAGCAGGTAGAATCACCCTCATCAATACGATATAGCAACATGTGTTAATGATGTCTAGATGACTATTCAGGGTCCTCACTTTATGGCTGGCCTTGATAGCCAGCCCAGCATCTCCAGAGTGGTGGCTGGGTTGGGCTGTGGCCCAAAAACAACAGAGAACCCTGTGCATCCTTTAAGTGGGCACAGAACTGCTACTGCTCCCTCTGATCCCAGAACAGAGAGAGCAGAGGAGATGTGCTGCTGGGATTCGCCTGCACCAGGGAAAGCAGCTGCTTCTCTGTATGCGGGTGAGTCCCAGTGCTCGTTTCCCCCATTCCAGTCTGAGATCAGGAACAGCAGCTGGGAAGAGGGACAGCAGACACTGGGATTTGCCAAAGCTGGGGAAAGTGGCCAGTTTCTCCATGCATGAATGGGTGAACCCCAGTCTGCATCGCCCACCCCTCCTCCTTTCTGTAGTGGAGGAAAGAGGCAGAGCACATGAAGCAGTTGAGTCCCCTTTGCTCCCCCACTGGAAAAGCAAAGGGTGCTCAGCTACTCCTCTCTGCACACCCACCTCCTGCCTCCATGGTGGGGAGGAACAACAGCCTAGTCTAGCTCAGCTGTGCTGCATGTGGGTTTTCCCTAACCAGGAAAGCCTGCATGCTGCAAAGCCTTGACTCCGGCCCAAACTCTAGGTGAAAGATCCACCTAGTACTTGGACCAGGGATCAAAGGGTGTTGGGTAGCTGTGGTCATGCCCACTGACACTATACTCACCTGACAATTTCCCTGCCATATTCCTGCTCTACAATACATTGTTAATAATTTTTGCAGCCTGGGTCACACTTCTGTAACCCTCCTGTATCTGACAGCTAGCAATGGAGCTGTTTTGTTTTAAGCATGAAGTTTTCATCAGTGTAACATGAAGTAGCTTTTAAAAATAAAGATGTTTCCTAGTCAAGCAAGTACCCTTTCAGCAACTGAACCTTCCCCCTTCCACCTGCTATATCAGCTCATGAAAAAGAAATATTTTTTCTGCATCTTCAGGAATACAATCACAAGCTGCCACTGCTGCTCAAGTCCACTTTCATGCGAGTCCACTAGGCCAACTGCCTGTTAGAGGGCCCAATGTAGCCAAATTCCCCTCTTGCAAATTTCATCCTCCACTTTGGAGACAAATTTCCTCCCCAACACTAGATCACTAAAAAGAAGTGATTTTCTGAACCCCACAGGAGCCTAGATGTATGCTTTTGATCAGTGTATTGTACTCTAATGCAGGACCACCTGCTTCATATTTAGCCAAGCATTCCCATATTTCTGTATCTTCAGCTTCAGTGCTTCCTTTACTAGCAAACATCTTTTTATATTAAAAGGCTGTTTCCAGCCAAAACATTTTCTTTCTTGCCATGCCTTCTCTCAGCTTTCCTCCACAGTTAATGCCCTCTGCTTTGGCACTGTTCCTGCAGGTGGACATATTTTAATTTTTCACATTTCACTGAAGTGAGCACACCTCCAGAGAACCTTCTTTCCAGTAGTGCCTTCTCTTGGCTCCCCTGCCCTGCCCCACCCACATCAGTATCCTCCACCTTGGCAGGTCTCTTGGTGGTGAATACCTTAATTTTTTTAAAATTAAGGACATTCTATCATGTCCCTTCTTCATGATTCCCAGTAGAAAAAAGAGAATCTAGAAACCGAGAAGGGATAAAGGAAAAAATGGTGGTAGTATTAGCAAGATCACAAAATATGGCAGGTCTTTTCCCTGCTCTGGCCCGCTGGCTTTTTCCATTCCTAAATGTCTTGTGTTTATGAGGGTTACAGAGCATATGTGACAGGAGCCTGTGTGGCATTAGACTGGGAGTCTGGGGGTTTGAGTCCTGTTCTTTGCTCAACCATGAGGCTCACTGGGTGTCTTTGGCCCATCACTACTCTCAGCCTGGCTTACCTCCCAGGGCGAAGGAGGCAGTAAAATGGAGAGCAGCACATAAGCACCTTGGATCCTTTGCAGGGAAAAAGACAGGATATAAACGCAGAGCAGCAGGTGGGAATGCAAACATTACACAAAATTTGCAGCTCAGCTATAGAAAAGAAGGGAAATTTGTGCAAATTTCCTGGCAGAAAAAGTAAGTAGTTTGTGAATGCCTTCCTATGTTCATAAAGGCATGGAGAATTATTTCCTGTTTGCAGTCTGATGTGGGGAGTCAGCAACCCCATCAGAACAATTACAAGAAGGGTGCTGACATAGAGACTGAAAAACCCAGGATTTTGGCTGTGGAAGACATGCCAAAAGCAGGTAGAGAACTGAGAGGGAGGGATAAGCTCTGGCAAGCCAGCAGCTGCAAAGAAGGTGATCATCTGTTAGGAGTAATGGACAAGCCACCCACCCACTGTAGCTTCTTCTCAAGGTGGCTTAGCATGATGTGTAAACATGTCCATTGAGTCCATGACTGCACTGTACTGCCTCCCTTCATCTTGGCTTACAGCTAAATGCAACTGAGAAATGTTTTAACATACCATGCAGTCTTTGATGCGTTTCTGCAACATCGTTAGCTGCAGCCCTTTTAACTACTACTTGGGGTGGCTGCAGCTCATAAGTGGAGAGGAGCTGGAAGAATCCCTGTGCTGTCAAACAATGGGCCTGTTCTCAAATTTATGCAGGGAAGAAAGTGATTGCATGCCAGGAATTTTGGTAGATACTGGCATCAGGAGAGTGAAAATTTCTAGGTCTACTTTTTGTAATGAACAAACAGTGGGAGGAATGACAGCCAGACAAGCCGAATGACAGCCAGACAAGCCAAATGACAACAGAAGGATGTCCTGTTGTAGCATGCATAAGTTACCCGAGGAAGAAGGAACCAAATAATTAGCTTTGAATTATTTCCTGGAATTTTATTCAGCACAACGGCTTTTAAATGGGCTTCAAATGATCCATATGGAAGCTATTCACTCTAACAATTACTTTCCCTTGTGCAGCAATAGGCAATCTAATTGGAAAATAAAAAATAAAAATGGTTTCGGTATACATCTAAACAAAGCTGAAGTGTTAAGAGAGACTCTTACAGACAGCATGTGCCAGGAGATCACATAATGCAGGCTACCTAGAACTGGCGCATAGGAAAACTGACAGTTCATGGAAAAGGCAATGCAGGGCCAAAATGCTTCTCCCCCGACATACCAGTTTGCTTCACACAGGGAGGGTTTGTGCATGTATGTGTGTTTTTGCACAGGAAGCATTCCAGTGGATCCCCCAGTCTGCATCTTGAACAGGGATTTTTCTTAACTCTCTAATTTCAGTATCATGTCCATAATTGCATTTAATTACATACTGAATAGGAAAAGGAACAACAATCATTGCTATTACTATTATAGTTTTTAAGAACATTTCTTTAAAATAAATCTAACAGCAGAGACTGAAATTGCCCTCCATTGGCTAACAGGATTACATTGCATCACTGTCACCCACCTAGCTACTGCCAAGAACATCTATCCTATTGGATTCCACCCTTTTCCGACTTTTTCCACTGATAGTTCTGCTGTCACCTCTGAGCCCCAGAATGTGTTGTCAAGCTCAACTGATAACTAAAAATGGTGCCAAATCATGTGCAGAGTGCCTTTCATTCATCACCAGTAACAGCCCCTGCACAGAGCTTCTAGTGCAAACAGCACCTTCCTTTTGGTAGAAGTAATCACTGTATAAATTCAAATACAATTTTTTCAGGTTCCTCTGATACTGAAGTTCCCTGAAATGATGCACACATGCCCCAGCTAGGATTAAGCTGACAAGTGAAAGGACTTTTAAGCCCATCATATTTTGGGTGTTTCATGCAAAGACTCACTAGAAAAGACCATTATACCAGGGAAAGTTGAAGGTAAAAGAAGGAAGGGAAGACTAAATATGAAATGACAGGACTTCCTAAAGGAAGCCACAAAGGGGAGTTTGCAGGAGCTGAGCGGGGCTCCATGATCGGGACACTTGGGAGGGCATTCCTTTATGGGGTCGCTATATGTTGGAGAGGACTTGATGACATGGAACCCCAAATGACAAAAACATCTTTATCTCTCCACAATTCAGAGGCAGTCCTCTTGCTCTGTTCCCATCTTCTCCTCCCCATGCAACATGGCAGACGGTCAAGGCATCAGGCTGCACACTTGCCATGCCTTCTCCTTCAACTCAAGACTGGCGCTTTCACTCCCTGGATGCTACATCCTGCCTTCTTTTCAAACAACTACACTCCTAGAGTTCCTAGAGATGATGCTGAGAAAACAGAAAGATCTTCAGTGCTTGCTGAAGTGTGTATTACATCCATTTCTTACGCCAGGCCAGGATTTCTGAATGCTCACAATTGAACATAGATCATCCAGTCCAGGATTTATACTAGACTGACAAGACAAGGACTAGTCTGCCTGTGGTGGCACATAAGGAAAGAATAGTAAACAAATCATTTATCTGTGAGGCCCTGTTTCCAAGAATTCCAGGCACCTGCCCTCCAATCTCCCCGCAACATAAAGGCTGCACTCTCACACCCTCAAAATACCTGCTGTGTAAAAGACTTTTGTGGCCCAGAGAAAGTGACAACAGATTGCTCAGGGAAGGCTGGAGAGACTCAAAGAGAGTTCAGCTCAGTAAGACTTGCTGGCAAAAAGGAGCCCCCAGATTCCTCCCATCTGAAAAACTTGCTCTCTTTAAGGGCTTGACTGTTAACAGGGCAGAAAAGAATGAAAGCCAAACAAAATAAGTACAGTCTTTCTCCATAACAGCTGGGAGAACGGCCCACGTCATCATGTGGTCAGTCAATGGGGGTGGTGGTCCTGCATCCTTCCAGGAATGCATTTTTGCACTTGCTTTAATAAGGAAAACTAAAGCAGCAGCGGTGATCATTAGAGGACCACTGTGCCCCTCCAGACTGAGGAGGTCTTGATCACATGCTTGTTGGACAACAGGAGCAAAGAAGGAAGAAGACAACAAGTCCTCCTCCTCCAAACAATGAGTGACCATGTGACCTGGCTAACACTTAACACCCGTTTTCAGCATCCAATCAAAACTGAATATAGGTTACAAGAAGGCTGACATTCACATGACCCACATTCACTGAGATCACACAGTACACCAGCCCGCAAGTTGGGGGTTGCATATTCAGAATGGCAGCTGTACATGCCCTGTATATATTGTAGCCTCAGCATGGGTTAAATAAACGAAGCTGGGCTGACATGTTGTGTGAGCGGCCCATTGCTGGCTTACACAATACTTGGATTGTTGATGAAAGCTGATTCAAAATGGTGAGAATTTTCTGGAGCTGGTGTAGTTATTCCCTCACTTGTAGCTCTGACAATCCATGGTTGAAACAACCTGTGGGTTGTCATTATGTGTGAACTGGCCCTGTGTTCCTTGAGAAGCAGAGTTGGCTAATTCTGCCTCTGGATCAGGGAGAAAGGCTTTGGAAGGACCTTCCAAATCAGGAGAGAATGCATGTTTTCAATCCCTGAACATTTTCTTCTGTAGAATCCTTATGGTGATCCACACCCATTTCCTCAGAAAAGTCTAGCATCCCAGTTTTTGAAATGGCAAAAATAACAAAGAATGAACACAAATTCCAGGTTCAATAGAAAGGCAGTTATATAGCATCTCAGCAAATTTTCAGTGTGGATAATTAATTTATAATGAAAAATCTGCATTTCCTTCCAACAAGTTACTTTTTTTTCAGAATATATTGTGGGAGTTATCTTTTAAACAGTCTACAAATATTTGATGCTTCTATAAAGGAACTACTGGGACCCACTGAAGCAAATTACTATTGATGCCCTGGGAATTGAAATAACAGAAAAGAAGCATTATTATCTAGTGATCGGAAAAAGGAATGGCTCTCAGGAGTTCTGGTTTTTATTCACAGCCTGATGGCCACATTAGCCAAGATACTGCTCCTATTCCTGCCCATGGCTTTTTCATTTGATTATCTGAAATAAAGGAGAAAAATCAAAGGAGAAAACATCAGGTTTTGTAAGACTTGCTTCAAGACTTCAACCAGCTTTAGAGTCAAAATTAGGAGCAACAAAAATGACTTAGTTGCTCGTGAGAAAGCAGAGGCTGTGACTTTGTCTGAGGTGTTAGAGGCAGGCCACAACAGTTAAAGGGGTTTGGTTTCTGCATACATTCCCTTGGTTTCTCCCCTTAAGACCTGCTCTTCCTGGTCTCTAAAGACACACAATCAAGATATTGTTAAAGGATAAGAGCTGTTGCTCCTGTACAGGACTCACTTAGCATTTGTGTCCATGCATGTGCGTGTAACCTAGCACAGTCTCAGCAGCTTATGCTGACAGTTCTGCATTATTTGTAGACCCTCTTTGTCAGTATTGCCTGCACCCCTGCACATAATCACCACTGTCACGATGTGGGAAGCAACAGGGGCAGATCCTGACATGCTGGTTTCCCTCTCAGGTTCAGCCCTGGAGCCTGCCAACCTGCTTGCCATTTACAACCTCTGCCTGGGGATCTGACTCCGTGGTGGGTAGAGCCGAAGCCCCTTCAGGAAGCAACTGTGAATGTCTTGCTGGCCAGCATTGCAGAGAAGCTCAGAGTGTAGCTCTGCATCTCCAGCACACAGAGGCACTGCTAATTTTCCTTTATTCTGCCAAAGGGATGCCTTATCCAGTGCATTGCTGCTCAAAGGGCAATCATTCGCAACCCCACAAAGTTCGTAACAAATCCGAAATTCGTAACAAATCCAGTGCAGTGGATTACTGCAGTACATTTATGTGAGGTTGCCCTTAAGGCTGGTCCAACAGCTGCAGTTGGTGCAGAATGCCACAGCTAGGTTGGTAATGGGAGCAGTTTATTACCAGCTTATTATACCTACGTGGGAAGAACTGCATCGGCCTGATTCTTGTTCACAAAGCCCTAAACAAAACTTGAGAGATTGCCTGATCCACTACCAGCCTGATGCAATGCAGGTCTCATGAGAAAAAGACCTTTTCCAGCAGGTACTTCTCAAAGGTATTCTTGCCCTCTGTACCTTGCTTAGAACTGTATTTAATATACACAGTCCGTAATTACAATTCAGTCCAGGGCTGGGTCTTGCATCAGTTCCCCCTCCCCTCCCAAAAAGCAGGCCGATTTGCATGCTCTGCCTGAGAAACTTCACTTGGCAACCTTGAAACTTGAAAGCCCTCCCCCACACCTCGCTCCTCAGAATCCTGCCAATCTCCTTGAACCATCTTAAAAAAAATAAAAGAAATCCATCTTAAGGCTGAGAAGGGATGAGGAAGAATGTCAGAAGCACCATGAACAGACCACCCTGCCAAATTTGGATTCAAAATAAGTCACCCTGGGAGCAAGTCACTCTACCTAAACAACCCTCCTACAAGCCTTGGGTTCTCAAGGTGCTGATTTGCATAAAACTACCTACAGTGGGAAAACCACTCTGGGTTTTGACATCATGCAAATACACACTGTGACCACCAATGGTGACAACCCACCATGGTTTAGCATGATGTGCAAGCCCAGTCAGTTGTTTGCAAAGCCCTGCTGTTGCAGGGTTATACCCCAGCTGGATTAAAATGAAATGAGAATGCACAGTGCTTCATGCCTTTCACACTCTGCATCTGCTGAAGTGTTGAGAACAGTATAGTAAACAGCTAGTAATACTAGGAGAAAAAAAACGTTCTCCTCACCCTTCAGTAGCAATTGCTTATGCACTGAGGTTTTCAAAAAATACTATCACAATTTTTTTCCTGGCACCAGTGACAACCTACTGTAACTAATAAAGCAAATAAGGCTGTTATAGGCCAGTTGGCTGCTCAAGGATCCAGGAAAACTAATGCTTTGTTTTCTGGATTCCAAACAGCGTGGATTTGGGTTTCTGTAAGCATTATTCCTTCCTGTCACTAATACTATCATCACCATCATCTTCACTTTATTGTATTTTCAATCTTGACAAAAGGAAAGCAAATCTTTTTAAAGCAGTTATACAAATGAGTACCTCAGATTTTTCACTGATGTTGGAGAAGTATTTTCCATTTTAGTTTATTACTAAAGGACTGCATTAAACAAATACAATAGAATACTCTCCCTTTCCCTCTCCCTCACGCAGTAACAGTATACATTCTCACAATTGCAAGAAGGGAAAAGACATTTATTCTCTGTCAACAAATTTGGCAAATTGCAAACCACTCATCTATTGTACAGAATTAAGGTGATAGTTGCATGGGAGGCAAGTAAAGAAAGAACTTTTTTCCTAGGAACAAAATGTCTGGGAAATACAGAATCCTCACTATAGAATGGACATCTCACCTTAATTAATATGAGCAAAGTCTGTGATGTATTGTCCCAATACACACCATCTGAAAGGACCAAACTGACATGGTATTAACTGTATGACTACAATTAATATGAAGGCTTTGTCTTACGCAGCTAGCAGAAGGACCTTGAAGTTCCCCTCTCGACACTTTGCGCTGTTGACCAGTTGTTGATGCATTCATGTGGGCATACTGAATATTTATCACCCAGCTGCAGGTCATTGTGTCATGTGAACTTGGGGATTGTGGGTTATCTGAGGGTTAATCAAACCTCACACAATGCACAGTCTGTCATTAGATGTCCTGATTTGATTATAGAGGACTGTTTGATCATGTGTTCTTGTCTACTCAGGCTCATCCTTGCAAGTTACTTATGTAACAGAAAACCTGCAAGGTACTTGGATTCACATCAAGATGGGCTTGAGTAGTGCCATGCTTGATGGTGGTATTTTATTTTGCAAAGAAGCCTTAAATTCCCAGTGAATGAAGTGTACCCGTAGTCAACTGGGAAAACAAAAGCAGGAACTTCTTTTTCTAAACTTAAATAGCTCCTTGCCTCTTTTCTCACATGGAATATGTTCCAGTTTTGTGCTGATTATTTTGGTTCTGCGCTTTTAGATATGTTTCCATTGAGGCAGCCAGAACTGCAGTATACATGGTGTTCTAAATGTGGCTGCACCGTGGGTTTATGCAAGAGCATTATTATATTGGCTAATTTATTTTCAACCCCTTTTCTGAGAACTATCAGTACGGCATTTGGTTTCTCAAGTTGCCAAAACACAGCTACTTGAGTCTTCTTGAGTCCAAAATCTCCTTCTTGATTATTTATTATTTTATGAAAACCATGACTTTGTTTTTTCATATCTCTATTACTACATTATAAATCATACAATTTTGTGCTAGGATTGTACTAAATTCAGTTTATACACTCTTCCATATTATTTCATCAATTTAACATTAATTAAAATTGCCATGCCACCTTAATGTTCCTCTTCAGAAAATTTCTGACTCCACTCCTGACTCATGTAAGGACAAGTTAAATAACACTCGGTCTGCTCACAGGTAGATCTCACCTGCACAAAATCATTGGCCCAGGCCAAATGGCTGCTGAAGAGGGCTAGCTATTCTTTTGGGAGTCTGGGGTAATTGAATGTATCCAGATCTCCACTAGATTATATTTTTAAAATAAAAGCCATTCCAAGGCAGCCACGTGGAGGAATGAGGCTGGGGAGGATAGCCGGCAGCAGCTGATAATAAATGCTGTAAACAAAAGTGACCCTATTAGGATTCAGAGTGCCAAAGAAATAATTAGCCAACTTTGTAGAAGTGAGCTAATTAAAGCCCCAGAGGGAAGGAACACAATGCCCTCAGAAGACATTATTAGGGAGATGGGATAATACTGCTGTGATTGCTTCAAAAGGGAAGGGTTTTTTCTGCTGCCTTGGAATTCTAGCTGCAAGGATAAAAGGTTTGTCTCCAGAAAGTGCTGCCTTTGAAGATGGGGAAGGAGGACAGATTGTCACTAGGAATCTCAAGGGGCAAGGGGGGGGGGTGCCTCTTTTTCTCTCTCAAACCTGGCAAATTTATTTAAGATCCCCGTCCCTACCTACACACATATGCATTTTCCTACAGTACCAAGACCAACATTCCCGGCATGCGCCTCACCAAAGAACCAGGACCTGCAGCCTCACGCTGGATAGTTAAGAGTCCTGAATTTCTCACAAGCTAACTGGTGTGCAGTTTACAGCTGGGCCTCAAAAAGAGGAGGACGAACACAGGCTCGGCAGACTCCCACTCCACACTCTTCCCCCTCCACCTCCTCCTCTAATGTGTCTGAAGCCCTGACCGATTAGAAAGCCTCTCTGTTCCGCAGCAGAAGAGACCAAAAACTTCCTCTGCAGCTGCCAGGAGAAACCAGAGTGTGTGAGCTGTGCGGGAGGAGACACATTGCCCAGTCAATGCCTCTATACCAGAGCCATTGTAAATGTGTTCCTTACGAAGGGGGCCTCTGCAAATTAATGCTTCACTGACTTTAGTAATAGCAGAGTAAACGATTCCATGTTTCTTCGGCTCTTTTTAAAGGTGTATTTGTTTTGGACTCTGGGATCTTGCTTCCAGTGCACAGTGAACTTTCCCCACTTCCTGAACTTACAGAGGAAGCTATTCAGAGTTAGGCTGTTGTGATCCAAGTAAATTCTCAGGTTTTGCAGGAATTCTGTTTGTTTGCTTGTTTGCTTAAGGGGGGACAAAAGGAGGGAGCAGCTCTTGGATGCAGAGTTTTTCTGTCTTAAGTCAGAGTGACATTGCTTGTCCAGTCATCTCTTGCAGAGCTCACCCATCCTGGCTTCGCGTTTATAGCACTAAATGATAAAGGAACAGCTGTTACTTATTCGTTGCAAAGAATCCAAAGTTTTCCTCATGGCTTGCCTCTCTCTTGTGTATAAGCTTCAGTATGTTGTCTTTGTTGTCTTTAGGGAAGAATCCTCCAGCCACTAAGTCCATTGCAATTTAGCATGGGCTATACGAACTAGCTAATAAGCTCGCATTCATGAACTCACAAGCTATGAGTAATACACCCACAGTTCATTTAAAGTTTTACATGTTTTTTTGTGTTCTTTCTCACACAAGACCCTTTTTGGAGGGAAAAAACGACTAGCAAAACCATTCCTTCTTTTGAACTGTGCCTGTTCTTTTCATTAAAAGCAACACTAAATCTACCCCGTCTTTTTCTGTCTGCAGCATTAAAATATTCCCTCATTTCAAACAAAGAAAAGCTCTTCCTCTGAAGAAGTGGTCCTCCTTGCACAAGGCACACCATATCCATTGTATGAGGACAGAATATTGAGACGCCCCAGTTACGAGAGTGGGAGGAAAATTCTAATCATCTATGATTAATAACACTGAATGTGATTTTTGGCAAGCTTTGAATCCCAAGAGATGGATAATAGGTGGTATACCTGCAGCAATCATGCAGCTTTATATGTCATCATAATATATAAAAATGTCATCCAGGGCAAGCCTTGCCATGCAGTAAAGGTGAAGCAACCTGCTTCAAGCAGTGCCAGCAGGTGGGAAGTACAAGACTGCCTAGTATAGTCACCTGCATCTCCAGTAAATGCTGTTAATAGCTGTTTGCATGATTTATGTATTTTAAAACATCTATCTTATTTCTGAAACGTTCAGCATGGCTCACAGCAAGCAAATAATTTAACAGTTTAAACATTGCTGCAATCTATAACAATGTAAAACTGGAAAACAGCAGCAGAATGATAGAGCCATAGCAAGTGGCAATATTTAAAATATTTAAAAAATAAAGTTGAAATTACAAACCAAAGGGCTTCCTTAAAAAGAGGCTTGTTGCCAACTTCCACAGGATTGTTAACAAGGAAATGAGGCAGGCCTACTCCAAAGCCAAGGCTCAGCCACCAAAACAGATCTCTCCAGACCCACCTAAAGCACCTCAGGAGTTCCTGAGCCAAACAAGAGATCCTCGTAAGAGGATCTCAGTAGACAGGCAGATTTGGAAGCAGTTTTTTACATTTTCTGCTTCTAGACCTTCTTTAAAGGTCAGCACCAACACTTTGAATTATACCTGGGAACAGAATTGAAAGCCCATGATGCGTAGCCTCAGATGTTGGGAACAAGTGTATCAAAGCATAGATAGAACATTCCAATAGTGTTGTAATTGGAACATTACTGTTCTGTAGTTCAGTTCTTAGAGAATGAACTATACAGCAGTCTCTAAGAACAGATATTTGTTTTATGAAGAGTAGGAAGCTCCTGGGAAAATATGATTATCCTATTTCTTGCAGAAATGAATACTCAGTTCTCTTTTTTTTTCCTATGCAGAGTCAAGGCTGCACATCTAGTTAGCCATTTGACAAAAAGAAAACTCATCAAGGGAATGTATTGTTAAAATTTTGATTGTTTATTACGTTTTTCTACCATTAACTGAAACTGTCTGGGCAGCTCACAACAATTTAACACAAAACTTGTGATTGCAGCAGGTTCTACCACCTGTTTTCCTTATCATGAGGAACAGACCTTTCTAGAAATCATGCTCGACATTATTCATCACATACTGTAATAATTTGCCCCCCCTCGTGTGGTGGGGAGGGAGATGTGGCTCAAATTCTAAGTGCTGAATCCCAGCTAGTGCTATTTCTCCCCTGCCCGCCCCCATGCATGCTGCTTGAAAAGATCCTTCGATGTATTCCCTCCTCGTGTAGCAATTCCAAATGAATTTCACAGGCACACTGTAAAGCAGGGGAGGGGAGGGTAGCATCAATTATTCCTCTGGGAACTTTTGTGACCTCCTAGAAGCATCTTGCAATTCAGCCCAATCATGTTAAGAATTGGAGTAGCTTTGTAGCTTGCAAAGTATGGCCCATATTAAAAGGCACTACATAAACCCATTGCTCTTCTCTCACCCCACCCCCAGCAGCTGTTCTTACTTATTAAAACAGCCCCAGTTGGCCATTCTTCAAAGCAGCGAGAGCCATTCGTAGTGCCGTCTGAGTGGCTGATCCCGCGGGCTACATGCCAAAGGCTGCAAACACCTCAGGACAAAATCTGTAAGTCATGTCTATTCTTATTAGCTGGTGCTATTTATGGCTCGATGCTTGATATATAAGCTGAAGGAGGGCTTGAGTGGTTCCATCACTACTTCTCTCCCTCATTAGTTTGCTTCATGGCAACATTTTCTTCCTCCGTGAAAACAGGGGCAATGAAGTTTTCCCTGGCTCCTGGAGGCACAACTGATTTAGTCCATCAGTGGTACAGAGCATCCTGGCAATGTCAGTTGAAAGGCAGTGTAGGAGTTCAATAGCTTTTGCTTAGAGGTAGCTATGTGTGGGAATGTACAATTGTGCTCCTTCCACTCCAGAGCATTTCTAAAGTCATGTAATGTACAGTGTCTCTCTGAAATAAAAATCAATAGAAATGTTTGCATCCAAAAATGGGTCTACTTTGTCCCCTGGAGGCCTTATTTCTGCACGCCACTCAGAAATGACAGAGCTTTGACAAAAAGGCCACTTCTGCTTCCCTTAACATTTCTCATTATCAAACGACATGCTTTTAAGCCAGGTCTACTTCCACCTTGATTTAATGTGAAAGAAACCTTCTGTCTTGGTCTGTTTGTTCCCCCTGCTATAGCAAGCCAGTGAACCAGGGGCACCAAAGCTCTGTAGGAGCCAAGGTCAATGACAAGATGGCAGTGCAGAGGCTGCAACCTATAACCTTTTACATCAGTGACTTCTTGCTGAGGTTCACAAAGTTCGACATCAAGGCCAGGCATGATGCTCAGAACATAACAGATGCACTAAGAGCAAAAAGTGTTTATTGATATTCTCCTTAGTGTAAGGAACATCTTGAGGATATTGCTCACAAAGGAAAGACACAGTCGTGATTAGAATAAGTGCTACAGCAGTGTAACAGCTCCTTCTCTGTTGATGCAGAATACAAGTGAGACAGCTCTGTGTGCCTTGGAAGGGGAGCACAACATAAGTGTGACAAATATTTTGACATGGGTGTGTGGGAATTGCCTGACCTTTGTCAACATGCAGTTTGGTCTTCATTGACTTCTGTGGACTATTGTTTATTTGGAAGTAAACTGTTTCTTTTTGTACAGACGTTCGTACTTATTTATTTATTTATTTATTTATTAAAACATTTCTATGCCGCCCCATTCACCGAAGCCTCGGGTGGCTCACAACATAAATTAAAATACAAAAGATAACAATATAAAATAAGTCGCCCTGGCCAGATAAAGTAAGCGAATAATATTAACAATTAAAATGACACTTAAATAAAAAGGTCTTCGCCTGGCGCCGAAAAACAAATAACGACGGCACCAGGTGGACCTCTCTGGGGAGCGCATTCCATAGATTGGGCGCCACCTCAGAGAAAGCCCTCCTCCGAGTACCTACCCTCCTGATTTCTTTCACGGAGGGTTCCCGGAGAAGGGCCTCTCCCGCAGATCTCAAGGGGTGGGCGGGCATATATGGATGTAAGCGCTCCTTCAGGTAACCAGGACCCAAGCCATTTAGGGCTTTATAGGTCATCACCAACACCTTGAATTGGGCCCGGACTTCAATGGGAAGCCAGTGAAGCTGACGGAGGACTAGAGTCATGTGAACATAACGCCCAGTCCCCGTCAGCAGCCTGGCAGCTCTATTTTGAACCAATTGAAGTATCCGGACCGTCTTCAAGGGTAGAGCACGTTACAGAAGTCAAGGCAGGAAGTCACCAGCGCATGAGTCACTGTTGCAAGGCAGTCGTACTCCAGGTAGGGGCGCAGCTGATGAATCAGCCGAAGCTGGAGGAAAGCGCTCCTCGCCGCTGCTGTTACCTGAGCTTCAAGTGAAAGCTCTGGGTCGAGGAGCACTCCCAAGCTGCGAACCTTATCCCTAAGAGGGAGTGCAACCCCGTTCAGGACAAGGTTCAATTCACCTTCTCCGAAGCCTGAACCGCCAACCAACAGGACCTCCGTCTTGTCTGGATTGAGCTTCAGTTTATTGGCCCTCATCCAGCCCATTACCTCGGCCAGGCACCGGTTCAGTACAGCCACTGCCTCACCTGGATTGGTGGAAAACGAGAGGTAGAGCTGGGTATCATCAGCGTACTGATGATTCCACAGCCCACACCTCCTGATGACCTCTCCCAGCGGTTTCATGTAGATGTTAAACAGCAAAGGGGACAAAATGGACCCCTGTGGTACTCCATGGCATAGCTGCCATGGTGCAGAGCCATAGTCCCACAGCACCACCTTCTGGAACCGGCCATTGAGATAGGAGCAGAACCACTACAAAGCAGTGCCTCCGACCCCCAATCCCGCTAGCCTATCCAGAAGGATACCATGGTCGATGGTATCGAAAGCCACTGAGAGGTCCAGGAGAACCAACAGGGACGCACTCCCCCTGTCCTTCTCCCTGCACAGGTCATCGTACAGGGTGACCAAGGCAGATTCAGTACCATACCTGGGTCTGAAGCCGGACTGAAATGGGTCCAGATAATCAGTTTCATCCAAGAGTGCTTGGAGTTGTCCCGCCACCACCCGCTCTAACACCTGGCCCAGAAACGGGATGTTGGCCACTGGTCTATAGTTAGTGGCCATCTCTGGATCCAGTGACGCTTTCTTCAGAACCGGTCGGACTACCACTTCCTTTAAAGGGGCAGGCACCCGACCGTCCCTCAGAGAAGCGTTAACCACTTCCAAGATCCAGATCCCAATCCCGTGCTTGGAATTATTTATTAACCAAGACGGGCAAGGGTCCAATAGGCAAGTGGTGGGACGTACTCGTCCAAGCACCTTGTCCACATCATCGGGCTGCAATAACTGAAATTCATCCAATAATTCTGGACTAGACGGCAGCATTGGTGTCTCCCCAGAAACCTCTGATTCACTAGTGGTGTCTAGCTCGTGACGAATCTGAGCGATTTTCTCCCTGAAATGCCTGGCAAAGTCGTCACAGCGGGCCTTTGAGGGTGGAACCAGATCTTTCTTAGGACCTGGACAAACCAGGCCTTGCACCACTCGAAAAAGCTCCGCCAGACGGCATTTTGAGGAGGCAATGGAAGCGGAAAAAAACCTCTTTTTCACCACCCTCTCCGCCACAGCATAGGCCCGATAATGGGCTCTCAAGTGTGTTCGGTCAGATTCATCCCATGATCTCCTCCACCTACGCTCTAGCTGTCTCCCAACCTGCTTCATCGCCCGCAATTCAGGTGTATACCAAGGGGAAGAGCGGGCTCCGCCCAGTGGGAGTGGACGCTTAGGAGCGATCATGTCCACAGCCCTGGTCATCTTCCCGTTCCACAGTTCGACCAGAGTGACAGGAGCACCAGTCTTGTCAGCCGGAAACTCCCCCAGGGCCTTCAGGAATCCATCCGGATCCATCTGGCTCCGGGGGCGGACCCACACAATCGGGTCCGCACCCTTGCAGAGGGAGAGGTCGCTCTCAAGCACAAACCTCACCAGGAAGTGATCTGACCATGACAGGGGAGTCAAACATAAATTCCTCACCCTCAGTTGTCACTTCTTGCTCAGATGGACTTGGTAGCCAGGAGGGCTTCTTACCAGCTTAGGCTGGTATATCAGCTGCATCTCTGCTTGGATGAGTGGAGTCTTGCTGCAGCTATTTGTGCACTAGTAACTTCATGCCTGGATTACTGCAATGTGCTGTACACAGAGCTGCCCTTGAAAATGGTCTGGACATTGCAGCTTGCTCAAACTTGGGCAGTGTGCCTGCTGCCCAGGACAGGTGTTCGTGAACACATTATTCCAGTTCTGCGCAGGCTACATTGGCTGCTGGTTGCCATCCAGGCCCAATTCAAGGTGTTTACACTAGCGTATAAAGTCCTCAACGATTTGGGGACAGTTTCTGAAGTTGTCATTGGAAGCCTTTCTCTGTATGCCTCCCCGCAGTGAAGCAAGAGGGAAGATGGTGAGGAGAAGAGCCTGACACCAATTCTTTATTCTTTTAGGTGGCAGTTAAAAACTTAACTTTTTCATGATTATTCTGGCAGGTGAGCTGTTTTGTTTTAAGGGTTTTGATGGTTTATGTTGCTGCTGCTACTGCCATATTCTGATTTTAATGCCAGATAAACTTTATAGTATGTATAACTTTTATCTATGGTTCTTAGGCCATTTCAATATATATCAATTCTTTTGCCTTATACCTTTTTATTTTTTTAAATTGTATTGTTAATTTATTGGTTGATTTTATATTATGATTGTTATATATGAATTGTATTGTTCTAATTGTTTTTAAAATAGTGTTTACTGTGCTGTGAGCCACCCATAATGGCTAATGGGGTAGCAGACAAGTTGAATGAATGAATGAATGATGCACCTATGCTAGCCTAAAAAGCAAAGAAAAGCAGAATAATTTATATATATATATATATATATATATATATATATATATATATATATTAAAAAATTAAAACAATTCTATCCAACCCAGTCTATTTTATCAAGAAACCTTGTTAACAAAAACTTCACATGTTAAGGCTGCAGTCCTAAACATGCTTTCTGGGGAGTAAGACCCACTGAATGCAGAGGGATGTCTGAGTGGGTTACACTGTACATATAAAATATATATTAATTCTAATCCCATCCCTTTTGGATATCAATATGCCATATACACCACACACAGAAAATGCTCATTTGGTGCTATCCCTTATGGCTCTGTGTGTGTGTGTGAGAGAGAGAGAGAGAGAGATCACACTGATATATAATCAGAGCTAGTCACCATAAAGTTTATTAGCTGGTGAAGCGGATAGTAGAAGGTATTTCTTCCACCTAACCTTGCATGAATGCACACAGTAGTTAAAAGTGCTGAGTGTGTGTGCTTCTCTTCTGCCCCACTGTGACTCAGAAAGCTGCAGTAGCTTTTGAGTGCAGAGGCTTGTTCTCTCGCTTCCCACACGACACCTGGCAGTGGCAGTCCTTGCATTACGGACACAGGTATTCAGTGGCATTTTATCACGGGCCATTTTCCAGGCAACCGTTTGGTGCAGCTGAAGCAAGCCTGCAGTACCCCACATAATGGTTCTGAAGGGCAGAATGCTTTTAGACCCATCACCATAGCCAAAATCTGTACTTGTTTGACCTTTGCACAGAATATCTTTCGTGGCAGAAAAAGCTTGCTGCAAGATTCTTTCTGTTAAAGAAAATACTGGCTGGTCTTACAATCTGATGGAGAAAGAGCCTGCAACTACTTGAAGCCTGAAGCAGAGAAGCTCTTTTCTCTAAGCTCCTCTGAAGAATCCGGGCTACTTTTGCCACAAGAAGCTCCTTGGTCACAGGCAGTAATCTTGGCTGTTAATAAGCTTTGGTTGTTCTCATTTTTATTATTTTCCAGAGAGAGGCTTAGGAATGACTTCAATGTATTCTGCAAGTACCACAGTGAAGCAATGGGCATATTTTCCTTCTCGTTTATTAGGGAAAGGTGAGCTGCAGACTAATCCATTTCCATTATAAGAGACATACTCAGAATTTAATTAATATAATGCTTTTCAAAAGGAAGGCATTTTGCTACTGCTCTGCATGTTCTGAACTCTTTAATGAATGGAGACTTGGGAAGCATTTGCCCAAGGAGCTGTAGCTAGGTGGGACTCCACAGGCTGGTAGCATCTTCAGTGCCCATTCACTGGTTGATGGCCACATTCCACTATCTTTTGCTACTAGAGAAGAAGTTTACGATGACTTGTTTCTTCAGGTTACTAGAACTGATTGCAGGATTCAGGAATAAATTTCGGACATCTGCAAAATTGCAATAGCTTCTACATACTATAGTGCTGAATATCCTAAAGTTAGTGACCATCACTACATTCTGTAGCAAATCACATTTTAGTTGTCAAGATTGCAAAGAATAAGCAAGATGGCAGATAATGTCAGTTCAGATTTTTCCAGCAAAAACATTGCTCCCCAAGAAGTTAAACAGAACAAAAAGCTGTTCTTTTAAAAAAACTTTTTAGGCTCGCAAAATAAACTATAAAATACATTGATTAAAGCAAGTATTCTCCATAAGACCTTGTAATGATTCTCACTGAACTTGTGTGTTTTTCTTGTTTATGAAATAAGATTATTAGCATTTCCCTGATTTAAAGAAGGGTTCTAAAAGCTGCACAGCAGAGTATCTATAGGTAGAAAAATCCATAGAATAAAGACTAAAACTCAAGCCCCCAGGTGCCTAGAGCTAGTGATGCATCTCTGGTGGTGTGATCACCTGCTCAAGAAGGCAGGATGCTGCTAATGACAGATAGTTACCTGACAAGGTGAAACTTAACAAAGGGCATTTATGTGATTAGCCTGCTGCCCTGTGAGAGGGTATATGGATGGATTACAAGTATCCCTTCCTAGCCACTATCAATTATCACTCAGACAATCAATAAGCCACTCTTCAGTTTCAAATGGAAAGAATGGTAAAAGTGAGCAAAATATTGAATGTTCTCCTGCTCCAATTTGTTTTCAAAAGCTCAGGTGAATGTGGGGAGTGCACTTGGCTTCAGTATAGTAGTTCTACAGATGGTGTGAGTACAAGTCACCTTCTTATTCTTATGGAGCAGTCTGTATTTATGGGGCAGAGAGAAGTAGTTTGCTGGAATGCAGTTATGCCCCTTATGCCTATCCTAGTGATTATTGGTGTGAGTTAATTATATTTATTATATTTTCATCCTGCTTTTCAGGCAGAAATTGTCTCCTCAAGTAGCTGAGAATAATTAAAATGCAATATGCCGTGGTTCTAGAAGGGTGATAGTTGTGCATAATGAAAGTAAGACACAGGGCTTGTTCTCAGGCTTACCTACTAAAAGACAAGATTCTTGGCAGGAGGAGGAGTGGAAGAAGGTGATAGAGGACAGAAACCAGTTTGACAGTGGCAGAAGAAAGTGGCGAATGTTTAGCAGACATTTAAATCCTGCTTAGGTCAAGGCGGACTCCTCTTTCTATGAAACTTTTTGGGATCTTTGTCCTCTGGCCATTGCCACGGCCAGAGTGCTCTTCCTCTCCTCTTTGCCGATTAGAAGGCAACTAATGGATTAGAGGAATGCAGGTGGTGCAGTGGTTTAAACGGCTGTGCTGGTTGATCGAAAGGTCGCCAGTTCAAATCTGTACAATGGAGTGAGTTCCCGTTGCTCCGTCCCAGCTCCTGCCAACCTTGCAGTTCAAAAGCATGCAAATGCAAGTAGATGAAAAGGTACCACTTTGGTGGGAAGGTAACAGTGTTCTGTGCACTTCAGTGTTTAGTCATGCTGGCCACATGACCACGGAGACTGTCTGTGGACAAACGCTGGCTCCCTCGGCCAGGAAATAGAGATGAGCACCACCCCCTAGAGTCAGGCCTGACTGGACTTCACGTCAAGAGGAAACCTGTACCTTTATCTTTACTTTACCTTTAATAGATTAGATTAGAACTTCCATTAAAATCCACTGCCCCTGTCGTATTTGCTGCTGTTAGGACCCAACATGTTGAGGACCATTTTCACCTGCAAATACTGTACTACTGTTCTGCTCTTTTAATAAAAAGAAGAAAAGGGAAAACGGATTTTCAGAGGTAAGGGAAAAGATGGAAGAATCACTGATAAAGCAGAGGTTAAAATGCATGACAGTGTGATATATGCTTACCATGACATGTTTGTGAACAAAGCACTGACACTGAATGTTCTTGATCCCAACAAGTTTCTGCCTTGCTAATGGGAGAAGGACGTGTTTTTGTGGTGCTATAGTTACTGGACTAGATCCAGACGTAAGCCAGATCAAGTTCACTGATGGAAGTAGACTTCCCCACTCGCTTCTTTCCATGGTAGCCACTCCAGTCCTCTGAAAGTGCTGCACAGGAAGACCCCACTGAATAGGTGAGATGAGGTTTTGGGAGAGGGGGCATTCCCTCAAATTGCAGCAGGACCTTCTGCAAGTAGAACTTCTCCACTCATAGAAGGTCCTTTCCTCTCACAGAAAGTAGAACCACCCTATAATAGGTTAACATTATATCCCTGTCTTTTATAGCATCCAAACATTCCACAGCTTTCAGTCATTGAATTTCCCATGGTGAATTGCTGTTAAAATGCATGGTTCTTTTATCACTAAAGTAAAACCAGTGGCAGTGGTTGTCATTTCACAACAGCAGCTCATGTTTTGACATGCAGAGTGAGCAAAAGGCTGCTAGTTTTCCCCATGAACCTCAGTATGACTCTTCATATCATGAGTTTTTGCACCCATGTAGGAAAAAGCCATAAATCGTACATCACTAAATGGTGTACACAGTACTAAAAGAACAAAAAGGCATGCTCACTGTCTCATGTGACCATTATTTATTTCTGTGCCACCCAGTAGCTGACGCGCTCTGCGTGGTTTACAGCAAGCATGTGTGGCCCTGTTCGTGTGTGTGTGTGTGTGTGTGTGTGTGTGTGTGTGTGTGTGTGAGAAAAGCTGATTAACGCTGGTTTCCTGCAGCAGGAACATGCGCTTTGTATATGTGAAGCACATGCTATTTTCTTCAAAGAAATGGGCCAGTTTTCAAAGAATTGTATAGGAGCCTTTTCTCTTTGCTAGAATAACACCAGTGTTAGAATAGAACAGATACTAGTGTATATTCTAATAATCAGTGCTTTTTTTGTCATAGAACGCACCGGAACAGAGTTCCGGCACCTTTTATCGACAGATTTTTCAAGTTTTAAAAGTAACTTTTGAAAATTTGATGTTTGGCACGTAGATTTGAATCGCCCTGTTGAGCATAGCAGGTCGGCAGCCAGATCATTAAAACGGTGCATGCGGACTGCTTGTGTGTTAAATCCAATGCGTGCGTACTTAATCCGCACTGGTTGTGATTGGTCGTGTGGTCGCGTGCTGAGTGCTTACTGTGGGCGTTGACTGTTATGTTTTGTTACACAACTGACATTTGTGGGTGTGTGTACAGTGATTGACTACGTGCGAAAGGTAAATAATTTCATGAGTTTTGGCACCTTTTTTCTTACAAAAAAAGCACTGCTAATAATCGTTGATGTTCATATGCTTGTAAACTTTTTATTCCTGCCACTAGTCATGTCACACTTAAGGCAGTGTGCTCACAACTGGTTTGCTTATATGTTCTAGCTTCTGCGTGCTTTTTGGCCTTCAAAACATGGTCACTTGGTATAGCTGGAAGAGTCACTGTAATTTGTTTGAAAAAATCATCATGAATAATAGGAATGGAGGGCTTTTGAGGTGGGTGGGCAGACCTAATTTATCAAAGGAAAAACCAATTTGCCTTTTTTCTTTTTCTTTAGAAAATAAAAGCAGAACAGATGATGCTTGGGCTCTTGTATGAACCTGAGGGTTGCGTTGGTTTTTTTGTTTGTTTTGGTCTAGCCAATGCATAATGAAGCAGAAACTCAGAACACTGCAGACTTATTTCCAGATCCAGAAAGGAAAAACCCTGTTCTTGCACTGTACCAATTCAGCCTGCAAACTTATATGGATCAAATGCTTTCCTGTACCAGAAAAACACTGCTTCACAGTGAATATTACACAGCAGGGAGAAGAGGTTTTGTCAAGGCTTTCCTCTGCAATGCTATTGTCCAATGCATAAGATTTTCTTTCATAAGGACTGGCAGTCAAGGACTGGGAAGTCCTAGATTGAAATCTCCACTTGGCTAAGGACCTCATTGAGGGAACATAGGCCAGTCACTATGTCAAGGTTACTTCACAGGGTTGTTGGGATAAATAGAGAGTGGGAGAAAGAACCATGCATAACATTGAACTCATAGAAGCATAGGCAAAATATTATATAATATTTTAAGAATTAGGTCTGGGTCCTATCCATGACTGTTGGGGTTAAATTGGTTGCTGTCTTTGAAGGTCTAATTGCTTGAACTCTGTGTTTGTGTAAATCAAACTCAGCAATCAGAACTAGGAAGGGTAGACCAATATTGGCTGGGAAGAGCTTTTGTGGGGCAGGAGACAGTGAGGAAAGAATGATCCTACTCAATTCTGCTCAGTTGTTGAAGTGAAGACATTTGAGGTTAAAACAACAGCAGTGGCTAACTAGAACCTCAATTGTCTGACTTTCACCTGCGTGAACAAGAAAAGCATTAGGCAGTGATATTCTTCAGTGCTTTTCCCATTGGTTGCCTGGGAGAAGCTGTGACAAGCTTTCAGTAATCACACATTCCGAAACCGCTTGTTAAGACAGCCATTGAGACCTAGATTTGTATCACTCCAGAGGAGCCCAGTGATTGTCAAAGTATTCCAGCTGATGTCTGATCCTCATCAGGTTCTGTTCTAAGTCCGTGAGTCAGTTTGCTGGTGCAACATTAGTGACGTGGGGTTGTGTTGCAGCCAGCCACAGTCTCAGTACTTGAGAGAACTCCCTGAGGTGCCGTGCTCTCAAACAGGATCACTTTTCCTCTTTGCCCTTTTTAGATTTCCCCAAATGTGTAAATATTCAGGAGCATGTGCTTACTTTCCATGTATATTTATCCTGGGAAGGGCTCCTTGCTTTCACAGTGCACCAATACTAGAATGCCATTTAAAAGGCAAAGGATTTTATTGCATTGGAACCAGACCTATCTATGATTCAGAGCGGAGATCACGAAATGGGGCATTTTCATATTAATCTCCAACCGCACCTACCCACCCCAAGACCTTGTCAGATCAGCTCCCTGCAAATAGGCTTTGGCCTCCGCTTAAGAGGCAGCCCCTTGCTTGCTTCTGAGGAGCTGTCTGGAGTAAGTGGAAGTCAGCTCAGAAATAATACTATTAGATGCGGCTGCCATCAAAGGCTTTTTTGTTCCTTGCCCTGGCTGGATGAGGCTATAATAATCTCTGCTGCCTGCCTGTGTGAAGATTTCTCTTCTGGAGGTTTGATCGCACACTTGAGAGCAGGAGGGAGGCTGCAGAGCAATGTTTTGGGGGAAGGCACAGTGTGCCATGAAGAGCCATGCTGAGAAGAGAGGTTGTAGTAGCCATTTTGCTGCCAAATAACCTCAGGGATGTGTCGTGTATAGAGACACCTTGAGGACAAAGGAGGCATCATATTGCTATTCCACCAATATACGAAAACTTTCCAAGGGGAGAAAAGGGAGGGGGCTCTGTGTGAGTTTGAAGCCCACTCTTCAGACGTGTGTCACTGGAGGGAAACCTGCTGCTGAGGGGTCTTCTCAAAGTCATGCCACACATTGGCAAGACATGGGCAGCTCCCTTTGCCTGCCAGTTCTGTTTCAGGCCAGCCTCCAGTTCCTTCTGTGTGCCCATAGCATTCTTGCGTAGTTTACGGCTCAGGTATTGTCTGGAACCAGGGCGAAGGTCACATGGCACGCTGCTGATGCCGAAGCTCCAGAGGTAGTTTATGCTTCCTCTCTTCACTAGCTGCAGCTGGCTGAGAATTGATTCATCCAGAGGATGAATTTGACGAGGAGTCATTTGTTACGGACAGAGGCTGCTGTTTCCTTTTCTGAGTACCCTAATCGCAGGGGTAATTTGTCACTTCATAATGAAGAATGGATGGCACAACCTGATTCGGGCAAGCCTGACTCATTTCCTGCTGGCTTCATAGTGCTGGAGTTGTGGGCATGAGGGCAAAGTACATGCAAATTGCCCTAGAGGGTAAGAGGGCCCTCCATATCAACCTGTCCTCCAGCCATTTTTGTGTATCCTCCTTATTTGGTACAGTTTCTTTCTGCAGAAATACCAGATGAGCACCCTTGTGCTGTTTTATGTTCCTCCACAGCCACTTTCTGCTGAATCAGGGTCTCTTCCCTCTTGCCCTGAAGCCCCAACCTGAGCCAGAAATCTCTGACTCTAACTGGACATGTTTCCAGTGGACTTGGCTCTGTGACCTGGTTCAGACTTTCTTTAGCCTGTGGTACCTTGCCCTGTCTTAAGTTTTTTCCGGCAGACAATCAAATAAACAGCAGCTCTTTTCTCAATTCCTGGGTGGTTTGTTTCCCATCTCCTTTGCCTGCTCCCTTCCCGTATCCTTTGTAACACAGGAGTACTGGGGATGTAGAGTGACTGCTTATTTTACTACTCTCACCTACCTCTTCTGTAGCCTGGTGAATTTACCCATGAACAACCCAGAGTTCTAACCTATACTTCCAACCTATTTTTTCATAGAATCATACAGTAGTAGAGTTGGAGGGGGCCATGAAGGCTGTTGGGTCCAACCCCCTGCTATTGCAGGACACCAAGTTACACCTTCCCACTCAGATAGCTGTCCAGTTTCTTTTTGAATGTCTCTAGTGTGGGAGAGCCCAGCACCTCTCTAGGCAGCTGGTTCCACTGTTGTTTTGCTCTGACAGTGAGGTTTCCTGATATCTAGCCTGACTCTGGATTGTCGCAGCTTGATTTGATTATTCCGTGTCCTACACTCTGGTATCAGTAAGAAGAGATCTTGACCTTCTTTGTGACAGCCTTTAGGTACTTATAGAGTGATACCATCTCCCCCATCCGTCTTCTCTTCTCAAGGCTGAACATGTCCAGTTCTCTCAGTCTCTCCTCATAGGGCAGTGTTCCCATGATATCATGATAACTCAGAATTCAGTAACTCAAATCATGGGTCAGTGTTATGTGTGAACTAGTCTTTGAGGTTCAGAAATAAGCTTTTATATACATTATGAAGCAGGATTGGCTGTAAAATACCCAGTCAAGAGAGTAGATGTCTTGAAGGCTAAGGTGTTTTCAGAAGGACTCTAGGAATGCTATCCACAGGCTTCTCTAACCTGGTGCATTCCAGATATATAACTCCCATCCATATATATACCAATGATGTATATCTGTCCCTTGTTCTAGCCATTCCTTCTAACAGATGTGAGAATCATGTAAGAAGCTACCTCAAAACCCAATCCTAAAAATACTTCCTTTGGAAGTAAGTTTCATTTTCTTCAGTAAAGATTTACTTCCAAATAAATAAATTCAGGATCCTAGCTGTATCACATGAGCTCAGAAAAGCATATCACTGATTTCAATAGGATTTACTCCCAAATATGTCTGTATAGCATTGCGGAAAATAAAACGGGCATAACATTTGGAAGTAATGAGCCATATGGGCTCACTGTGCTGACTCTAACCAAGCTTACCCTTCCTCTCCATTTTGGCCTGTGTAAAAAAAGTGGTTCTGTGAATGCATAGCGGAAGCTGAGTCTGTAGAATACACATTGCTGGGCACCACGGGATGTCACCAAATCCCCACCCACCCCATTTTACATTTAGGGTAGTTTCAGGGTTTTTTCCCCCTCTAGTTAATAAAGATAAAATGTGCACAAGATAGGCATGCTGGTGGCCCTTGAAAGCATGTTTCAGAAAGGGACAGCACACCCAAACCATGGGGAAAAGGGGTAGGGGTGCAAGACCCATCACCAAGCCAGCATTTGTTTTGCTGCTACGTATGTCTGCAATTTGAACTCTGATGATAGGAGGAAGCGCCTCTGCAGCTCGGGAACACGTGTGAGCTCTTTTTTCTATCCCATCTGTTTTGAACCCCCAGTTTCCAGTATGTGGTGCATCACGCTTGCTGCTCCCAGTTAGCACTGGAAAGAAGGGCTGATTGGATGAGAAATCCACCCCTAAATACAGTTTGTTCATAAGCAGCTCTTGTGGCACGTTTTGGCATTGGATAGTAAATGGCTGATAGAATCTTCCTTGGTTCTTTGTTTCAAATCTGCAAAACTTGTTCCAGTCCATAGCATGACAAGAAGCAAAAGGCCAAGCCAGACTGGAGTTCCAGCCACAGAAGAAGAATCATCTCACTAAACACAGAGCAGCATTTCTTCTAAGGGACCAAGCCCCTTACATACCAGCACATGGCATGGTACTCTATCTACCCTCCTCTTATGAATAGGAGGGGGGCAATTGGGAGTGGAAAGCAGTGTGGGAGCAAGGTGCTTAATCCTTTCTCCATCTTTCCTTAAAAATAACCAGCTGGGCCATATGACCACACGCCACCCTCTGCTCCTCAGACATAATCATGGGATGCAGTGAACTACATGCATGCGCCCCTATGTATAATCAACATCCTGAGTGCACCTCATTATTCTTTCCTATAATATTATAGGAGGGAAAAAGGAATTTAAATCAGTACTTATCACACAACCAGGTTAAGCCCCCACTTGCTGTATTTTGTTCATCATCTCATCTCACACGTTGTAAAGTATCTTGATGCAGCAGAACCTGTGGCTTTCTTAATAAGTGTTCTAGTCATGTGGTCATACGATTATTGTATTCTCTTCTTCATTGTCTTGATGTAAAATCCCCCTGTCTTTCCTGCCTGGGGTCATTTTAATAAGTTGGACTTTGGAGGTAGGGTGGTGGGGAGGGGGACATGCTCTATTTGCATTAATGCACGGAGTGTTATATTGGTGTGGGATGACCTTGGCCAATTTACTGCAGTAGATAATTGATCCTGCCAAATGGAGGGCAAGTTGTTCTGGAAAAGGTTAATTATAGCAATGGAGTTAGCATTTTCTATGTTGTTCTCTCACCTGGGACCTTTGTGGGACATATCCATTTATTAGTGCTTCACTTGTGGTTGTTTCTGCTTTTTGCAGGTAGAAGAGCAGGGGGTTAATGGGTGGTTTTCAAAACTACGTGGCCTTGACAGAGCTGCAAGACCCCCCAAACCAAACATAACCCGATATGTTCTGCCGTGGAATGAACAGGTAAGTTGAACAAGCCACACTTGCAAGGAAGGAAGTTATCTCCAGGTGATAAAAGGTGAAATCATTGGGGATTCGGGCTACAGTTCAATGGACCAGGGTCTCCTAAACTGATAGCCCTCAGATGTTTTGGACTACAACTCCGACAGCCCCAACCAACATGGCTAGTGGCCTGGAATCCTGGGAGCTGTAATCCAGCACATATGTAGGGCTCCAGATTAGGGAAGGCTGTGCTAGGATGCCTTCTTGTTGAAGCTGCAGTGAAATGAAATAAGAGCTGTATAAGAGCAATGCAGACTTCACTCGTTGTGATTCATTGCAGTAACGTTTCCATAGAACATTTTCACAATGGATGGTTTCCCTTATCTTCATTCCCCCCTCCCCCAAAAAAGCCCTAATACACATTACCTTGATGCCTTAAATTGGAGTTGCTAACTGTGGGAGGTCCAGGGTCCATTTTCAGTCTTCTCCCTCTGTTGGCTACAAAACACCTACAATGGGTAGAAAAAAATTAATAGAAGATGGTGACCAAAGTGGCTCCAGAGCTCCAAAATGGTCAACATTAGCTTGTCTGCTAGCTAAATTGGGTACTTTGGGTATTCTGTAATTGCTAGGAGATCCTAGGAGAGGAGGCATGACTAGATGATCCACTGTGTTGACTCATGTCTTCGAATTTCACAGAATTTTAATAATTCAACCTAATCTACTATGAAACAATTTGTCTCTCACAAGCAATATCTGAGCCCTTTCCAGACTTCAAGCCCATAATGGTTGAGTGCAGGCTTTCAATCTTGATGAAGAGGACTTTACAGAAACCCCCAATTAGCCCAGACAGCCAAGGCAGATCAGAGATCAATTAGCATTTCATCCATCTGGCTCCATCATCTTTGGTCCAGCTCACTTCCCATTGATTCTTTAGTAGAGTTTTATTGTACCTAATTTGGGGGTTAAACCAGGACTGCAGCCCAGATAGCTGGAAGCCTGTGCCTAGACACCTGCCTGCATAATGAACTCATGCATTATTCAGCCAGTGTTTTGGCTGTGACCACAACAGGCACAGGGACCCCCTGGAGAACAGGTGGTGTGGCAGAGAAGTGCAGTTGATGGCAGAATGTGTTCTGATGGCTGGGAGAGCGGGAGAGGTGGTGCTGAGCAATGCCCAGGGAGAAAGAAACAGTTTCATCGCGGAGTCAGACCGAGGAGTTGCATCATGAATGAGCAAATCCTGCAGATCAGTAAGCACGATCAGCAACTGGGCAGAAGAAGTCTGGGACATGCTGCAGCACTTAATAGGCTTTGTTCATTGATTTGTCCAGTGCTCAGGTATATGTGAGGTTTCACAGAAGGCTCGGCAGCATCCCACAGTGGCTTTGTGCAAAGTAACAAGTCTGACATACATGGCACCTATTGAAGAATCTGTCCTAAAACATTTAGCTCCTGCCTCCAAAGAGTGGGAGCTTCCCTAGTGCTTGTGGGTTTTATTACACACTGATACAGTGCATAGCAATGGGGCGGTATGATAGCTTCTTAGGGAAGGGGTTGGCGTGGTCCTCACCTTGATAACCTTCCCAGCACTTGATTTCGTTCTCAGCCTCAGCGGCTATGGATTAGTTAAGCACCATTGACTTCACTGAAGCAATGCATCTGGACCGGCTGATGATCCAGCCCCCATTGTTAGTGGCACAAAAATACCTCGAGAGGAGCATCTGAGATGTGCCAGGTTGTAATTCACAGCCTTGGATCCAGGAAGCAGGCCAAGGCCATTAATCACTGTTTGGATGGGATCTGTGCTGAGATTACAAGAAGAAGAAGAAGATTAAGAGAGAAGAGGTCCCGTGTCAGCATCCCAGAAGGATGTAGATTTAGGAGTCACTGTAGGATGGCTCACCTCTTGCTCCCTTAAAACTGAAAGGTTCCCTGAAGCCCCCTTGGCCCTGCTTTCATAACTATAATAGCTCCTGGGTTTGACCTTGAGCAAGAAGTGCCAGGATCTTTCAAATTATTTATTTATTTGTTTAAAGCTTTTATATCCTGCCCTTCACAGTGTCTCAAATGTTACTGCTCCTGTGCTGTGAGGGGGAGAGCAGCTCTTTCCCTGCAAGGCTGGAAAATGGCTCTTCAACAGGACAAGTGTAAGACACTTTGCTGCCTAAGGCAAAGATGGTACCTCCATGCTCTGCCATTCCACTTATCAAAGATGGCTGGACTAGCACTGACTCTTACTTCAGCACTAATGATAAGACAGTGTCCTTTGCCGAACCAAGGGCAGCGGGCTAGCTCAGGGAGCAGAGGGCAGGCCATGAGGCACCGAGAGTGGTGTCCTCAAATCCTAACTGTCAATGGCTGCCCTCTAACATCTGACGCTACACCTCACTCTGCCTTATGGTAGGGCTGGCTCTGCTCTCTGGCTCAATGCACAGATTGGTTTTAGGATACTTAAAGGAACACTGCTCTCGTATGGCCCTCCTCATACACTGCAGTAATCTTGGAGGTCTTGCTTCATGTCCCTTTGCTTTAGAGAAAAAACTGGTTGCTGCAAGACACAGGACCTTTTCTTAGTTGGTACCAACCCTTGGAAACCTCCTCACAAAAGAAGAGCAACAATTTATTATGATTATTAAGAAACTGTTCAAGATGTTCTGTTCCACCCCAAGCATTTGGGGCAGTTGACACATTTAATTTGTACTGTTTCATAAGTAATTTTTATTTCTCCTGATAGCTTAAGATGCTGAATTTTATTTTACTTGGGGGTTTTTTTTAGATGTTTTAGCTGTTGGAGCATTTATTGGGGTGGTTTTGTATGCTGTATTGTTGTATGTTGCCTTGAGGAATTGTTACGGGAAAATGGGTGGCTTCCAAATTTAAAATTAAAAAGTGATAGAACAAGAGGGACACAACAGGGAGCTTAAGTTCCTGAGGTTACACATTAAGATACAGCACTATAAACTTACTCCATGTGTCTAGTGTGGATATCTGCCTTCATTCCATCTTCTGTAAATAGGAGCTCGAACAGAGTGTTGGGATAATGATGCCTGCAGGTGGTGCTGTGCTGCAGATCATACCAAAAATGTAGCTTTTCTACTCTACCACCAAGGTCTGGGTGGCTTAGAACATACTCAGGACAAAGACCCATTGCTGAGGTCAGCAGTTTTTGCTCATGTGGTGCTGCAAACGGTTGTGGTCACCTTGTTCACCTCAGTAGACAGATCCCAAGCTCATCTCTCACCACTTGTTTGAAGGAGTCACCATGTCAAATCCCCTTGTCTGTACAAAACCAACATGTCGCTTCTTGTACTAGCTTTTTCCATGATACACTCACTGCAAGGGATGCATAAAGTCATAAATATGTGCACCAGTTCTGTGTTGCCATAGGCAAGCCAGCTTGTCCACAAGCACATTTCATGGTAACGAAGGGCACCAGCCTACAGTTCCTAGCAACAGTTTAGAGCAACTATCCTTTAAGAAGACCTACTGATGAATAAATGCTCCAGTCTACCATTTCTCATTCCTTGTAGCTCCTTAATTATTCCTGCAATGTCCTTTACGCATGAGTTCTACAAATGTGCAAAGAGCACCATAACACTTGATAGCTTGATCAAAGGCAAAGCACAGTGTTTTCTCAGACTAACTTAGTTTGGAAAGTACAAGCCATTGACCTGATGCAAAAATGTTCCAATCTACAATGGCGGCAGTCTTGATGTAATACAAGAACATTTCCGAATCTTCATTATGCTACAATGCTATGTGAAACAATCCCATGTTTTCTTTCATACTGAGAAAAGTGTGGCTGATAGTAATAATGAAAGAATAAGTATATTGCATATATAGTCAATTAATTAGGTGATTGTGTTTGACCAGTAGAATAAACCTCAGCGGGCTGAAAATAATGAGAAGGAAATTAAGAAATTATAAGACAAAGGTTTTGGCAGGAAAAACCAGCCTGCTAGAAGTAGGGCAGATCTTTACTACAAACTTAAACCAATTAAAGTGCCGCAGATTCCCCACAAGACCTGAAAAATTATAGATCTTGTGTGTAGGCTAGGATTCTCCTGCAACATTTCTCAGCATCCTCACAAAACTACAGTTCCCACAGATCTTTGAGAATTTCAGTAAAAACTAAATGGGTTTAAAATTAATGTTTGCAATATAATGATTTCTGGCTTTATATGGCAACATTTATTTAATATAGTTTTAAGCATCCCAGTAACCAATAACATCTCTAGGTGGCATAAACTATTGAAAAGGCTTCGGCAAATGGGGCGGCATAAAAATGTTTTAATAAATAATAAATAAATAAAACTATACACGCATTAATATAAAAAAGAGCAGAATAAAATCAAGATGAAATCAGCCGCAAAGGATAAACCATTACTGCATGCAAAACAGAATTAAAACCAGCAGCAGAACAAAATACTGAAAGCTCTAAAAACAGTTCTTAGAAAGCACGAGAAAATAAAAAGTGCTTAATCTGGTGTCAAAAATATTATAAAGCAAGTTCCAGGTGAGTCTTTCTGGGGAGAGCATTCCACAAATGCGATGCCAGCACTGAGAAGGCTCTCTCCCGTGGGCCTCACCTTCTTTGGTGGGAGCATCTGGAGGAGGGTCTCAAACAATGACCTTAATATCCAGGTAGGTACATATGGAGGGAAGTGTTCAGGTAACCTTCAAGCCATTTAGGGCTTTAAAGGTAAAAACCAGTGCCTTCAATTGGGGGCAAGCAGTGCAGATGAAGAAGTACCCACATAATCTGATCTCAGTGGCCATTCTAGCCATATTTTGAACTAATTGAAGTTTCTGGACTATTTTCAGAAGCCGCTCCACATCACAGTAATCCCAGTGAGAGTTTCCCAGAGTGTGAATATCAGCCTGAATTGATAAAAGGCACTCTAAGCCACTTGTGCTTCTGGTGAACGTTATGGATCTAAAAGCACCCCAAACGATGAACCCTGCTTCTTTAGCGGGATGGCAGCTCCCTCTGGAACAGCTTGGATACTGGACAGATGGTCTACTCATACCAGGCATGCTGTTTCAAATGGGAAGTATTGCTAGCAGGCACCATCTGGGAGATGGACTGCACTCACCTGTCGCTATTGTGGGTTGCACATAGCTGAAACGAGGAAGGCTTCATTTCATATGCAGTGGTACAGATTTGCTTGTATCCGTCCATAGGAGCCTTGATTGACATAGATAGTGTGGCATGTTTATTAGCTGAGCTTAGTATCAGTATTGGCACAGTTGTTAACCAAGCATAGCTACTGCCAGCATGTGACTATTATTTATAGAAGGAGACCGTGACCATTCCAAATGCCAGCTGAAATGCTGGCTGTGAGCCGTAAAAAGCTGGATGGTGTGAACCTGCTTTTAAAATCAGATTCTGCCCAGTCAGGAAATATCTACCTAACCTTTTGCTGCAGTTAAGGGCCTTGGCGTTGATCTGTATGGCCATATATCTTTCCAGGCCCAGCTTTTGTTTTGCTCATTGCGTCATAGATTAGCACACCATACAAGATGCCCAAGGAGGAAGCAGTGCAGTACCGGATGTCTAAGGCACTGGCAGCATGGCTTGGTTTAATGGAGGTGGCATGTTCTGCATCGCACTGGGCCAGATCCCAGCTCAGTCCATAGGCTCAGCACTCGGTGCCAATTTGTTCACTGCTCAGAACTCAAAGTACTGCCTTTCAAAGAGAGCTAGTCATGCAGAAGAGAACTGCAAATAACCCAGTCGTTTTTGCTCACAGTGATTTGGGGCTCCATTTTTCATATATTCACTTGTTTTTAGAAATGATGGCATGTGTGACTAATGAGAGATAAGGAATACACTTGGTACCAGAATACACAGTGTGCCTCTTCAGCTGGGTGAAATAGCAGTGTGAAATAGCAGCGTGTTAACCACAGTGAGACTGGCTGACACAAAACACTAGAAAGCATGATCCAGACCCAGAAAAAAGATCCAGACCAATCCTAGGGTTGGAATCTAGAGCAGGGGAACTGGCTGTTCTTAAGTTGGGGTCCCTGGCCTTTGTGGATTCATGGCTATATTTGGGAAGTTGAGAAGCTGCTGTGAACACAAAGCAAAAGGACTCTCATGGAGGATGTGGCCAGTCACACAGTGGGGCCTGACTAGTCAAGAACTGTGATGGGGAAAAGAAATAGTAAGGCTAGCCACCGGAAAGAGATGGAAGTGGAAATAAGGGCTTTCTGACCTGCCCGCTCTTCCCTTTGGCTTTATTCTTACTTGGTTTAGACTTTCAATTGTTTGGCTGTGTGTATGTGCATTGCACTTTTCATCTCCATTGTGTGAACCATCCAAAGAGCTTCCACTAATGGGCCATGTAGAAATTGAGCAAATGGGTAAAGTATGCTTGAAATGACATGCACACGCCTTTGGACGCCCTTGTACGTGTGTGCGAGCGTTTGTACAGTAAAGCAGTCAGAGTTGACCCGTAGCCTGAATGCTGCCATCTTGTTCTGCAGTACAAAGGGAAAGCAAACCTGCACGTATTTGAGGACTGGTGTGGAGGAGCTGTGGGAGATCTAAGAGAGAATCTGCATTTCCCCCTCTACCCTCATGTGAGTACAAGCTGTTCTGCATGATGAAGATGCCACTTCTTGCATAAATTCCAGGAATGTGGTTTCTGTTTGTTTCTCTGTGCAGTAACTATTTTTAACCACTGTTGCACTGAATTTTCATTTGCTAATAAAATCAAAAAGAGAAATTACTTCCATGGAATTCAGTAGACTGGTGTGGTAACCCATCTCCCTATGATCATATCAGTGGAACCCAGTGCTTCAAAGCAACTACCTCAGGGAGTTTTCTCAAAATCAGAAGCTAGTATAGGAGCTTAGGCCTATGGCAATGTGGCTTCAGTGCACGCCTTTAATAGTGCCTTACAATGACACATCTGCTGAAGGCTCATGTTACGTGTGGAGCAGCTGGATGAACACCTGAAAGAGACACTTAGCAGGTTTGCATGGCCCAGGAAGTCCTTGGAAGCTGTTTAGCCTGGGGCCCTCCAAGTGCCTCCAGCCGCATCTCAGGCACTTCCGCTCCTCTGCAGAATCTCCAAGGGACACCACAGGTTCCTCCAGCTTCATCCTCTGCCTGAAATCGCGAACCATTTCCAGCCTGCTGCACTTTGCCTTTTTCTTAAGTGAAGCTCTTTTTAATGTGAAAGGTGGCTATCACTGCCTTGGAAGGGCTGCTCATTGAGCTCAAAAAGGCCTGCACGGTATATATATATATATATTTAATCTGACCACCCTGTTTGTGCAAACAAGGCCAGATGGTTACTCCAAGGGGGACCCTCGGGTAGGTACCTGCTGGCAAAATCTTTCAAGCGCCCTCCCCCAATAGTGCCTGGAGCTAAGTATTCCCCTCCCGCTTTTCAAGGAAGTAACAGCTTCGACAATACCTGGACATCATTCCTGCCATGGAAAGCACCAAGAGATCACACTTTGCAAAAAGGAGGTTTTCCTTCGCAAAGGGATGACAGCTATATGTCCCAGTCCAAAACTCCTTTGCCCCAGGAAAATGGGCTGGGACACAATATCATACTTTCCTGAGCAGTTTCAGGGAAAAAATCAAAATGTGCATCACCCTGAGGGCTGGGCGATGGGAGAGAGGATTTCACCACAACAGGGGTATAGAACTCACCACCCTCTTTTTGTGAGCTAAGGTCACTGGTGTCTTTGCTTTCTCTTGACAGCTTGGCTTTTGAGAGCTGCCCAGAGAAAAGAAAGGGGTGGGTGGGGGAGCCTATTTGGACCTTCCTTGTCCAGAGTTGGACAAATCTGTACACCCCCCCAACACACACACAATTGTCCACCTGAGGATTCCCATTCCCACACATGTGCAACTGCACCTAAGGGAGGGAGGATAAAAATGTTGTGCACACTGTGTGTGCAACACTAATTTTTAAGAAAGATTGCCACCTACTGGCAGCCCTCCAAGGTGCAGCTTGGGCACGGGGTGAGCTATTAGTGGTTGTCTAAACACAGATCTCCTGCCAGCCTTGCAGTTCGAAAGCATGCAAATGCAAGTAGATAAAAAGGCACCACTTCGGTGGGAAGGTGAGCAGCGTTCCGTGCACTTCGGTGTTTAGTCATGCCGGCCACATGACCACGGAGACTGCCTGAGGACAAGCGCTGGCTCCCTCGGCTAGGAAACGGAGATGAGCACCGCCCCCTGGAGTCAGGCATGACTGGACTTCACGTCAAGGGGAAACCTTTACCTTTACCTTTTTAAACACGGATCACAAAAGCCAACTGACTAGCCAGGCTCTGCAAGCTCTGCAACAGAGGGACAAAAAGCTGCAGCAAGCCAAAAACAGCTTGCCGTGGCAGCAGGGAGTGAGAAGGCAGGTTGGTCTAACCACAGCCTAACCAGGTCGCTCTTGCCACAGGAGAACCAAGGGAGAAAGAGAGGGGAGGAAGGAGTGGAGAAGCTTCATTGAACCTGGGTGGACGCATTGCGGGATGGTCACATAACCATCAACCTGTCACAGCTGGTTGCTGGTTGCATTGTCAAGAGGCACAAAGGCATGCCCTGAGTGGGGGGAGATCTTTTTGGGGAGATCTGGTTTGCAGCGTGAAAACATGTGCACAAGATAGATGGGCGGTGTTTACCCAACAATGGTGCTGTGGAACATGGTGCACAAGCACTCTTCCCTGTCCTTCTTGTCCTTAGACTCGCACAACAGTGAAGAAGTTGGCCGTGTCACCCAAGTGGAAAAATTACGGGCTACGTATATTTGGGTACATTCATCCTTTCAAAGATGGTGAGTCAAATTACCATGCCCTCATTGTGCTTTCAAGGGCTTGGCTTCAGAGTTTCACTCCTGGACCCTTCCTACTCCCCTCAGGCAGAGATATTTTTCTAGACATCCACAAATGACTTCCCCTTCCCCTGAGATCCTTTCCACTCGAGGCATTGACTGTAGGGTTATCATTACTTATTCATGGTTGTTTACAGGTATGTGACACAATGAGACAACCCTTCCATTTCGCTTCTGTTTTTTGGGGTTGTGAGAAAAATGGAGTACTATTAATGAAAGCAAAGAGAAACATTTTTCTCGTGCAATTGCATTATTCTGCTATAGCACGAGCCTATCTGCAGAGTATTTTATTTATTTTTTTTATTTATTTTATTTATTTATTAAAACATTTTTATGCCGCCCCATTCGCCGAAGCCTCGGGGCGGCTTACAACATAGATAAAACAAGTTAAAATCCATATAAAATAATCTTAATTAAAACACACATTATAAAATAAGCCGCCCTGGCCAGATAAAATTCAATTGTATTTAGCATTTAAAATGTTGCTTAAATAAAAAGGTCTTAGCCTGGCGCCGAAAAACAAATAACGACGGCGCCAGGCGGACCTCTCTGGGGAGCGCATTCCATAACTTAGGCGCCACCGCTGAGAAAGCCCCTCTCCGAGTAGCCACCCTCCTAATTTCTCTCACGGAGGGCTCCCGGAGAAGGGCCTCTCCCGCCGATCTCAGGGGGCGACTGGGCAAATATGGATGTAAGCGCTCCTTCAGGTAACCAGGACCCAAGCCGTTTAGGGCTTTATAGGTCATTACCAACACCTTGAATTGGGCCCGGACTTCAATGGGGAGCCAGTGAAGCTGACGGAGAACTGGCGTCATGTGAACATAACGTCCAGTCCCCGTCAGCAGCCTGGCAGCTCTATTCTGAACCAATTGAAGTATCCGGACCGTCTTCAAGGGTAGCCCCACGTAGAGCGCGTTACAGAAGTCAAGACGGGAAGTCACCAGCGCATGAGTCACTGTTGCAAGGCAGTCGTACTCCAGGTAGGGGCGCAGCTGATGAATCAGCCGAAGCTGGAGGAAAGCGCTCCTCGCCGCTGTTGTCACCTGAGCTTCAAGTGAAAGCTCCGGGTCGAGGAGCACTCCCAAGCTGCAGACCTTGTCCCTAGGAGGGAGTGCAACCCCATTCAGGACAAGGTTCAGGTCACCTTCTCCGAAGCCCGAACCGCCAACCAACAGGACCTCCGTCTTGTCTGGATTGAGCTTCAGTTTATTGGCCCTCATCCAGCCCATTACCTCGGCCAGGCACCGGTTCAGTACAGCCACTGCCTCACCTGGATTGGTGGACAACGAGAGGTAGAGCTGGGTATCATCAGCGTACTGATGGGTCCGCAGCCCACACCTCCTGATGACCTCTCCCAGCGGTTTCATGTAAATGTTGAACAGCAATGGGGACAGAATGGACCCCTGCGGCACTCCATGGCATAGCTGCCATGGCGCAGAGCCATAGTCCCCCAGCACCACCTTCTGGAATCGGTCGTTGAGATAGGAGCGGAACCACCGCAAAGCGGTGCCTCCGACCCCCAATCCCGCCAGCCTATCCAGAAGGATACCATGGTCGATGGTATCGAAAGCCGCTGAGAGGTCCAGGAGAACCAACAGGGACGCACTCCCCCTGTCCTTCTCCCTGCACAGGTCATTTTTCAATTTATATCCTGCCTTTTTCCTACCAAGGGCTCAAGGCAGCTTACATCTCCTCCTCCATCTTATCCCCACAACAACAACCCTATGAGGTAGGTTGGACTGAGAGCCTGTGACTGGCCCAAAGTCACCTAGTTGGCCCCATAGCTGAGTGGGGACTAGAACCCAGATCGTCTGAGTCCCAGTCCCATGCTCTTAACCATTACACCACACTAGCTCTCACCAGTACCATATTTTTCGCTCTATAAGACACACCTGACCATAAGACGCACCTAGTTTTTAGAGGAGGGATCCATGGAAAGCTTCCTGATAATCACAGGCACATTCCCCATCACTTCCCCATGGGCTTCATTAAAAGATGGGTTGCCATTTGAAAACACACACCGACCTGTGATTAACAGCTCTCACCTGTGCCGGAGGGGGGGTGGAGCAGGGCGCGCCAAGCGCGTGCCGGCCAGGTGTGGTGCAGCCAGGCCGGCAGCGTGCCGGTGGTGGTCTTCCGGGCAGCACGGCGACGGCGGCAGCAGGTCTTACCAGGCGATGGGGGTGAGCAGTTCCAGGGCAGTGGGGGTGAGCAGTCCGTCTCTCCATGCGGCCGGCGGGTTAAAGCCCACGGCTCCTCCTCCTCCGCGGCAGGTCTTCCCGGCCGGTGGGGGTGAGCAGTCCGTCTCCCCGTGTGGCCGGTGGGTTAAAGCCCGCGGCTCCTCCTCTGCACCGCTCCCCCTGAGCAGCACAGCTCTCACCTGCGCTGGAGGGGGAGGGCGGAGCAAGGCGCGCCGAGCGCGTGCCGGCCAGGTGGTGCCACGTGGTGCAGGCGGGCCGGCAGCGTCCCGGGCGTCGGGCACACACACATTCGCTCTATAAGACGCACAGACATTTCTCCTCACTTTTGAGGGGGAAGAAAGTGCATCTTATAGAGCAAAAAATATGGTATGTAGCGGGAAAGCTGAGAAGGAAAAGCTCTTTCTGTACAGCTTGAGTATCAGTTCAGCAATGAAACCAGAAGCAGACTACCAGCCTTGTATCGGAAAGCTCCGAACCTCTCACAAGGGGTAGAGGGAGGGAGGGAGGCTCTCCCAGGAGCTACTGCATAGGGCAGGTTACTGTCTTCCCTAGGTCAGGTGGTTTTATTTATTGTATTTATTTGCAAATTTACAGGCCACTGAATAGGCCTCTAGGGATTCTCTAAGTGACCAACGACATTAAAAATAGGCCAATAGTGTAATTATAAGTACAGGAGGAAGTGTGTGGCAGGGTATACTTTCAGAAAGCCTCCAGCTAACTATTCCTGTCTAGAGTAGCCATATGAGAAACACACTCTTCCCCATCATCCCCACTTGTTTTCAATACCCAAACGTGCCTCCAGGCACTTTGAAACCCACTGCACTTCAAGACATGTGACACAGTGACTTGCAAAGGTGTATCCAGGGTGCACGTGCCTCATGATGTGGTACTATCATCCCTCTCACAACTAAGCTCTTTTCTTTGTCTTGCAGGGGACTTCCAGTTTTCAGTAGCTTCGGATGATAACTCTGAATTTTGGCTAAGCTCTGATGAGGCTCCAGCCAATGCACGTCTGGTAGCCTTTGTGGGCAAGGTGAGCATCTACTTTCACGTTGTTCTAGCTCCTAGCACTGCAATAGTAAGAGCCATAGACTTATGATAATTTCTGTGGATAGATGTGATTCTTGTTGTCTTCTTCCAGGCAGTGCCATCTGGCATCCTCTCCCTGGTTCCTTGCTGGGATAGTTAAATGTAAATGGAACCAATAGTACTGCCACTGGGAGCCATATAAACCTCAAGCCAACTCAGCTGTGATCCTTACATCTGGAGGCTGCATAATTAAAACCTGGATCTATTACACAAATATGTGTATATGTGCGTCTGCTCCCAATGCTATCCTGTTGTGATGGTGATGTTTTATGCTAAAGCCCCGTTTTCTGCAGCTGTGGTTCACAATCTGAAGCAGCCTTATTTGCTCACTAACATTGATTCAGAGGTTATGCACAGATTTGGTGGATATTTCTCCAATTTGTTCTGAATAGAACGTAAGGCTCTTGTTTCCATATGGGGTGCAAAGTGAACTTGCTTACAGAGAGGTTTAAAAAAATGATGTTATGGAACAAGCGAGCCCTTTTCTCCCTAGAAGGGAGAGCTTGGTTTTTGCAGTTTGATAGCTGGCAAAATGGTTTGTATTTAAAACATTAAACCTGGCTCTTTCTATAAACACTTTTTAGACTGAGAAGAAGTTCTCTTTAGGCAAAGAGCTAAGCTGGGAACTAATGGAAATAGCATCATGTAGACAGTTCAGCAGTTTTCAAAATTCCCATTAAGACTTCCTTCTGGTATGATGTCTTCGAAATGCTTGAAAGCTGCTCAGCAAGTGGTCCTTCACCAGCATTACCAGCAATCCCCTCTGGTTTTGCTCCGGGGCTTGGACTTTTCTAAGTCTGTGAAAGCGTGCATTCCTGTGCCATATAGAGACATAAAAATAAAGATAATGGATACCAAGAGAACTAATGCTGATATGAAACCATTGATTTCTAAAGCCTTAGTGCTCTTTTGCCATTCAGCAAAATCCACTTCTTTGACCTGGACAGCAGGGTCTGATGTTGGCCTCAGGGTATCACTCGCTCAGTATCAGTGGTGCACTTGTGTTGAATGCTAACAGCTTGCTCGAGGTGATGAAGATTCAGCAAAAGATTCCAGAGTGCCTGGTTAAACCTTTGTAACCATTCTTCCTAGGCTAGTGCAGGCTGTGTATATTGAAAATGTCCATCTGCCACACAAGTTAAGAATCGGACCATCCCATGATTCACCAGGCTGGGCTGCCAGGCTGCCTGAACCTCCCTTTAGGCCCAGCAGCTCAGAAACAGAGGTTGTTTTTGTCTGTGAAATGTTGCAAGGTATATTTAGGACTTAGAGCTAATAGCTATTGAAAAAATGATCTTCCATATTTATATATTCAGAGTACATTCTCCTTTCCCAGGAACAAAGACTTCAATCTGATTTCAGTCCTGGGTCTCTCTCATAAATTATGGTCTTCCTTAACCAGAGGTAGGCAATCTGGTGCTGTTTTGTGATTTTGGACTACAACAAGCGTGGCCAATGGTCATGGATCATGGGAGTTGTTGAATTTGTCCAATGCACCATCAGTTTTTCTACCTCTTTCCATAAGCAAAAGGCTTTAGGCCCCCAACCCACATGTCAGTGCCTGCCCCAGTCAACCTGAAAGCTCGGGTGGAGTGCTTAGGCCCTGGAGAGGAATGCCTGCTGAATCATTCCCCCCACACCCGTCAGATCACACTGTCGCCATTTCCCCTTCCACAACTCCTCTTCACCTCTCAGATATTTTTCTTCCAGCCAAGTTCTGTTCTAGGATCAGAAAAAGAAAGGAGAGGAGGACTCTGGCGGACGGGTCAGGGGTGTATGAGTGGGCGTTAGGGGAGAACTCAGCAGCCCAGCACCACACGCACACGCACTCCTGCCTGTCCCTTGACAGAGTCCTCCCTGCCACCCTGCACACACTACTCAATACGTGACTGGGCAGACCCAAGTTTGAGGACCTCAGCCGGCTGCCATGGTGTGTATTTTGAGCCCAGTGTCTCTTATTTCCACAGTGCTGACACTTCTTCCAGGGTCTTCATTATCTGTTCCAAGAAAAATGACTACCTAGACTAACTTGGCTGGCTGCTTTAGTCCGGGCTCTGGCAGGAAATGGCTTTTGGTGGGGTGGTGTTGCGCATGAAGAGGGAAGACTGGATTCCTCCAGTCAAGAGGAAAGGAGCAGTGATGCCAAATGACTGTTTAACTGATCCTGCCAGTTGCCTCAGATCCCATGTGCTTTCCCACCAACAGAGGAAAAGATGCAGGGAATAGCTCAGGCAGGAGGCAGGAAGGGGGTAGATTGGGAAAGAGTCGAGCTGTACCTCTCTCATTGCTTTTCTGCCCAAAGCAGAGCCTCTAAGTGTGCAATCCTCTGCATGTGTGGGCAACACGAAGTCCTACAGCGCCCAGTGTTCCCCAGCCAGTAGGACCCTTTACTATCTAAACATGCACAGGATTGTGATCTAAATCTGCATTTCATGTATAAAAAGGGGGAAGAAGTAGGATGGAAGAACTCTAGGGAGAAAGAAACATGCAACTGTGTATAATGTATAGTTTATCTCTAAGTAGACATGAGGAAGACACTCAGTGTGCCCTTCCGTGTGCAGATTTCCCCATCAGTTCTTTCCATGGGCATGTTCACTGCCAAGGCCAGTGTTCTTCAAAGGCTGCCCCCCAGATACTGGGAAGTGATGGCACCATCGGGCTGCACCAAATAGATTCGTAGTCTGCTATGAGACTCTGAAGTGATTGGTGGAGAAAGCTCTTCCCATGCCAAGATTGTAAAGTTTCCCCCCAGTGCCTTCACCTTTTCACTTTTCTGCTAACAATAAAAGTCAAGAAAATTACATCCTCCTTTGTGGCAAAATTTTCAACATGCACAGCCAAGAGATACAATGCCATTGGTCCCAGAACGGCTGTAGCTCACTCCCTGTGTGCCTTTGCCATGAAGACAATAAAGGCCAGTGCTAAATCTTACACATTTACAAAGGGAAAGAATGGCAGTTCTTGTGGGGCAATGCCAACCCGTTTTAGGCAGTGGTTACAAATCTGTCTGTTCATGGGATCCCCGCTATTGGACAAATCCTACTTTTATTACATTAATTGACTCAGAGGTGATTCCTTGCAAGGATTTCTATCCACTCTGCTTTTCATCAGCTGATATTAATTATTGTTAGGATTGTTTGGAAAACTTTTTTAAAGCACCCACTTTATAGTTCTAGGGGCAGAACAGGTAGGATCAGAGACAAACCTGAAGGTGAGAAATGGCATTACAAAATAGCAGGGAGAAACCCCTTAAGAATGGTAGCATATTACCTGAAGATTGATAGGCATATGCTTCATTTCCCTTGCTATATGCCTCTGACTTGGTATCTGAGAAGAAATTGTCAAGCTGTTTGTGCTCAAAACTATCAGTTTGTGATTTTCTAATGTACTTTGACCAGTGTCAAGTTGGATTCCCCTTTTTTTGAGGGGAAGTGCACTTGACTTGCTCTTATCAAACACTGAATTTGGCATTCATGTTCACACCTTTTCTGGTTTGTTTAGCTGGGCTCTGAGTGGACTGCCCCAGGAGAATTCACCAAATTCAGCTCGCAAGTCTCCAAGCCAGTCCGGTATGTATGGCTGCCGTATCCTTCCACTGCCCTCCATATCCTGAAATGACTGACAGAGCAATCCTAATGGGAGGAGGGGCAGGGTGGTAGAAGTCACATGGTGTACAGCCTACTACATCCAATACCCTGGACAGGAAGGGGGAGGGCAACTTTTTCCCCCTTTTCTCTGGCTGATCTTTTTAGGAGTACTGGAGCTAATCATATGCCAACCTGAGGGAGACTGTAGACTCATGTGAGGTCCACTATAACATATTTGCTGGTCATTTATGGGATATCTCTTGCATCTGTTGGGACTTGGGCTCCAGTGTTACAAAAACTGGATCAGGTGAAGTACTCAGAGTACAGTGTGGTCCAGTATTCTTGAATGAGTTTCAGTTGTTGTAGCTCAAAGATGTTGAGGTAATGCTTGGCCAGATTCCTACAGCCACTTCTGTGCTAGGCTCTTGTCCCTCTTGCTTATAACAGTTAGCAGGGAGGAATCAGCTGCCTGAGCCAGAGAAGCGGTTAGTACCTCCTTGTGGGTATTAAGTGATTTCAGGCCTCATCTGTATTCCCAGGATATTTTGGCTACTTGAAGCTGATTTCAAATGTTCCCTTTCTAGACTAGGTGCTTGAGCAGGTGGGAGTCATCCAGTTCTAGGCACTCTTGGATGAGACTGATCAATTTCAGCTGGGATTCATGCCATATTTGGCACAAAAACAACTTTGATCACTCTGTGTGTTGACCTATAATGGGAGAGAAACGGCGGGTGTGACCCTGTTGGTACTTCTGAATCTCCCCGTAGCGTTCAGTACCACTGACCACAGGCAACTGCTTGAGCTGGAAGCATGAGGAATTGCATTGCTGGGTTCTGCTCCTATTTGAATGGACAGCTAAAGAAGGTGATACCTGGGGAACCTGTTGCTCTTCCAGCATGGTGTTCCTCAGGGGTCAGTTTTGTTTCCTGTGCTATTCAACATCTCCATGCAACAACTGGCCAGAGTGTTGTCATGCACTGTGATCAGTATGCTGATGACACAAAGCTCTATTTCTCCTCTTCTTCACCATGCAACTATGGCTGTACTAAACATGTACTTTGCTACAGCAATGGACTGGATGAGGGGTAGCAAACTGAAGCTCAATCCAGACTAGACCGAAGCCTGTTCTAGATGAGGTTGCACTCCCCTTTAAAGAACAGATCTGTAGCATCTTTGTCACTTGAGGCTTCAGTGGCCTCAATGGCATGGACTGTCTTCTACTAGCTTCGGCTGCTGGTCCTGCTATGCCTCCAATAGGACAGAGATAGCCTGGTTTCAGTAATCTGTGCTCTGTTAAGTTGCAAGTTAGATTATTGCAATGTGCTCTACATTGGGTTGTTCTTGAAGAGGGTTCGGAAGCTGTAGCTTGAGCAAAAGGCAGCAGCCAAACGAATAACTGAGACTGGAAGGTCTGAGCATAAGACTAATTCTGTCCTGCTTGCACTGGCTATCTGTACGTGTCAAGGTGCTGCTGCAAACCCCAAAAGCCTTCCATGGCCTGAGCCTGCAATACAAAGATACAGAGCATCTTTTCTGACCCAAATCTACACGGCCACTCTAAGCAACATCTGAGACTTTCTTCTGCAAGCCACGTCTGAGGGATGATTGGAAGGTGGCAACAAGGAGGAGGGCCTTCCCAGGGTGGCTGCCAATGACGGCACCGTCTCACGACTGAGGCCAGCCTGACATCAACTCTGCAGTCCTTTTGGTACTAGGCTGCCCTCTTCTCTGAGACATTTAGTAGCATATGTGGGGAGAGGCATTTATGTCTATCTACTTTTAGTAAAACAAGTTGTTTTAAACTATGGTTTAAATGTTGTATATTGGAATTTTAGCAGTTGGCATTGTTTTCATGGTTTGTGGGTTTTTTTAATAAAGTGCTGTGTGCTGCCCAGAGAGCATCAGCTATTGGGTAGTAAAGAGGTGACGTTAAATGGAATAAACAAATAATGTATCCCCAACTGTTAAATGAGAGGGCAAATGAGGAAGACAGTCTGGAATAGTTTACGGCTGTGTCAGGAAAGCAAGTGGGCTTCCAGCCCAGCAGACTCTGGAGGACAAGGAGGGTGGCACATCTAAACCTGTAGAGGTTTTTGTCCTTTCCATAGGCCTCTCAGTTGCCTTTTGTTTATATCTGTAATATGTCAGCAGCCTCCCACTGCTTGGCTTCCCTTTTTTGACACAGCTCCGGATGGAGCCGGCAGCTACCATTTGGCCTGTCTTTGCCTGTTTCATCCATTCACTGTCAAACAAGACCTTCCTTGGTGCTATGCAGCCGTGCTCTTTCGACTTTTTACCCTTGCTGTATTTTCCTCATTTTATATTATATGATGCTGCATCCATACCACTCTAGAGTTGGAAGGGACTTTTGGAAGCCATCTAGGTGCAGGATCTGCAGTGCTGGTCATCCCATCTTGCGCCCGTGCTGCCAGTGAAGAACAGTCCCTTTCATCCCAAGGCAGCCTGTGCCACTGCTGAACCGCTGCTCCCATTAGAACTTTTCTCCTAATGTTTAGCCAAAATCTGGTTCTTTGGAATTCCTCTCCATTAGTTCTGTCCCTGCCCTCTGGAGCAGCAGAGAAGATGCCTGCTCCAGCTTCTGCATGACAGCCGTAGCATTTCTTCCCTTAATGCATTGTTTTTGTGTGCAGTTAATGAATAGGACAGTTCTCTTCACACATGTCAACCCTTTTGTCCTTCACCAGCAATGCGGTTTGTTCAGCACATAGCTTCGGCGTTGTAAGCAGAGCTTCTGACATCAGTATTCAAATATAGGCCATTCAGAAAGATTGCTTGAATTCTGAACCACTTCCTTCCTGTTGGTGGCATGTGCCTGGTGGCATGCACCCTGAATAAGTACATTTGCGTGCACCTTTTGGCATAGCCTCTTGTTTCTCCATGATCTGCCCAGTGCCCTCAGACTGGCAGAAGGACAATTGCAAAGAACAGGGCATACAGAGTTTGCCTGCAAGGGTCAGGGCATGAAATGCTCCAGAATAATAGCAGAGATGCGTGCTGAATGCTTATTGCTTCTCCCAGCTGCTAGAGGAAAGAAGTGAGGGAAGCCATCCAAGTGCAAAAAAGGGATATGAATGGGCAAGCACCTGCCCAGAAAATGGAAAGGCCCAAACCAAATCTTACTATTTGGACATACTGGCAGATTTCCAGTATGAGTGCTGTCATACCAGAGCCTCAACAAAGCTAATAAACAAGGTTTATCTTCCTGTCGATATTGGTGAGAGAGAACAACATTCAGCAGTGAACTTGCTGATAGCCAGTGCATCCTGGGAAATGTTTTCTCTTCTTAATAGAGGTACTCAACAGTTCAAGTGAATGATTCCCAGAGTCTATTCTATGTGCCTCTATGTGGCAGTTAAAGACAACAGGGTGAGACTAAGGACAGTTTGGTTTCCCATTTAAACTCTCAAAAGCAATGGGTTTAATGGTTTTCTTCTACTGGTTTGTTTGAAACAGGCAACATAAGCACCTCACGTGCAGCACTGGAATTTGGTTCAATCAAATCCCATCTGGATTTTTGGGTTAGTTTTCCCTGCTTTCCATATGCCCCATTTGGCTGAGCAGCCAAAATGTGTGCTGTAGGTTCTCAAAGTACTTTAGAGGCAGGAGTAAACTGAGCCCAACCATAATCCAGCATGTAAACGTAATTTCCTTCTGTGATGTGATGCAGAACAAATTGAGGTGCCTTCTCAGGGTTATCTCAGTAAATCCCAAGGCAAAGTCGAGAACAGACTCTGCAGACCTGTGCTTTTACAGCATGCTTTTGTTCACACATACAACCATGTTTTGCCAATGGTTCAGCTTATGTTTGGAAGATAGTTGAAGATTTCTGAACAGTTATTAAGGCTGTTATCTGAATGTGTATGAATTGTTTGAGACATTTGGGTATCTCACATTCAGAAAAACCTTTGTTTTTAGGGAATGGGATTGGCTAACTGCATGTTTCCAAGTCGGGATGTGTGAGGGATCCAACTGTGGGTGAGAATTCGTTGGATTCCTTGGGCTTGGCCCTCCTGGCTCTGGGCTGCTTTGCAGCAGCCCTCAGTCCAGGTTCCTGGCAAGTGCTCCTGGTGTTTACAAGGCACTGACCAGGCTCCGTGTACAGTGCGAGCAGCATGCCCCTCCCATGCTGCCACCATCAGTGGCACCAGGTGCAGAAGAGGCTTGGTGGCCAGGAATGGCTCCTGGTGCCACTGCTGGAAGCACCACTGCTCCATGTTGGCGCTTCCACCAATGGCTCACTTGCTGGTAATGGCTCCCAGTGCCACTGCTAGCCGTGCCCCTCTTCCACGCCTGACCCTGCTGCTTTTTGTGTAGCTGCACCTGACAGGGAAGGTTGCTGTTCATGCAGCTGCGGCTCTGTGTGCATCCGTGGACTCTCTTGGCTCAGCTCACTTTGCAGCACCAGGCCAGGCATGGAAGGGAGGAAGTCTGTCGATGCTTCGCGGGGTGGATTCCAAAAAGGTTCACCCCAACCCTGGTGCTAAAATGGCAATATGTGAGAAACATGCAGAAGGAGGAACAAAACCAAGAAGGAGAGCACTTGTGTGGGTGGCAGTGAGGAAAATGGGTCTTTTCCCCTACCATTTCAACATTTTCATGGGTGGTCCTTCCATCCTGTAGGGAGCAACAGCAACAATGATATTTAAAATGAGCTGTAAGAGTAGAAATGCCACCTGGAAGTATCGGCCACATCCAGCTCCCCCTGCCCAGCTGTTCCCCTCCCCAGCAGTGCTGGAAGGCTGCGGACAGCCCAGCCAAGAAGCCTGCCTTGACCTTGTGCACTGGGAAGCTGATGCTTTGCTGGCCAGCTCCTCTCCTAGCGTGAGTCTGTGAGCCCTGAGCCCCATAGCATTCTGCCCAACCCACCCCCCTTTGTTAATGCACTCACAAGGCTGCGGGGCATGTTGAGATTTGCCACACGTTGTCATAAAACCAGCGCACCAGGGAGTGTTGTGGCACCCTGGTGGCTCAGACAGCTACTCTGGCTTCAGTGCAGCGATTCTTTTCATTGGTTGGGTTCAGGTAATACAATAAGCCACCCTTAAGGGGTGCGTATGAGCAGCGTGTGGATTGCTGTCGAACCACTAGTTGCTGTTGAAATGTCAGTTATTGTGCTGTCTGAACACAGCCACGCTAACAAACCATGGTTTGTGGACCACAAACAATGCACAGTTTGCAACCCGATAACAAATGTTGGGTTCTCTTTATGGGTTGTTCTTGGTTAACAAGTCATGGTTGGTTAGTACAGCTTTGTTCAGACAATGCAGTAATTCATGTTGCACTACAACAACCCACTCGCCAACACTCACATATGAGTTATTGTATTGTCTGAGCTCAGCCACTGTGCTTGCTGAATCAAGTAAAATGGCTATCCCTTAAAATATGCATACAGAATGCCTGCTTTTGGAATGAGCAGGGTTAGAGCAGAGAAGGGCTACACTCTGGTTCTACAAGCCACCTTTCCCGAAATCCTGAAACATAATTTTAAAACTGGTTCCAAATACTATGCCTAAAACCAGATTTCTTTGGCCTTTGAAACTTACCCAACCTTTCCTTTTATTCCTTTTAGAGATAACTTGACACAGTACAAGCCTTGCTGGATTCCAACCCAAGTTTTTCTTGTAACTGCTATAAATGGGAGGAGTTGGTTGGCTGACAAAGAAAGCGTAGAAGAGTTTTGGCACCCTGGAGAGCAGGGCTACCATTTAAGTGTTCAGTGTGGAGTGTTAATGCACTGCAGATCCCTATGCAGATAATTAGCTGGGGACAATTATATACCATAATCTAGTTAGGGAGCCAGAGAAAGAAAGCATGAGGGAAGGTGGGAGTGGTGGTGCTGAGAATTGCTTGGGTGCACTACACAGTTCAGTGAAGCAGCGGATTGGAGCCTCGCCAGCTTAGATAGCAAGAGTCTGGTGTATGTCCTGGAGTTCCCAAGGGAAGTAAGAACAGCTTTTTTTCTTCCTCAGTGGAGCTACAACTGTGGTGAGCAGACCTTGATGTTCCTGGTTTGCATACCCTGGTTACACATAGCAAGACATGTGTGCATGCATGCACACCCATGCTCACATACACACATTAGAAATGACAACCGGGGGGCAGGGGGGGCAGATCAAATTCACTTGGTGTTCCTCGCTGAATCACAGAATGTAATCTGATTGGAAAGGATTATACGCACCTAGTTTGGGTGGCTCTAATTTTAACATTTTTACTTTTTAGTTGGCAGGGCTAAGGGTAGCTCCAGGTGAAACCAAAACCATCATATCACCTTATGTGTATGCCTGCAAAGCCTTCCTCGCCCATGCCCTGTCTGGTTTCAGCACATACGTACACCTTCCACTGCTTTTTGTAATATCTTGCCCAATGAATATCTTGAAGAATTGCACATTTTTATGACATTTATTTATTTATCCATTACTCATAAGGCTCTCTGAGTGGCTCACAACATATGCAGGACAATGAACATATGCGATCCTTGGGTGGACATAATAAGGACGTTACACAAATATGGGTTTGGGATTTTTTCCCCTTATGGACAGTGCAGCTAGCTTTTGCATTTTATTTATTTTACTTTATTTGTTAAAATTCTTATTTATGCTTAGTATATTAAATTTCCTAAGAAATTTAAGTTTTTTTAAAAAAAGATCAAAGAAAAATAAACACTAAAGCTTTTTTTTTAAAAAAATGCAAGATTTTTAACAGAATTGATTGGTTTTTCTGGACAGTTTCCTTGAGAGGTCCTGCCTATTATCTTCCATGTTTCTAGAGGTGCTTGTCTTACATCTAATTCAGTGGTCAGTTGCTGAAACGCAGTGAAGGTATGAAGTGAACATTATGCTCCTCGTTTCAGTGCCTAAAGAGTGGTGAGGCTAGAATAAAAAGAACTTCCCATCAGAGTCACAGTAGCTGAGCTGCAGCTCATTCTGAGCACTTGATGCCTGTCCCTTTGACTAGGAATTGACTTTACAGCCTCCTGTATTTAAAGCATGCATTCTCCCAGTGGAATGTGGCCCGTCCCCGTCGGTTCGCTCTGTGAAGTTACATCCGTCCTCCTCCTTGCTCTTGTCTTGGAGGCAGACTCTCTGAAGTCCATGTTCCCAGCAACATTCTGCGTGGCCCATTCCCTTTGCCATTAGATTTATGGATCAGCATTTGTCTCCCTCTCCCTCCTCAGGATGAAATTCCTCCGAAATGCTGCCTGTTCTTCAGGCCATTGCTGGAGCTGAACTAACAAGCACCAACTGAAGCTGGCAGCCTCTCACCATCTCCCCATTTGCCATGTTGGGTCGAACTTCACTTGCTCAAGAACCCCTTGCGTGCAAAGTTCCAAAGTTCCCTTAGCTCTGGGGAGTTTGTGTTGTGACATGAGCCCAGCATCCCAAGCGTTTGGTGTCCTGGACACATTACAGCAGAGAGCCTTCTGTCTCGTTGTGTGTGAGATGGATATGGTTTCCATGGCAGCAGTGACATGCAGCATGCCAAGCCAGCAAGCAAGCGAGTGTAGGGAGGATTTTAGGAGCCCTCTGCTTTCGCTGATGAGGACTGACAGGCAGCAGTGACAGAGCAGCAGGGTCTCAGCTGCAGCTGCAGCTTCAGTGTCTTGACTCTGTCAGCTGGGTGTGGGCATCTATTATCTCCAACTGTTGACAGCATTCTCTTTTTGTGTATGTTCCGCTTCTGCTTCTTTTATCCTTAAGCCCTTCCATCCTTTACTTCAGTACGCAGGCACTCTCCTTTTTGACATGGGTGGCTGCTTTCCAAAGGACTTGTAAGTTTTCGGTAGCCCATCCTGTTTGTTATGTACCTGTGCTGACAACCACCATCAAGGTATTGTGTAACCCGTGCATGATTGGGAATCTGGCACAACATTTCACATCGGCATTCCTGGGGGCAGGGAAGGCAGAGAACGAAGAAGAGATGTTTAGGGCTATTATAACTGCACAAAGAATTGAGCCTTCCACGCTGTGCTGCAAGTACGTGGCTCATTCTCTCTGTGGCAACTCTTCCCTGTCCCATGTATCTTGCCGCCTTCTCTTCTGCATCCCAGTTCTTGACCCTGCTGTCTGTAATCAGGGTGGAACTAAGATGATACCATCATCTCATGTATAGTGGAAGTTGACTTCTAAGATCTGGAAAAGCTGAAGAGAAAAGAGAGCAGCAACTTCACCTGTTTTACCTTTACCAGGGTTGATAGTCTCAAGTAGTTCCCCTTTGGTATCACCTTCAATATTGGAGCTGAGCCAGGAGAAATGTTCCTGGCGCAGTGGACCATGGAAAGATAAGGTGTGGAAGGGTACAGCTTTCCTCACCTGTGTGCCTTTTTGGATAGTATAAGCAGATGTCTTCCAACCACTTGCTTTATCAATAACACAGGGAAGCCATGTGACAGTGTGAGCCTTATCATTTATGCAGCACATCCAAGTGTAAAAGGTGCCTTGCACACTTTAGCTTGATAATCCTCACAGCAGCCCACAGGGCAGAATTCTAGTGAGCGTGAATTGCAGAGTGGGAAGTGAGAAGGCGTTGACACCAGGAGAGAGGAGCTGGTCTGGCGAGTGAATGGCTGAGGTGGCCTTTGAATTACTGACTTTGTTGTCAACAGCTCAATCACTTTACCACAGTAGCCCTTCTTGCCCTCTGCCATTTACCCCCTCTTCCTCTTGCCCTCTGTCATGCCAGCTATTGCCAAAGAACTCTGTGAAAACATGAAGGTTGCCATGATCATCTTTTCTGCAGACCAAGTTATTTTACACACACCTGTGCTTTTTAATCTGTGAGTGGGGGATTGGAGTATGCAATGCACATAACTGACAAGGGGAAGGTTTTGTATGGAGGTTACATTTGAGTCAGTGTGTGACGCACCAACTCTGGTGTTAGGCTGCGGAAAGAACCTCCGAGAACTGTGGCATTTTGAGAGATACAGGGGAGGTGAGGGCATTCACTACAGAACCCATCATTGTCAACCTCTTGTACCAGCTGCAACACTTGGAAGCTTCCTGTGTTGATGCAGCCAGTTCAATGCTTCCGAGTGAGGAGATTGCAAAGGGAAGAGCAAATAAATAGCCTCAGGGTCCTGCCTGCCTTTTACTCTCCCTGGGCACCTACCGTGCTTATTGCTGGAGAGTCACTGGAAAGCTGGGTGGGTGATCAACTGGTTTCACTAGTATGATTTATGAGATGCCAGCGTCTGAAGTTTCTGCTCTGTGCCTTCCTTGGTACCCGCACCAGTATCTCTTGAAGCTGCGAATTCCTCCGGGACAGAAACATGGCAGTCCTAGAAGTCCTGTCTCCCTAGAGGCCCACGTGCTATTTTCTAATAATCGCCTTTCTTTCCTACACAGTGTCCTTTCCTCCAGGCGCTATTACTTTGAGCTCCTCCATAAGCAGGATGACCGTGGATCAGACCATGTAGAAGTTGGTGTGAGTAAATTTATTTGGACCATTTCCCTTTGCAGGTACAATAAGCTTATAGGAAAATTAAGCAAGGTTTGAACATTAAAAAATGCTCCAGCCTTCTGTTTTCTTGTCTCTGTGTTAAAATAATCTTGGTAGTAAATAAATGTTGCACATCCATCCAAAAACCCTTTGAGCCAAGCAGGAATTTTTAGCAGAATCTCAGCCTTATGAATGCAGGCCTCGTTTGCAGGTTACCAAATAAGAAAAGGGTATATGGCCAGGGGGTGCCCCAAAGGTCTATGTTTTCTAGATAAACTAACTAGAAACAAATGTGTGTATTTTCTTAACCTCCTTAATCCATTCTGCAGTAAAGCAGAGGACAGTGGGAGTAGGGAGAGAAAGATTAGCCCCCAGGCCCTTCCTCTCTTGCTGCAGAGTATGAAAATGTCTTTTCCGCTTAAAATTAATTGTGTCCTTCTCCGGGGAAAGAGCCAGAGAGAGGGTGAGTAGGATTTCCTTGCTGGTAATTTCTTAAACTCTTTTATTCTCAAGATAAAATGTCCCCCATCTACTGGAAACTTTAAAATAGCCTAATTTCCATGCCTCTCAGTGGGACTGTGTTCCCTTTACAGAAGCCTTTGCTGCACTGCAGGCTGCTGGAGGTGAAATATTAGTCTTTTTAAAGAGGCTCCATTCATCCCACTTCTAAATTAAAAGGAAGAAGAGCTGCTCAGTGTAAATGATCCCCCCCCCCTTCCACCCATGGCTCCCTGTCCCTGCTGTGAAGTCCCTGCCAAAGGATTCTAGGTCACTCGAGCAGGTGTAACACTCAGAGCACAGGAAATACAAAAAATGCTGCATGAGCTTATTGTTGCTTTAAGCTAATACGCACCAACCACTTGTCTGTGTCAAGGGGCCAGAAGCCCATATGCATGCAAGGTTTTTCTCCTTGCTCATCAGCTACTTAGCATGTCTGTGTAAATACTACATTTGCAGAATGAACAACATATGGGCCTGTCTAAAAACAGGCATATAAAATGGATAGATGAACACTGACACATTAATGCTTTTGTCACTTTGCACAATGTCCAGACACTTGTCAGTCTTCACAGAGCTCTCTAGGCATCCAGATTAACAATAATAAATCTCCAGCCTACAGAGGGAAAAAGAAGTCGCTTTTATTACAAACCCAAGTGGCTGGTGCTGTTTGTGTTCAGACATATCAAATTGTAACATAGCAACACCATAGCTCAACTCAGTCTTAGAGTGCAGTGGTGCTGAATGGACTCCTCCCGGCTCCAGTCCTGAATAACACTCCTCGCGAAGGTGGCTTGTAAGTGCTCTCGCTTTCTTTCTCGGGGTGCACACAGGCATATATGATTTCAGCCCGCACTAGAAGTGTGCAACTGTGTTAAAAGCAACATGTTTTCTCCTGGAGCAGGTCCAGTGCAAACTTGTTCTGCGTGCTGACAGCAGATGCCGGCTGTGGAGAACTCTGATTGGCTGGAGCCAGTGACATTGCGCACCTGCCTCCCCATGCCCAGGACGTTTTTTCAGCTATTTTATTGCTGAGCTTTTACAGTAACAGTAGCAGCAACGATATACAGTGAATGCAGGTAGCATGCGTGCAGTTCATTGAGGGCTGCGCAAGCGCATGGCTGAGAGCATTGGGGGAAGAGCCAATACAGTCAATTTGAAATGGTATTCTGCTTGCTGATTAGAGTATCTGATATTTCCATTCTGAATCCAGGAAGAAGTGAGGCTCACCCTACTAGTGGAACTTGTGCTGCAACTCCTGTTTTTTAATATGTTTGTGGATGCCCTTAGCTTACCTTTTTTTAAAAAAATAGGAAGTAACAGGATGCAAGAAGTTGCAAAGGTTCTGTTGGAAGTCAAAGAATACAGAGTCATCACCAAAATGTATTTTGAGTATGGAGTTGTCATCTTCTACAAAGTCTGTGCACATGGCACATGGATTTGCATGTAGTGGGAACATGCTGAAAAGAAGTTAACCAGCTTGCAGGAATAATGCTGCTTCTTTTGCATCCTCAGGGGAAAAGCATTATCCAAATGACAGTGCAGGAGGCATTCAGCCCAATGATGTCACTATCCACTGTCCATGGGATGGGCAGCCTCATTCCACCAGCGCTTGCTCCTCCTTTCCCAGCAATATCATGTTGCAATTTGAGTGCTCAGAAAATACAATGCCCCTGTAACAAAAGCAGTAATATGTGAAAAGATGAGTGGATACCTAGCAACAGATGAGTAACAGCTGCTCAAGTTGCCTGCAAGTTTAAGCAAAAACGAATATGGTCTGGAAAATTACCAGGGTGATTCAACAGACGTGCACGCTCTTGCATTTTCTGCAGCAGGATATCACAAGGCCTTTCTCACTCTTATAGCTTCCACTACTACCAAAAGGAACCTGTGCTGATCTGATATCCTCCTAGATTCACATCTGAGCTATGAAAGTCAGAAGCTGTACCCAAAACATAAAGTTGTTAGAGAGAACTCTGGATGGTGTGCTGTATCTCCCCCCCCCACCCCCATTTCCTTCTAGGGATGGATCAGTTTTGCTTAATCAAGCTATTACCTTTGAGGTACGTTCAGATGAAGTTTTGATTGTGCAAAATCCCTGCCTCAAACATGTACGTTTATAACAGGTGGAGAGACAGTTTCATCTTTTATGTGTAGCCCTTCAGTTTTCTTGCAAGTTTCTGCATGGGTGAGCCATCCTTGCCACCCACATGGCCAACCACCCTAAAAGAAGCTACATGGTGTGGGTTGTTCGTGGAGCAACCCAACAATCCACAGTGCACCAGAAAGATAATTGGACTCACTGTGGTTGTCCCCTCCTTTTCCCTTGGTCCTCCCATTGGTATCCAGCTGAACCCATATTGTCTGCTCACACCACTCGTGCCCCTTTTTGGGGTTGGTGCCTCCAAAATATAGAGCCATGAAGTCTGTCCAAACAAGCTGGTTTCACCCTTTCCAAAATCTTGCTTAAACAAACCCCCTGTCATCAGTTGATAGCTGTCAAAAGAAAGTGCTTGTGAAAAGGAATGGGTTATTTATTTTACCTTTCTTGAGTAACGAGACACTGGGGAATGTGTAGAAAAGGTGAAGGAAACTGAGAATGGTCAAGGCAATCCATCAGAGATCACACCTGAAATGTGGAGAAGTAGTCACCTCTTTTCACAAGCCGAGAACCCCCTGGCTTTACTTTTCTCTCATCGACTCACTGTTTGACTCCTGTCCCATGAAAGACAAAGTAACAAATGACCATTTTTCAGCTTCGATCCCACCATGATGACTGCCGCTTTTTCACCTTCTTCTCTTTTTTGTTTTGAGCAGATCTCTTTCTTTGATCTCCAGTCTGGCAGGTAGTGACAGCCCCTTCAAAATTCTCAAGTGGCATATGGGAGACTGTCACTGGTTTGTCACCTTTTTTAAAAAGTGCAAGAAGTTTGTGCAAATGTTTTCAAACTTACTCTAACTATTAGTATTTGGACTTGCATGGGTCAGAAGTGGCAAGCGAAATTATGTCCTTAAGAGTGCCTGCTGTCAAAGTGCATGCGGCACCGAGAGTGGACATTGGTCTAGGGAAGCTGCTAAGAGCTTTATTTTTTACCTTGCTTTCTCTTGATAGTTGACAAAAGGTGAGCTGTCAAGAGAAATTAAACTTAAGTGATATTTGCTTATAAAAGATCACCCCCTTCGTGGTGAGATCCTAGTTGTGGGGGAAGCATGGACCTCTTGGCAAGTGCCTTGCACTTTTCCACCCTTCTCTCAAATTCTAGGTGTTTTGGAAAGTGAAAATTCCACTGCCTTTTACAGTGGAGGTTTAAGAGCTAGCTATGAAAACTGGTTCCTTTTAAAAGGGAATTTTTGACAAGACTGTTCAGGGTGTTTTTTGACAGGTACATATGCGAGCCACACATGGACATATGGTGGCAAGGAGTGGGAAGACAACCTGCAGTGGTCCTGATCATTCATCAGGCACACCACGGACTGCTTCACAAACAACCCACCCTGGGGAGCATATTCTCAGGGTGGGGTGTCATGACATGGGAATTCACCCAGTTTCTTAATATTGGTAGAGCTGCCATCTGGAATCACCTTTATTCTTGGGCCTAGACCAGTAATGTCCAGGAACAACAGGTTGAGAATGGAACAGACACTTCCTTTCCACAACTTATTCTCCCAACATATTATTTTGGAGAGCAGATGGCATGAAGGAAACCCACTTACCATCTTAAATTGGAAATGAATAGGAGCTGTTTGGACTCTCCTATATTCCTCGTATTTACATTCCTGACAACTGCTCTTCTCCAAACACCCTATCCCCAGATGCATGAGCATACCAAAATATGCCTTTTGCTTGACTCACTGCTCTCGTATCTCTTTCAGTGGCGGGTTTTCCTTCCCAACTTCAAGTTTGAGGTGGTTGACTCTCCCTACATCTCACTCTACACAGGTAAATTCTTTCCTTGAGGCTTTGTGGCCTTACGCACCTCCTTCTGCATCCCAGCAGGTTGGACGACAGTGTGTGCCATTAACATGCATGTAAAGAAAAGAAAGTTCATGTATGCATAAGGAGCCATCTGTGTGCATAGCCTGCAATATCCAGCACTGTTAATTTGTCTTGCTTGCATTAAGCCCCATTTTTCTCATCCCAAGAAGCACTGCTGTGCTAGAGAAGAGGCTCGCCTTTTTCACACGGCGTGTTTCAAGAAGCATGCCTTGCCACCAGCAGAATAGAAAAGCCAACACCCACGTGTGTGCACACAACACCCCTTGCCTCAACACTGGGGAGATCGCCACACCCACCATCGTCCGTGAGCTGTTAGAAAGGGCAGGGAGGCTGCTTAGCACTGTCTGGCAGCCAGTTGAGGGCACGTCTTCCTCGTCACATTGGCCTTGCTGGCTTTTGGAAGTCAAATAAGGTCTCTTGACATCTGCTGTTGCAGCTAGCAGGTTAGATAATAGTGAATGTGGATTTATAGTTAACTGATATGTAGATATGCATATGTGTTCTTTTTTCCTGCTCTTTGATCATTCTTAGTTTCTGCTCACTGTTCCTATGCCGCTTTAACTGATTAGCATGTTTTGTTTGTTTCTAGTGCTGTCTCAGTTTTATGCTTGTTGGACTTTTATTGTTTTAATCATGTGGTTCATTATTGTTATTAGCATTATCATAACACCTACTTACAGAACATATGTGCTTTTTTAAAGACCATCCTGGTAAAAAGTTAGAGTAGAAATCCTTTAGATACTTTGGTTTCATTACACAGTCCCCTCCTTGGCTCTCTTCCCCCTGGCAGGCTGTTAGGGCTCTCCTGGCAGCCCTTCCCGGCTTCTCCCTTCCCTTCCCTGGCCGTCCCCTTCTGATCATCTCACCAGCTGGACTGCAGCTTTTCCAGCCCATCTCCTGCTACCCTCCCTCAGGCCCTGCTGGTTGCCACCCTTCATGGGGGAGAACTTGCACCTGTCATTCCCGGGGGTGTTGCCCTGCCACACTTCTCTGACCACCAGTCCCTCTGAAGGATGCAACCAGCAGCTTGAGAAATCTTTAGCATCCTGAGTCATCACCCACCTTACACATATGGAGCAAGTTGGAGGTGAATTCAGGCATTTTTGAACAGAATTAGATGGACCGGGGATGGATGGATGGATGGATATTTACCTCTCCACTACAATCAGGTTGAATAAACCTGTAACCCTGTGCACACTTCCTGGGGAATAAGCTGTACTAAACAGAAGGGGAATTGCTTCTGAATAAACACACAAAAGACTGAGGTATAAACGTGCTTTGTTTTATTTCTTTCCCCCCAAAAAGTGTGTGTGTGTGTGGGGGGGTGGAATAACCATTTGGAAGGATAACCATTTTGTTTGACATGCATGGAACCATAAATTAAGTTTTAGCTTAAACAACCCCTAGCACAATGCCAATCGCATTTTCTGGGGACGGCCATCACATCTGCAGATGCTCTCAGCAGGCTGCTACAAGCTGATTTGCTAGCACAACTTACTGTGTATCAGCACTGCTGTCAAATAGGGGTAGACTGCTTACTGTCCACCAATACTGCCCACTGGCCTAGAACTGAGCCATTGCTGTGCGCTTGTAGTGGAGTGGGTGGGTGTATGATAATACCAGGTAGATCAAGCACGTGGTCAGGGCCTGTGCAAAATAGCTTCCAAGAACAAAGGAGCTAAAAATGGCATGCCGCCATGACCCTTTCTGGAAAAGGCAGTGAGGAATGAGGAGTGTGCAGCCCTGCCTGGGCAGTGGCTTTCCTTGGTGCCCTGTGTAGGCACCACTGTGCTCTTCTTCTTCTGAGGTCTCCCACTGCCCTTTCTCCGTCTCAGAGGAGAAGGAAGAGGCCAGCCCAGAAGCACCCCTGGCAAATGCCCGCCAGCTGGTGCTCCCGGACCTGAGTTATGAATACCTGTCTTGTAAGCAGGGATGGATAGTGTCGAGTGTAATTAAATCCATAGATCTTACACTTCCTTCCTCATAACCTGGTCTGGCAGCAAGAGGCACTTGATGAATAGATCCCTGCCTGGCACTCAATACACAAGGCGCCTGTAATTAAGTATCCTGTGGAAGGTGTAGATAAGGTGGAGGGCTGGGCAAGGCAGCCTCTTCCGTGCAGCTGCATGAGGACTCGATTGGCACGAGAAGGATAGTGGCAATTGGGATATTGACAGAAGTGCCTGCGAGATAGATGGGGTGTTGAGGGATATTTCCTTCTGGATCCATCAGTCACAGTGAGTTTTCTCCTCCACGTTCTGATCTGCGGCTTGCACCCCAGAAGAAGCAATTTTCTCATTATCTCACTCTGACTGAGACTCTTTTCTGTGCCGAGAGACACAGCACAGAGGCGGGAGTAATTGCGCTTGAAGTTACAGGAGACCATGCCATCTTTTGAGGGAAGGCTAAAAGATTATCTTTTTGTACAATATATTTTCAGCTGCTGCGCAGATAATCATAAACATAATCATCAACATATGATCATTCTTCAGTATCCAAAGTGGGTCTGAAGCTGTATCTGCACATGCAAGGATAGGTTTCACATTAGGGCATGCCGTGTGCTCATGCCGTCTACACTGTGGCTTTGCCATATGTCAGCTGCATGCAACATTTTTATTTATTTATTTTATATTAAATATATTCTGCTTTTCAAAAATAATTGATAAGCAGCTTTAGATACAAAATAACATGATGCGGTAATTAAGCGCAATTGAACAAAATAACTCAAATTATAATCGCTCAAGTTGCAGTTTATCAACCAACAACCTCAATTAGATAGAACAGATTTGCTTTTTGTTAGTTTTCCAAATAAGCCTCCACCTTTCAGGGAAGGAATTTCCACAGTATTAAGGCAACTGCTGAGAAGGACCCATTCCTGGTTGATGCCAGTCTTACATCACTACAAGATGCAACCATGCACATAGTTTCCCTAGGAGATCTTAAAGCTTGGGGTAGGGGGTCTCCCAGAGGTTACAGAAGACGGGAGGAGAAGCTGCTTGAGATATTGCAGGCCTAGAGGGGAGGAGAACCAGTGGGCTGAGGTGCTGCACTCCCCTCTTGAGCACACCATGCACTGCATGCCCATGCAGGTGTGTACACATACACATGGACACACACAAACACACTGCCACTGCCACCAGAAACGGGGGCAGCTACATGTGCCCATCATGTAAATGTGGTGGCACCCTAGATTTGTATAAGGGCAGTACAATACTGGCAGGTTTATATTCAAGACTTGGTAATTACTCCAAACAAAGAGTGTGCCTTTCCCATAGCCGCCACACCCTGGATGATTGTTTTCTTTGAGCCATCCACCGCAGCACCAAGAACTCTTTCTTCATCCGTCACCGCTAGCTCAGATTGCATCAGTAACATGCACAGCATACAGTGTGTGCCTACATAAGGGTATAACATATATAAGTATATGGCATGTGCAGGATGTGGCACCATCATTACGTGGATAGTCAATAAACACCAGCCAGCTGAGCATAAGCAATTCACTTGAGAACAGTTCCCTTGAGACTCTCTGTACAGCTGACTTGCTGACTAACATTTGCCAGGCAGAAGAGAGCCTGCCTTATGGCACCTTTCCCTGCCTGAAGGCCCAGGTGAAAGCTGATGGGGACTGGTCTTGCATGGTGGGCACAAGAAACTCACCTGGTTCAGGTAGCTGTCGCTAAAAATCCTTACGAAGCCTTCCCCGTGCCTATATAGGCATATTGTCTGTAGAGGTTGGACTGCAGCTCCTATCATCCCCAGCACATGGGTTAGGAAATGCTGCCTCCCACATAAAGAGTGAATATCCTCTCTATTAACTTTTTATGGAAAGTGAAAATGTTGTGCATAGTAAATCCCAGATGAGGCCAGGGCTGTTTTCTATTCTTATTCCTAAAATTACTACTTTCCCCTTTAAAATATGCTTGCATAGAGCATAATGATAATCATTGATAATCTGTAGAATACATTAAAGCACTATACAGAATTCATGGGACAGAAAAATATAACAAAGGTGTTCTTTCCTTTACCTTACATCATTTTTGGTACGGTATACTTACCTGATACCTTCTTATTCCATTCTAAAATCTAGTAAGGAATTGCCATTTATTCCATCAATGGGAAACTCTGCTTCTCAGACCCATGAGAAGTTCACTTGGCAAGTCCTTTGATTCACATGCAGTGGCATCATGCTTCCCACAAGTCTCCTTGGTAGTTTCATCTACCCATTCAGGTCCATCTCCTCTCTTGCCGTGTTGAGAAGGGCCTCCAGTTAACTCAGGATTAGAACTGAGCAGGCTAAATTGTTGACATGGGAGACTGATTGGCAAAGCTGCCTCCCATTTTTCTATGGCTGTATTAGCCCCATAGTGACGGGTGAAAAACCTGTGCTGTCAGTGAGCTGAACAGATGCGACTGGGAAATCCATGAAGCACGTTTTACAAATAAGAGTGAGGTGACCTTTATGGTTGTCTTTTTGGCACTTCAAATAGCAAAGGCTTTGCTTTCATGTTACAGCATCAAAGTTTTTATATCACACCCTTTATTTTTGTGTCATTAAGTGCTTGTGTGATACTGCCTAGCAGATTTTAGGGCAAATGCACCCCATAGAGGAAAAACTAAATAAGTATGTTTCATATTTGTTTCCTGTTTACTCCTGACTGCTGTTTACACTAGGGAAAGGGGTGGAAACCAGAAAGATATATTAAGCACCTCTGAAAGCTTCTGTTTCAATGTTCAGCCTGGGGAATTAAGAGGCTGGGGTTTCTTTTGTTGTGTCAAAAACCTCTTTTCTCTCACCATTGCTAAAAAAAGCTTTAATCCTCACAAATTCTAATGCTTTCAGAATTATTGTCCTGGTTTATTATAATTCTTATTTGATTTTAAGACATTATCATATTGTGCTGTTCTACAAACGCTGAAGTGCCTTGCCAGTAACTTGAGATTAGCAGCCTTAGAACAATGCTAAAGAAGGAGAAGAAACCAGCAAGAAGTTTTAACCAGATAATGTTGACTTTGACTCTTTGGATCCTGAAGCTGCCCAACTATTGGCTCCTGTGCCTCCAACATCCACTTTCAGCAATCACCTTCACTCCTCTGACATTTTTTGTATATGTTTGAAACAAGGATAGATGAGCTGGTCTCTTTCCAGTCAGTGTCACTGTTGCATATGTTTACCTATGGCCATTGCACCCTGTTTTTTACCTTAATCTGGCATTTTTTTGGGCCTGCACAAATGTAACTCCTTTCAAAATCATCATTCCATTTCCAAATACGTTGTGTCTCAAATAGGCTTTAAAAATATTTTTACACATTTTTAAGCTGAGGGTAGCATCATCAGACCATTCAGAAAGTGCAAAATTCAGTGGATGAATTAAGTTCCAATCCACAGTTCATGCTGATCGGATCCATTTGTATCATTTGCAGTGATTGCATTCCTCAAGCATGCCTGCTTCCAGCCCATCACTTCAGAATATCTGGTGAGCACCATGAGCCGATTTACATCAGGAGAGAGATGGCCTTTTTGCCTGTCAGGGGCTGAGGCAGATGTCAGCCATCAGGCATAGTTAGCCAAGAGTACACTGAATTTCCCCTTTCTGCCCGGCTCTCCCATGCAAAAGCACAGCAGCAGAGACAGAGGGGATCAGTTTCTAAACAGGATATAGACATTTTGTTTCTAAAACAGTTGTGATAACAGACTTCCAGGAAAAGTGGGCATCTGCTGCTTTTATTAAACATGTTGAGCTAGCATGGTCTAAAAGACAAGCTACTGGACGTTGCCCAGGGGAAGCTGGTTCTAAAGCCATGACCAACTAGCAACAAGCTGAATGACCTTAAAGGCACAATCCCATGCGCACATCGGCAGAAGGAAGGCTGATGACTCGCAGTATGCTGGGAGATGTAATGCTTTTTTCAGTCTGAATATGTGCAGAATTGTGCCCTAGGTCTCTTCAGGTGCATCTGACCTAATAGTTCAGGCTTGTAGATAATTTAAAATAAAAACAAAACAAGATAATCTTCTTAGAAATGTTACGGTTGATTATTCCTCCATACAATGTTTCTGTCCCTGCTTCCATGAACATGGAAGTCTTCCCAGGGAGACCTTTTTGAGATGTTTCCATTGTCTGAAATAATGTTCTTCTACATGAAGGTGCTCATATGTTTGGTTTAAAAGTTGATTCATGCACCCAGAGCATTACCTAGCAAGCAGAGCACAGTTTCTGTTCTCCATCTCTAAAACAGGAAGTAGCATAGATTCCTCAACAAAGGCTGCCACCTGAATCATAAATAAAGTTTGTATACCACTAGGCCCATGGCCCATACACAACCAATCTACAGTAACAGAATAAATTTGTAAACCTGACTTGAGTGTCTTGCCCTTTCTGTAGTGGATAGTCACACATGCCCTGATCAATCTTCTAGCCACGTGGTCTAGTAGCAGTGGCTTTTGTTTCTTGTTCTTCCAAGGTGCTTTTCATTCTCTGCTGCAAGGACAGCCACGTGTGCCCCCTTTCCTGGAAAGCTGAGGTGAGCCTGTGTTCCAAACTTGAGCTGCCCTGGCACCGAAGAATCACAGGCCTGTTGCAGCCACCTGTCCTTAGCAATGGGTGTGCTTCTGCCTGGCCTCTGCTAGAGTTGCAGCAGGACAAGCACAGGCTCTTGCTGACACAAAGGGGAATGTGCATGCTGTAATTCCTCCTCCTCCTCCCAGGCAACCAGGCCGTGCCAGGAACCGATGCCCTTTCCCAGGAATGATACACAGTGCAATTAACTTCTGTGTGTGTCATATAGCTCTTCTTTTCATTTTCTTTAAGAGGCTTGGCTTCTTTACTGGTTAAACAGAATCCAGAGTGTTCAATATGACCATGTGTCTGTCTGTTCCTCTTGCTTTGCAATATCAACCAATGCTTTCGGCCTGGTCTGTTCATTGCACTGGCAGACATCAACCGTGCAGTCTTTGATGTCTAGAGAGAGAGTCAACCAGATTTCCATGCTAACTATTTGCTTTGCTGGATGAAACCTGCTTCTTGTGCTCAGGAAGAATCACAATAAGATTTGGTGCTGACAGTTGCTTCCAGACTGGCAATTTTCCATCTGGACTTCCTCAGAAGATCACATGGGAATGGCAATGCCTTCGCTGCACTCCATAATCTACCATTGTTTAGCACTCCACTGTTGAGCGGGAGGTTTTTCCCCACTCCAAACCAAACTTGTGTCTCATTCGAAAGGTACAAACTCTTCCATAACTGATCTTGACAGAAGTTGCATTCTGTCCATTATTTTGGAACCTGTCCTATGCTTCCTCTTGCATTGGTTGGCAGAGAGTTAGTTCTTGAGATAAGTTAAGGAATTTAAGAGAAGGAAAGTTTGCTATTGCTTCTTCCCACCTCAAGCTTCCTGTACCCCTCGCAGGGCACTGGACTAGGCGGCCATATCTGAGACATTTATAATAGCTAGATGGCCTATAAAGACCCTTCCAACATTGTCATTCTACTGTCAGAGAGACCGTGGGGTTAGAATTCCAACATAAGGCTGGAATCTTGAAATATCTTAGAGTACAATCCTATGCATGTATAAACAGAAGTAGTCCTGGTGGGTGCATGCTGGTCAATGCAGGACCTTTCTAAACATGCATTGGAGTGGATCCTAAAACTCCATGGAGTGGAGAGCCAGTGTGGTGTAGTGCTTAAAAGCATGGGACTGGGACTCAGGCGATCTGGGTTCTAGTCCCCGCTCAGCCATGGAGCCAACTGGGTGACTTTGGGCCAGTCACAGACTCTTGGCCCAACCTACCTCACAGGGTTGTTGTGGAGATAAGATGGAGGAGGAGATGTAAGCTGCCTTGAGCCCTTTGTAGGAAAAGGGCAGGATATAAATCGAAAAATAAATAAATAAATCATGGAAATAAAGTTTCCTGCCCACTCCCACCCTCTGCAGCAAATAGTACTGAGGATGGTCCCACTGGTGTGCAGTGGGATGTGGATGAAGGGATGGAAAAATTACCCCCCACAAGTTTCCTTTCATTACCTTCCCTTAGAATCCAAGCCAAAGTCTTTTTAATTTTTTTTAAGTTACAATACGAAATGTACACTCATCCAGTTATCACAGATACCTTGTCAGTGTTATTGCATGACCTTGGAAACAACACATAGCTGTCATTTGGTTTGAATGTCATTTGCCCCCCTGTATGAAAATAAAAATGAAGCACCATGGGAATGCAGCATTTTGGAAACCGACCCACTGTCGATTAACTTGCTATCTCTTTTAGAAAAACTCCGATTCTCCATGGCTCCTGGCCTTATTCTCCAGCCCAGTCTAGCTCCTACTTTTCTCAGCAATTGCTGGTTATTTTGTTCTGATGTGGCTATAGAGCACGTGGGTTTTGAAGGAGTTTCTCCAGAAAGACTTTGACAGGCTGGAACTGAATGTCTTCTTTCTCTATGATGGCTGCCAGCTGTATGGCCACAAAACTGTGCCTGTTCATGTAACTATCATGCTGATGGGAGGTTTCCCGTGAGCGCTGTGTCTGGACCACCCCTACAGCTTCAGTCAGGAAGCCTGTAGCCAGTTCCCCTTATTGTGCTCCTCCTCAGCCATGTTGGGTGTTCTCCCCCACCCACAATTACTAGGACTGAGTGGGAAGGAGACGGACGACGGCACTTCTAATTTTCTTACACTTCTGTGCTTGCTTTGCTCAGTTACCTAGTACTGATATGTGAAAACAGACAGGCTCATCTAATAAACATGACATTGGAGGCAGCCAGCACTTAATTGATATGGCGTTTTGTTCCTCCCAGACACCAGTGATGTCGTTCCCGGCAGCTTTACAGGTTTGGGGTGGGGGGAGGGGGTAGGAGGAGCTGTGCTTTGCCTTTCTGAGCACTTGCATCCCAGGAGAAATTATTCCTCGCTTTGTTTTCTGTTTGCTCAGAAGATCAAATATTTTCAGAGTAACCCTGGCGGAGTATTTATAAGTAGGTGAATGAGAGTCCAAGTGAGAGGCAGGCTGTTAGGTGTCTGCATATCTGTGGGTTGCCAGCCATTATGGGATTTCAGTACTCCTTGGTAAAGATTCTCTGATCGTCTAAGAGACGCAGCTGATGCAGGAAATTCCTGAGCATTGGAAGGTACAGTTTCCCTCGGGAGGAGATGCAAGGTTGGGCTGCTGGGTGGGAATTCCGGGCCATTTCTGAAGGTTGTGTCACTGATGCTTGGAGTCTCTGTACAGAGCATATAGTGACCTTGATGTGGCTAGTCCTCATGAGGCTTTCTGTCTTGGAAGTATTACTGTTATTCGTCCCAAGCTTGGCTCCTGGGACAAACCAAGTCCCTAATCCAAAACACAGCAGTTATGCTCAGAAAAGGCAAGTGTTCATCTTGAGCAACAGGCAGATTGAAAAATAGGCAAATAGCCAGCATAGTGTAGTGGTTAGAGTGTTGTTCAGGAAATCTGGGTTCTGATCCCTGCTTGGCCATAAAGTTCACTGGCTGGCTCTGGGCCAGTCCTTCAATCTCAGTCTAATCTACCTCATGCACAGTGAGGATAAAATGAAGAGGGGGGAAGATTCTGTAAATCGCCTTGGGTTCCTTGCAGGAAAAAGGTGGGCTATAAAATAAACAATAATACTAAATCTAAGCAGGGGTTCTGTGAGGCATGCATAGATCTGCATGCATAGGTGCACACCACCACCTCCATCCCGAGTGCCAGAATCCCTGAAGGAACAATGTGAATTGTTCTGCTGTCCAGAGCACCACTGAACCAGATCACAGTTATTCAGAAGGGGAGAGCCTGCTGGTGGGAGGTTAACAGGGAACGTGGGGAGTGGGGAGCCTGTTGCCAGACAGAGGCCACGAATCTGCCTTGATCAAGAAAGGGGAGAAGGCAGAATGCCGATGCTGCCGCCATGAGGTTGCCACAGGTCTTCTCGGGAGTTGCTTCGTTGCTTAATACCTACATCTGTTGTCTGTGGGAAATCGGAAGCCCAAGAGTGGGGGCATATGAGCTCTTCCTTCACCAACAGCACCTCCTCTCTCCTTTCGCCCTTCCTCCTTCAGATGAATCCAGTCTGAAAATGAATGAGGTGGACCATGTGCCTCAGTCCCTCGCCAGCCACACGGGCAGCTACCTCTGGGGTGTACAGAGACATGAGCACAGAGCAGATATGCTGAAGCCTGACCCTCGGGATATTTTCTTCCTTAGTAAGTGGGAGAGGGCATGCAGTGCAGGCCTGGGGTATTTATGGTGAGGAAGGTGGCTGTGGGGGAGGACTCTAAGGCATACATATGTGGGTGTGTTCTTTATATCTTTTGGAGAACGTGTTCATCTTCACAACGTTTAAATCTCTGAAGTCTTTTAAACATTTTAATCCTTAACATGTATAAGCTGGATATGCTATTGGTTGTCATTTTGCTTGTTTTAGGTGTGTTTCCTTCCTTGGGAGGTGTAGAGCCAGGCAAGGGAAAAGCTTAGAATTTGGTCCTTCTGACTTCCCTCATTCTAGAGTGTCTCACTCTATACATGGGGCCATCTGTGGAAATCAGCAAGGAGCAAGTTTGTTAGGAAACCATCTGGCCAAGAAGGAACACCCTTGAAGCCTGCAGGGGGTGAGGAGGACCATTGAGCTCCCTTACTGAGCTTTAAACATCATGAAAAAGGCAAAAGAGGAGGAGACCTGAGTGAACATTTACGTCAGTCACTAAGTTGGAGGAGGTCTTCATGCAGGATGCTTATGCATCCTCTGAAACCATCACCTTTGTGTTGGCCCTTGGGACTTTGAGAGATTGTAGCGGGAGCAGTTCCTGTAGGACAGGATTTAATTAGAGTGACTTCAGACCTTAGAAGAAAGCCTCCAGGCCAGGATTGCTTTAAAGCTTCCGGAAAGGTTAGGCACATGCTTTTGGCATGTGAAGGAGAAAGTGTCCCACTACCTATGTGAAAAACAGAGGACTGTCTTCAGTGGCCAAAGCAGCCAATAGTTATCTGTGGTTCTCTGTGTACTTTCTGCACTGAGTCTAAATCAGATTTGGTCCCGAGAAAAAGTGAATTATTCTGGATTTTGCAAATTAAATCATTTAGATTTGCTCATTTGAAATAATATGTCTCATGCATTTTACAAGTTTTATAATTTATATTGGTTTTGTTAGTGATGGGGAAGAGCAAGGAGCTGTTTTGAGCACTGAAGTGTTCCCCTTCCACAGCCTATCCTGCTCTCAGTTGGTAGAAATCTTAAGCCTGTTTCTCTCAAATAGCAGACAAGGCAGTAAAGTCATGTCTAGACCATACCACTTCCTCCTGCAAGCCAGAGCTCATGGGAATGAGGGCTGCTCCTCCATACAAAATAGAATGCAAACTACAAAGCAGAATTCCCACATGTAGGATACTAGACGTCAGGAAGAAGGATGCTGAGCACTTAGCCGGGGTGCAAAATGCACCCTTGTCTAGAACCAGTGGTCAGCCAAGCTGGATTCCAGTAGACTCGGGAAGCCTGTGTGGTCTGGGATGTTCTCTGGGCTTGATCATGCAGCTTCCTCTTGCAGCTCCTCAGATTGAGCCATCCCATGTGGAGAATGTGTTGGTGCCCTGTGCTTACAGCCCCACATACGTGGTGAAGGACTTCCCTATCGCCCGCTATCAGGGCCTGCAATTCGTAAGTGTCCCACAGCCCTCCCCCTCCCCCCGCACATGCCTTTGTCCATGGAGAAGCATCTCTGTGCTTTTTGCCATGGTTTGTCATTGTGCATCCGTGTTCAATGGAGTGAACCTAATCTCAGGTTCTTAGAAGTGTGTGCGTGTGTGTATTATTAATAATACTATTAATTTCATTTCTATACTGCCTCATAGCTGAAGCTCTCTGGAATATATATTCCTTGAAGTAGTGCAGCATCTTTATCCCATATAATATATACAGGCCTTCTTTAGAGGATAAATCAAAAGCAGAAAGGGACTAAAACACATGAATATTTAATTTAAATTAAAATATAGTAGTTAATAAGCATTATCATACTAGTCACACTGCAATAATGCAAGAATGGCAGTGGACAGTAGTTTCAAAGCATGGTAAGCAAGATGCATTCATCTTCTGAAAAAACAGGAGAACCTTCTAGCCTGCTAAACTATAGAAGAACATTTAATCATATGGCAGTTTGCAGGGGAACATTACAAAGAATTGGCACACTATAGGGAACTTTATTGGTTGCCAAGAAATGCTCAAGATTTCCTTCAAAAGTACAAGGGAAACCAAGGACATGCCAGTAATAAGTGGGTTAGGGAGTGTTAAGGAGACATGCTATAGTGTCTCACCACGTGCCACAGTTCCCAAATAATACGATCTACGAGGGCACTGTGTATATTTTAAAGGCACTGGTAAGGTGATGGAATTTGAAGATCTGGCTGACCAGAAACCAGTGTGCCTGGCAACAATTCTCCACTTGTACTACCAGTTCGGTGATGGATGCCCCCTAACTAACACTGAGTAGGAAAAATGACGAGGGCTCTTACTTTATGGGTAGGAGAGCATTTGTGCAATGTTTGGAATAAGAAGCAGAGCACCCTTTTGGTAGGATGATTCGTACAACAAAATCACTCTGCAGCAGATACTAGATTTGCAGCTTTGCAAAAACTTTCTGCAAATGACAATACAATCTTAATGAAAGCAGAACCTGAACCTGAAAATATTTTAAGGTTGAAAATGGTCTCCTTGGGGGAACTATTGCTTCTTTGGTATAGCACAGGAATTTTGAGATACTTCCTAAGAATATTGTGTATGCCTGAAAGTGGAAGGCCTTAATCTAATCACTAACAAGTCAGATATGTCTGAAAAGGTTACCACTGCCCATGAAACATGTCATCAGTCACAGGAGTCATTTTGGGGACATCCCTATTTTGGAGATCTTTGCAGAGATTTTTAGAAATATTGGGTAAGTATACACAGTGATTGCAGTCTGATTATTATAATTACTTTAACTGATATGCTTTATTTTAGAATGTATGTTCATGTGTTTTTGTCCACATCTACTTTTGGTTTAGCCCCCGAAAATCTTTATTTATTATACAGGGCCAAAACACATTGACTACTTCAAGAAACATCCTGAGACTTGGCCACTTTATTGTCCTGGGTTATTTTGGATGTTCTCCAGTTTTGTCTGGCCTGTGCATCTGTAAACTGTTACAGTGTGGAGAGGGTGTGATATGTTGCGATCTGTAAACCAAACCCAAAAGGCATTGTCTGGATCCATGCTTGCCAACAGCATCAGCTGAGTCCAGAATGTATTAGCAGGGATGGGGGCAACACTATTGAAAGACAGGGAGGGGGCAGTTAAGGATGGAAGAAGGGGTGGGGGGACAAAATGTCCAAAGAAGGGGAATTGTGCCAGGTCCCACCTGAGCACTGGAAACACTCTTTTAGTTTCTGTGCTTGGGCAGGCACAGCTTGCTCTCACCTCCTCTGTAGACACTGGAAAACGTATCTGACCCTTCTCACACGGTTGTCCCTCCCACAGGTCTACCTCTCATTTGTTTACCCCAATGATTTCACCCGGCTCACACACATGGAGACGGAGAACAAATGCTTCTACAGAGAGTCCCCGCTCTACCTGGAAAAGTAAGTGTGAAGCGAGAGCACAATACAGAAGCTGGCTGTCTTGGTGTGTGGAGCTGTAGGCAACCTGTCCCATGGGCTGTGCTGGAGATGGAGGGCTGTCCTCTCCTGGCGGATGCCATGTACACCCAAATTGCAAAATATGTGTAAGGCAGGTCCTCTGCTATGCATGGCCACAAAGGGCTGGTGGCGAGCTCATGTGGACAGGTATCATTTGGGGATGGGGATGAGAGGGCCACCAAGCCGCATTCGGAGCAGGGGTTTTCTCTCACTGGTAGATTGGAAATGGCAGATATTCCTTGGCCCTCTTTCCCTCCCTATATCCACACTTTTCATAGCAGTATTGAGACGGCTACCATTGATTTTGATGCTTTTAAAGAGATGTCAAAGTCAGCTGCAGATTACTGCTTGATCCCTGTGCTACTAGGATTGCAGAACTCTGCCTCAGTCTGCTTTCTAATCCAATTCTGTTTCATCCACATGTATCAGCAACAAACATGGCAAAAACAGAATTGTGGCCACTGCCCCTTGGGGGTTCTGTGGCTGAGTTCCCTGTAGCCTCTGTCCATCAACCTACACACACTTACACCCAGGGCCATGGATGAAGAGGATCTGGTCCAGCAGAACGTATGCCACAGTATGTTCACTGGACCTTATTTTACTACAGCTGGTAACTCCTCTGGAATCTGCCTCTGTGAAAAGTGGCCAAGTGCCCCTGATGCAAGCTCAGGGCTGCAGGTTCTGCTTGAGTCCTGTGTGTGATTTTCTTGCATCTGAGATGTTCCTGCTTGCTTCTACAGATTTGGCTTTTACAAATACATGAAGATGGATGAAGAGGAGGAGGATCCACACCAGAGAGCCTTTCTCTTCCTGAATCCCGAGAGTAAGTTGTCATTGGAAGATCCACCTTCCTCTAGGCAGGCAAGAGCCACTCAGGAGCATCTCAGCCCATTTGTGAGCAGTGCTTGAACCCCACACTCTTCTCTGATGATGTGGAAGTCCTTTTTACCATCTGCTTGGAGGGCGTGCATTGCCAGACCTGGCAGGTTGTGTCTTGCCCTGCCCAGAGACAGATTGCTGGGTGGGGTGGGGAAGAGGGAGTAACTGCAGGCAACTGGAAAGGTATGGAGGAAGAAGAAATTCAGCACACTGGAAAAGCAGAGTTGCCTCCAAATTAGTTCCACACAGAATAACCTCCTGCCTCTGTTCTTACATTTCACCCCTTTTTGGCACAAGAGGTTGTGCAAATTAAAGCAATATCCAGCGTTCCCTGCAGTGGAGCACCATTCACAACACCAGACTGGCATCTGAATGCATTTATATGTATATGTCCTTTTTTCATAGCCTTCCACACTGGCTCCTGTTAGCTGCTCTCATTATGTCCGCTGAAATGGTTTTGAGACTTTGGGGTTTCTGCATGTGCTGCTGGCTGTCTTCTTGAAGAAAGACATGGTCAAAGCACCCCCTGCCCCCTGCCCCCACCTTAAAGCCGTTCTTTGCTGGGACAGAAGAGTATCTGATTATTTGGGCCTTTTTTGCATCTCTGCTTCTACCTGCACTTCTGCCCCAGGTTTCCAAAGCTCACCCAGGCAAACAGCTTCTGCCATGCAAAGGCCAAGTTGTCCAGAGCCAATTTGTGCTGAGAACAACCTTGTGATTACCTTAAAGCACAATCAATACTTTCACTGTTCTAAATCTTGCTTGTAGCAGCAAGGATATTAGCCTGCACCACCTCTGGCATGCAGCCTTGACTCTTCTCAGTGAATTTATGTGGCTTTGATAATTAGTATGGGGGAAATTCTCTCTTGATTCATCTGATTGAAATGTATGGAGGTGTAAGTGCAGTACCATGCCACCCAAAATCCTAATTTTCCCCAAAGAGACTAATGTTCTTTATTTAAAATTTATTATGCAAATAAGTACCACGGGTGCACATTTTCTCATTTTGCATCAAGTTGTTTTGCTAGCCTACTTGATTTTGATTCCACAGAATTTGCTGGCTAGGGCAGGCTAGAAGCACAGTGAGAACAGGACATAAATGGAGGTCATAGGGATGAATAGCCTGGGGAAACCTGGCTGAGGCCCCAGGGGAAGGAAAGACAAGGATCCCTGCAGGAGTGCAAAAGCTCTCCTCCTAAACATTCCTAAATACAGGGCTATTCAGACGTTGCCTGCACAGAACTGTATGGTCCAGGAAGTTGATTTTTAAAGGGTGCAATGGAAATCTGGATTGTGCACAAATTCTAAGTTTACAGAATTACAGAAGAGGGATCAGCTTAGATTAAGGCAGACTTAGGGTACAGAGGTTGTACCTATCCATGCCCTAAACTCACCCCAAATCCCTTTCTCCTCCTTTCTCCCTGAGGCTTCCCACAGCCCCTTTCTCCTCAGTCACCTCTTATAATCCTACCCAATGCAAAGCTCCCTTGCTCCACTGTCTTCCAAGCTCTCTTCACTTACTAGCTGCTCACGCTAGACAGAAACCCTGGCGTTTCATCTGCTTTGCCCATTACTGCTTTCTAGATTTTCTTGAAGAGGAGGAGGAAGGAGCTGACAGCCCTGAGCCCACCAACCCTCTCCCTGATGCCAAGGACAAGAGCCCCAGTGTGCCGGATCCACGTGTGTTCCCCGGGGCAAAGCGGAAGCAGAGGCCCTTGACGACGCAGGAGTATGGGAACAACATGGACTACAATGCCTTCCACCAGAAACGAAAGAGGTTTAAAGGAGGAGGAGCCTTGGCAGGGCAGCCTGTCCCCACGGGCATGAACAGCGGGCCTAGCCTGAGCCCTGTGGCTCCATCCAAGGCTTTCCAAGCCTATGGGAACGCGGCCCCTCTTGGAGAACAGACTGTGGTCCATGGGCGGTCCCTTAGCTGGGCACAAAATGAGGAGGATGAGGAGAAGGGAAGGAAGGAGGGCGAGCTGGGGCTGCTGTCACCTTCAAAGCGGGGCAGCTCCCTCGGTCTTCAGCCCCACCTCTCTGTGCCCTTCTTTGCTGGAAAGACCAGACAGCAGGCTCTGAAAGAGGAAAAGCAGCCCAAGAAGGAGGCCAAGAAACCCCCAGAGAAAGTGTACGTCACTCGGCTGCAGCCCAGCAAGAAGAAGGCCGCACCACAAAAGGACGTGTTCCCTGGAGTCTTCCTCTATCCCAGGCCACCAAGGAAAGTGCACTTGAACTCCCGAATCCTTCAGCGGCACCCCACTCCCTTCAACAAACCCCATGCTGTCCCTGGTCATAGGACAGCATGGCTCACAGGCAATGCCTCCAGGGAAACAGAGACTTTTAAGAGGAAAATCCAGCGGGCCAGCCGGAAATGGGATCAGCTGCACAGTCGAGAGACCGCAAAAGGTAGGAGCAAGCAGAGGATGCATCCCAGTGCCCCAGCACTGCCTGAGGAAGGGCTGTTTAGCAAGGAGACCTTTGAGGTCACCACCCCAGCAAGGACTACCCTAGACTACAATTCCTCGGAGGTGGTGCTCTCTGAAGGCATGCGAGTGACGTCCTTCCTGCAGATGTCAGAAATGACAGAATCTCAGCAGGAGGAGGTTGAAGGCCCAGAGAAGGTCCAGGAGGAGGAGATGGAGGAAGAGTTGTCTGACTATAGTTATGAGAACTCTGAGCTGCAGCAGAGCTGGCTAGAGGACTCCATCAACTGGCAAAGGACGTTCAGCGTCAGCCCCGTGGACTTTGAGCTGCTGCGCTCGGACTGGAACGACCTGCGGTGCAACGTCTCAGGAAACCTGCAGTTGAGCGAGAGTGAAGTAGTAGATGTGGTGGCCCAGTATATGGAGAAACTCAACGAGAAGAATGGCGGGTAGGGAAACGGGATTGGGAAGGAGAGGGGATGGGGCTGAAAGGAGCCCCCTCCTTCCAGTTGACTCGGAAGTGGTGCATTGGTCACTTTTGGGCTGCTGGAAGCTTCTTCTGAACATAGTGAGGGATAAATCAGCAGTGTACTCTGACTGAATGTTCGCTGGCTTTAAAACACCGAGGGGCAGAGAGGGTTGTGTCCAATGTTAGAGCAGTTCCGAATCAATCTTCGGCCTGCGAAAGGCCCCGGGTTCAGTACTTGCTCTTTGCAGTTAGAAGGGTCAGGCAGCAGATGACGGAAGAGTGCCTGTCCATCAGAGTAGGCAATATAGGGCGGTACAGACAAATAATTGGGCCTGGTATGAGGTAGTTTCTTATGGAGAGGGAACTTGGTCTAGCCTGGGACTACACAGCTTTCTGTTCTCCCTCCCACAGCATCTACACCCTCCTACGGATCATCAATGTGGAGAAGCGGCGTGACACAGGTCGAGGCAACCGGTACCTGATGGAACTGGAGCTGATGGAGAGAGGCCAGAGGACTGTCCGTCTCTCCGAGTACATCTATGTCCTGCTGCACCAGGGCAAGTCCGAGGACAGCACTGAAGTCAACCCAGAGGGGCCTGCAACCGTTTCCAATGAATCTCAGCCACCACCTAGTGCCTGGAGTCTGCTGTATGGAAAGCCCATCCTGTGCCGGCCTTTGCGGCTCAGCTGGAGGCACGATGTTATGGTGCATTTTGTGGTGCCAGGTAAGAGAGTGCACCTGCATCCCAGGAATGTGCAGTTGCTCTCCTGAGCGGGCAACATGCAGTAATGGGCAGGCTGGAGACCAAAAGGAGCGGGCTTCATAGGGGAGTTGAAAATCATCTGGGAGAGGCTTTGTTGTCCCTGGTGTACATGTATGTTCCTTTTGTCCCACTGACACTTCTGGTCAAACCAGTTTTGCAGGTTTTTGTAGCAATACACAGCCTGCAGAGCCTGTTTGACAGAGGAGAGATTAGGAAGGCTGTACATATCACAGGGAGCGATCCTTCTTGCATACTAGCTTTTTTTATCTGAAAAAAACAAAACAAAACAAATGTTTGTCTCCAGCCCAAGAATGGCTTTGTCTGAGATCTTGGCCCAATTCACTTCATTCTCAAGTGTCATGCAGAGGTGGGTAGAGACCTGTTTTCCCCTGTGGAGGAGGGCAGGATGCGTTCCAAGGGAGCAAAGCTCAGGGAACCAATGTTCAATTTGGATGCCAGGAAGTACTTCCTTACAGTTGGGACCCCGAGGGTATGGAATGGGCTTCCATGGGAGGTGGTTGAAGCCCCATCAGTGAGGGTGTCCAAGGATAGGCTGGACATGCATGTGGCAGGCATGTCATGAGTGGAGCCAGCTGGAGCTGGGGGGTCAGACTACATGGCCCAGGAGGCCCCATCTCACTTCACTCTGCTTCTGTGTTTCCATATTTTACCCAAGTGACCGGATAGTTGCTTCCTGTGGTGCTCTGGCAGCATTTGAAGTGAGTAATGTAGGGGAGCTAGTAATCTTTGCCTCCAATAAGATACCCTCTTTTTTAAGGTATCAGAGCAACATGAAATGCACACATGGGAAAATCAGGTACTTGGCATGCCTAGAGCTGAGACATATTTCCCACTACAAAGCCAGGAGGAGGCCGCAGCGTCTCCTGCTCAGTAAAGTTCACAGTGGTTGAATCATCCGACAGTGCAATGCAACAAGCATAGCCGAATATACTTTGCAGTAAGGAGGGAAAAGCCATATCCTGTACCCAAAAAGATCAATTCCTTGATTTAAATTAGTTATAAAAATGTGTTGCTGTTAGCATGTACAAAAACCATATCCTCTGGTGAAAATGTGGAAGGGTCAAGTATATCCTGATCGATAGAGGATAAGGAAACGGCACTGATTTGCATCCTCTCTCTGCCTAATTATTTCCTCCTCCTGCTGGTGGAATACTGAATTGCCACAGGCTGAATGCCTCTGAAGTCTTGGCTATGTGGACACACATACTGGGAGTGTCGTTCTCTTGCCACTGCAGACTTATCGATACCCCAAGCCTTTTACCCTGGAGACCCTGCCTATGAGCAGCCCACTAAATGCATGCCGAAATGCCAACAGCCCCTGCTCTTATCCCGCAGTGAAGAACCAAGCCCGCTGGGTGCAGCAGTTCATCTCAGACATGGCCAGCCTGTACCTGAACACCAAGGATGCCAACTTCAACGTCATCCTGGTGGACTTCGATAGTGATGACATGGATGTGGAGAAGGCGCTTCAGGAGGCTCGCCTGCCAAGGTACCTTGAGCACGCATCAAAACGCTGGAGCCTTTCTCAGGGGGTGTTTTTCCTAAGCCCACAGAGCTCAGTCTTGAAGCTGTCCAGCTGTTCACTTTTTGAGCCTGATTGCTAATGCTTTCCGAACACATTTCTTTGCCTTGTACAGTTGGGTACAGTCAGCCACTAGGGAGATGACTAAAGTTGCTTAAATCAAATTTGATGCTTGTTTTCTTCTCCAGATTTTCCAACATCATGCGTGATTAGCCTGCTTCTTCTCATCTGTGCATGAGAATGAGGTTTGGGTAGCAAAATGTAACCACAGAAATGCCCCAGCACATTTGTGTATATGAGAAGAGGAGCCAACAATAGGGTGAAAACCAGCTGCTCTGTTAAACACGAGGGAGGGAGTGCGCACCTTGCTGCAGCTACTCCCGCATTCAGTCTGTGTTTGATAATACACTTGCTTTATGAGTTTTTGCCAAATACCAAGCAGATGACTTAACCTGCAGATTGTATTCTTATGTTTGCAAGTTTTGATCAGCTTCACTGGTGGATTAAGGCGGCAACCTAAACATGCATAGTAGATAGCACACCCCACTGTAAACAGGGAAACTAAGTAGGCATGGAATTGCACTTGATGTGTGTTTATTTATAGTGTCCCCTCCCCCATCCCCATTCTTCAGCTGAAAAGGGTCCCAGTGCAGCTTTCATAGGACCCATTCATTCATTTGAAAGGAAGCTCAAAGCAAACAATGTATCAATAAACAGGGGGATTTTTAACCAACTATATATAAACTTATATCCCTATTCCAGCAGCTGAAATAATAGTCATAATGACAAACTGTTCAAGGAAACAAAGCCACCCTAGTGCTTGCGGAAGTCAAAAGGAAAGTTGGCACAACTGATCAATGTGGCAGACTAAGTCCGACATTACACAAGCACACTTCCACTTGCACACTGATCTGGGAAGGATGAGGAGGGAGGAGGGAAACCACAATGAGCAAATGGAATGGAAGCAGGACAGAGAGGGGTGCAGGCAAATGGCGCCAGTCTCAGCAGAGCTCCTGGACTCAAAATTAGGACAAGATCCTATACATATTTACTTAGAAATAATCCCACTGAGCCTGATGGAGCTTTTCCCATTAAAGCGTGGAGCCTTAGTTGATTAATCAGTAAGAGCCTCTCTTAATTAGTGGCTCTGTGAATTAAGGAATGATTAGTTCCACTTGCCAAGACTCTAGGTGCTGAGGAAGATGGAAAGGTGCAAGCTGCCTTCTTTTAGCAAAGCATGCAGCTTTGACAACCAGCTGTCAAAGCTCAGGCTTCCTTTTAAAGCGGGGCAGTGGGTTGAAAGGCTAATCAGGATTTTCTGACAGGGGCATATGCATATGCACTTGTTTGCACCCTCTGGGTCAACACCCATGAAGAATCCCTACTGCACTGTGATAGAAGGCACCTTCCAGGTGGACCGTTGGACCCTTTTTGGACCCTTGACCAAGTCCCACTATATATATATACTATATATACTATATATATATATAGTGTATATATATACTATATATATATATACACACTATATATATATACACACACACACACACACACACACACACACACTATATATATAAAAAAATACAGAACTATTTGCACACATTTGGTGTGCTACAGTTCAGTCTTTTTTTGTAACGGCCAAAGTGCTGCCTGGGTATTTTGGAGGGCTTGTCATTGGGCATCAGTCCAGAGATCACAGCTCATGATTCAGGGCAGGGGTGGTGGGGGAGAGGAAAAAGTGGGGAAACAATGACAGCAAGCAAAAAGGAGGTTGCAATCTTGACAGGGGGCACCAAGCCAGCAGTGCTGTTTTGAACTTGTGCAATGGCTGTCACTGCCAGTGGCCTGGGCAGTCAAGGCAAGAGTGACAAGAAGTTCCTGCCAGCTTTTTCCCGGTCCCCATGATGGGGTCAGTCATCCATGCCTGGATTACAAAAATCTGTCAGGGGTACAACAACCCTCACAACAAACCACAGATTGTCAGGGTGGGTTGTTGCTTGCAAACAAACAAGTCACCCTGCATGAAACAATCCATGGTCACACAACCAGGCAACCAACCTGACGTGTCACTCACAGTGAATTTCCATGTCATGAGAACCCAGTCATCTGGAAACTCCTGAAGGACCAACTTGCAAGCACACAGAGCATTGCTCTGTACCAGCCCACCCACTCCTTGATCACCTCTGCCCTCTTCCTTTCTGTGCATCTTCCTCACAGGTTCCAGTACTTGAGGCGCACTGGGAACTTTGAGCGCTCGGCAGGACTGCAGGCAGGTGTGGACTCCATAGAGGTGAGCACTGAGGAGAAGGGGGGTGCTTTCCAGATAACTGCTCAGCATCCGGCTTGCCGCAGAGTCATGGCCTGTCTGTGCTGCCCTTTGATCCCTCAGGATGGCAGCACTATCCTGTTCCTGTGTGACCTGCACATCCATTTCCCGCTCAACATCCTCGACAGCATCCGGAAGCACTGCGTGGAAGGGAAGCTGGCCTATGCACCCATCGTCATGAGGCTGGGCTGCGGGAGCTCTCCTCAGGAACCCAACGGTAAGGCACGTCTGCTGCTAGGAGACGCTGGGGCTGCTGGTCGGAGAGCCGGCTGGGCTGAACCAGCTAGCACTGTGCAGTGGACACAAGTGAGATGGGGAGTCCCTTCTTCAGCTGCAAAGCCCTGAGTCCCAGCTGATTCTCTGGCAAAACTTAGAGCCTTCGCTCCTGCAGCCACAAAACCTCTTAGCTGAGGCCCACTGTCAGACTTCAGTCCCTTCTCCTCTGCAAGGCGGCACATGTCACTGCTCTTGCACAGGTGCAGAAATAAAGCACGGCAACCCGCTGGGAGCCTTCCACCAAGCTGCTTCATCAGCATCAGCTCAGGCTTGACACAGCCACTGTCAGGAATTGTGTCCCTCCAGTCCAGCAAAGAAAGGCCAAAGAATTTGCCTGAGGGCTGCAGGAATCTTGGCTCCAACTTCCCTGCTGGGAAACCGGCTTTGCTGCTCTTATCTAAATGGTTTTGACATGACAAGCCCTCAGTGGTAACACTGCCAAATGAGGCTGCTGAGCAGGAAAGGGACATCCAGCTCAGCCTGCACGTGGATGGTTCTGTGGGAAGCAATAGGGGAGGGAGAGGAGCATTTTTCCTGGGTCGTGCTGGTGTGCCCTTTTCTTCTATCCTCTTACATCTTCAGGGTGCAGTAGACAGTCCATTTCTGCCAATCACCCCTCACCTGAAATTTGCACCACGATTTTTGACCATTGCATTGAAAGTATGAAGTAGAGCTGTGGTGAGAAGGGATGAGGAATGGCTAGCAGAGCATATGCTGTGTAGTTTTCCTGGGGCTCTGCTTTTTCTGGAGAAGGAAAAACACAGGCTGAGAGTGGCTGTGGAGAAGGATTCCCCTAGTGCCAGTTTCCTCCCTATCTGCACATACTTTCCCATCACTTTAGACTTTTCTGGGTAAATATACATAGGATCACACCCTTAGGAACATAAAATGTGATGTGTATAACGTGGCTTGGTCATAAAATAATGGCTAAATTTAAATGTATTACGACTCCCAGACTGGCTGAGGAATGCTGGGAATTGTAGGATATTTTTCTGTCTAAACATGCCTAGGATCACACCCTAAGTAAATTTGAAATTTGGTTTCAATAACTAATTTTTTGATGTACCAAACACAATAATTTATGAGCACACCGAGTTCTATATAATAAATTTTAGGTTCTTATCTAATGTCTGGGCAGAAGGAACGTCAGCAAATCATCTTGGGAACAAGAATCCTTTAGAAGCCAGAAGAAACCAGAAGAGCCAGGGACAGAGACAGGCTGGCGTATACCGTCTGCTCCTGTTTGTGAGGAATTGTCTGGGGTGGACTGTAGTGAAATTTGGTTTGAATGAAAAATGATCCAGAGCTGATTTAGCTGGGGAGACTCAGTTGCCTATTAAGAATGATAAAGTAACCAAGCCTATTTAATTGAAAAACCTCAGCCTACTATTTGAAGTAATGATTTTATTCCCTTTTGTAAATAATTTCCCCTAATGATATCTTAATTTTGTTCATTTGAAAGATTCTCTCTAGTAGTGGTGTCAGGCCCATGCAATATGCCATAGGAACCGGGCTACCGAGTGTCTTGTAGGAAGAAAGAGTTCTTTGCCAGATTTCAGGCGACACACCACTTTTGCAAGGCACAAAAGCCACAGCTCATGATCACGGGGGGTCTTCAGAACTGGACTCGCCACCCTGCTTGGCTACTGAGATGTTGTTTAAGCATTCTCAGGCCTATCTTCATAACTAAGGACAACCAAATTAGTTTAACAAGTGGAAGTCTTGGAAAGGGTAGACACAGATTGCACTTTTGTGGGTCTTATTCTCAGTACATAAAAAGCCATCTGTAAGGAATCTGCCTGAAACAAAGAAGACAGATATAATTCATCAAGCTCAGTCTTGTGTGCACTGACAGTCCATCATTTCACATGTGTCTGTCTCTGTCCTCCCTGGAGATGCCAAGGACTGGACCTGGGGCCTTTTTACATGGTCTCTGTTGTACCACTGAACTACGATCCTTTTCAAGCTTCAGTGGCACCTGCTATTCTAAGCCAGTTTTTTATCCAAGTAGGAGCCAGGTCTGATCCTGCTCAGCTTCATGAAATTAGGTATTTTCTTTCATTCTTCATTCATTCTTCATTCAGCTTCATTTCTGTACTGCCCAATAGACAAAGCTCTGCAGCTGGTTTACCAGAGTTCCACTTCATATCCTTTGATGTCTTAAAATGTCTTATTATGGAGGCTTAATCTGGCCCTGGAAGAATGGCAAAGCTGGTGCTGTGTAGGCCTCAATGGAGAGATCATCCCACAGTTGTGGGGGGCGAGACCCCTGAGAAGGCCCTTCCCCTCGTGGCTGTCCTCCAAGCTGCCATCTGAGGTGATACCTGGGGGAAGTCCTCAGTTGTTGATCCAAATATCTGGGTAGATAGTAGTTGGAAGAGGTGCTCTGTCAGGTATTGTGTTCCCAAGCCATGTAAAGCTTTACAGATTAAACAGACCTTGAATCAGGCTCAGAAACATAGAAGCAGCCAGTGAAAGCAACTGCTTTTATATTTCAAGATTCATAATAGATCTATATTGCTATAGAATTGATCTTACACTTTTGGAATTTCTGGGCTTGCCTATTAGTCTGGCTGCTGTGTTTTGTGCAAGCTGTTGTTTTTTATCTCTCTTCAAGGGAAGCCCCATGTGGAGCTCATTGCAGTAACCTAATTTCAAGATTACCAGAACAGAGATGACTAAAGCATGCTATCTTGGTCCAGGTAGAGGCATGGCTGGCCTACAACCAAAGATAGGTGAAGGGCCTCTGTGCCATTAAGGTCGCTTGAACCTCAAGTGAAAAAGATGGTTCCAGGAGGGCCCTCAAGCTACAAGCCTTTTCCTTACACTGCAGCACAGCCTTATCCAAAAGAGGGTGAATAACCTCCAACCAGCTAGAGGAACCACCAACAGCTTCTCAGTGTTGCTTGGATTGAGCTTCAGTTTGTTAGCCCTTTGTCATGGTCCAGGGTCAGGATGTGGGCAGCCAGAGACAAGACAGAGGTGCCAGGACCAGGGCAACAGAACCTTAGGTGAGACAAGAGTCCAAATGTAAGATTTAATGGCAAGTCCAGTAGCAAAGTCCAAGCTGTAGTGACCAAACAGGCCAGGGCCAGGAACCACGTGTACATATCAGGGCAGAACAAGAACATGGTCAGGAACAAGCCAAGAATTTAGAACCAGGAGGACAGACAAGGCTGCAGGTACCTTGGACAGGATACAGGATGCAGGCACTTGGGGCAGGATAGCTGGGCAGAATACAAGGCAAGGCAAGATACCAGGAACGAAAGGCAGCAAGGGCCAGGCAGGATGCAGGAGCTGAACCCCAGCTAGTAGAACAACCTGCATTGCTGGGACAACATACATAGCATGGCGGGATACAAACAGTGAGGTAAGCTGCCCCGAGGCTTCGGCGAATGGGGCGGCATAAAAATGTTTTAATAAATAATAAATAAATAAATAGGTAAGAGGCAGACACAACAGCAAGGCAACATGGTAAGGCAGGCTATGCAGCAGGAAAGGTCCAGCAGGATGCAGCACAGCAGCAAGCAGGAGGACCTTTGTTGCTGAGGCTTGCTCTGCAGGAAAGAGCTTGTTTCTCTATAGCTCTTCCCCCAGGACTCCCAGTTGACTCTCAACAATAGACTGAGAGCTCCAGCAGGACCTCAAACCAATCCTATGAACACGATAGTGCTTCTTGTGGTTCTGGCCACGAGAACAGCCCAGATCCTAAGACCCTCATCAGTTCATTGTCGCAACAAGGCACCGGTTGAGAGCATCCATAGCCTCACCTGCTGAGGATGAACAGGAGAAGTAGAGCTGCATCTTAATTAGCATACTGATGAGGGCACACTCCAAAATTCTGGATCACTGTATTCAGCAGTCTCATGTAAATAGTGATCAGAATGGGGGCTAAAACTGACCCCTCAGGTACTCCACAGTGGAGAATCCAGAGGGCCAAGCACTATTCCCTGGCATCACCTCCTGGAGCCAGCCATTTAAGTAGGAACCGAACCACTGTAATGCAGTCTCCCATGCTCCCAGCTCAGCTGGTCACAACAGAAGGATGCCATCTTTAATGGTACTGAATGGAAACAGTGAGATATCACTTCTGTACTACTCCCAAATACATCTGATTATAAGCACTTCCACAGCAAGATCCAGAAATTATTTCCAATTCATCCTTTTTCAGGCTACTGGGAGGTGAATGGCTTCGGTCTCTTTGGGATCTACAAGTCTGACTTTGATCGCATTGGAGGAATGAATACAGAAGAGTTCCGGGACCGCTGGGGTGGAGAGGACTGGGAGCTGCTGGACAGGTGAGGCTGCTGCATGTGATGGCCTGTAGCCCCCAGAGCCCGATTCCTGCTGGGCTGACTTGCGAATTGTATTGGCTGCAGCAGGACAAGACAGATTTCTTAATCTGGTTAGATAGCTGGGGATATTTGAAAGACAGAAGTGCCTTGAGATCTCACTGTCTGCTGTCTGTGCTGAGGCATCCCATGGAGGGAATGGCAGCAGGGAGTAACGAATCAGCACCATGCAGAAAAATCCAGTACACGGTCCTTCGCTGTGCCTGGATGCATTCATAATTAGGACAAAACTATTTACTGAAGGGAATTTTCCAGGAACCTTAATCTAGCCCCTCTCTTTCTTAAAAAAAGATGGTAAACAGCTCCAAGATTAACCCTTTCCACCCACAGCAGCAATGCCTTCCCATTTTGCAGTTAACATTCTTTGGAAATTACATGGTCTCTTGCTAATATAGTAAGCATACATCTAGCTCCCTTTTTAATGGGGAAGGACAAACTGCAGAACAGCTCTCCCCTGCTCCCCATAGCAAGGCTATAGTGCCTCCATGTATAATATGTGGACAGGATGTTGTGCAGTTGACTTTGAAAAGGCCCGGGGCTTTCATGCAAAATCTGAAATGTGATTGGAGCCTGCTGTGACTGTGCAGAAATGCCCTCAGGCTGTCAGTCTACTTGAAGTTTTCTTTTCAAGAGGCATACACCATTTTCCAGCTCCTTGTTGTAGGGTACAAAGGATGAAAATATTGCATTTTAACTTCTGCTTAATAAAATCTTTTGTAACACAGTTTTGCAGCAGGATTCCTAGAAAGTCTCTCTACCCCTGCCTTTCATTGGGAGGGTGGAAACGTGCATTATTCCTCCTAGTCTTTGGCTATATCCATTACTTCAGTAACACATGCTTTTTTCCCAGAATAACAAAACAGCCAAAAGATAGATATCCTCTATCTTTTTTTAAAAAATCTGTGTTTCCTTCCTACCAAATTTCCAGAACTTCCCAATGATAAAAATGTATTTGGCATCTTAACAGTACTGCTTTAGCACAACACCAGAGCAATGCAGAGAAAGTCCAAGATTTGAAAATGTCAGATCCTTAGTCCTTCTGAGGAACAAAAGGTTTGTGTGTGCAGGGGAGGGACAGTTCAAGGGAAAAGAAGCACTCAGACTCTGAAAAATCCTATGGCGTACTCCCAAAGCATTTGAGAATTTAAAAGCTAAGATCGGGCAGCCAGTGTAAGTGGTCCAGAATGATTCTTATTATGATGCTTAGTACCACCATCTTCATTATTCTGTCACCTAATAGCTGATACTCTCTGGGCAGTACAACAATTCATAAAATATGGTATAACTTAGGAATAACAGTTAAAACATAACATTTCAGTACCGAAATTGAAAACATACATTTAAGCAACTGAAATATCTTCAGGCAGGTTAGAAAACTAGACTTGTTCAAAGAGTTAACATCACACACACACACACGCTTTTTGAAGCTGTTAAAAGGCTTGGCACAGAAGGCAGTCTTGACTTGGTTCCAAAAGGTTAGCAGAGTTGGTGCCAGGTGGGCCTCCGTTTTGCATAACTGCAGAGCTGCCACTGAGAAGCCCTCTTCCTTGTTGCCACCAACTGAGCCTCTCTTGGAGGAAGACCGCAGGTATCGAGTGCAGTGTTCAGGTAGCTTCTAGCTGGGAGAAGCATTCTATCAAGCATTGCAGTCCTAAGGCATGCAGGGTTTTGGAAATTAAAACCAGCACCTTAAATTGACTCCAGAAACGTATAGGCAGCCAGTGCAAGCGGAGAAGAATTGGTGTTACATATTTGGAGTTCCTGGTAATGCTTAGCCACTAGCATTTTTCGTGCAACCCTCTGAACCGAGTGAAGTTTCCAAAATGCCTCTCAAGACTTGTCCACCCTGCTGAACTGACATGCATACACTCCATACTTACCCTGTAGTAGCTTTCCCCGCTACCTGGGAGGGATAGAAAAGCAAAAGGCAGCCCTTGCAGGCCATGCCCATACAGCAAGGTCCCACATGGCTGGTTCAGCCCGGCACTGGCTGAGGCTCCTGTCTCTGCTGCCGCAATTGCTGCTTGGGATTGCTCCTCCCCGCACCATGGCTCTGCTTCTTTGGAGCCTGTTGGAGCAGTAAGGAGCATCCCGGGGACTTCCATGTTGCTTGGAGGCCTCTGAGAGCCTCCTGTAACTGCTCACACAGCTTGAAGTCCTGCTCATGTAGCCAGTGTTAGCTCAGAAGGACACGATCACGCAAGGCCGCACCTGCAAGCAGAACCACGGCCAATTGTAGCATCGGTATTCATAGAGGAGCCATAACCTTATGCACGTCTGCTGCTCCGATGCTGTGCTGCTCGTGCGGATGGACCGCTTGCCAAAGCAGTTCACTGGTGACAGGATCAGAAGTTGGTGTGTTTGACTTAGCGGCCATCTGGAGGCAGGTCCTAATGATGAAGGATGTAGAAGGCAGAGCTGGTTGTTAATTAGCATTTCTGCATTTTTGCAGTCTGTGGCCAAGCCAATTTCTAGGAACTCACTTGCAATTAAAAAATGAATAAAATATGCGACTAACAGCAAACTCACACATATTCTTGAATACTAAGTCAAAAGAATATACATTGCCCTCTGGTTCATGTTTACCCCACAAGGTTTGCCAAAGCCTAAAGTTGCAGAAGCCTGGAGAAGCCCACAAGAATACCTCCTTAATGCCATGCAGTGTAACAAGTTTATTCAGCAATAGAGGCTATGGATTTAATAAGATATGCTTCTGCATAAGCCTGCACTGGATGAGAGCCTTCATTCTTGCACTGGATGCCTCCAGGATGTGTTTTACAGATGTCTAGGGCTATAATAAAAGAGGTACTCTAAGATTGGAGGGGGGTAGTTTATGGCCCTTCAGTTATTTTGGTCTACAGTGCCTATTAGACCTAGCCAGTGTAGCCACTAGAGAAGGATGATGGGAATTGTAGGAGTAAACATCTGGAAGGCCACCAGTTCCCCTCTCTAGCTTTAAAAGGTTTTTTTCACACAGGACATGACACGCAAAGGCCTGTTGAATTTTATTCACTGAACAGAATAAATGTAAAAGCAAGATGTCTTAGAATGTATACTCGATTTCTCTTCCATACACATTGCCTATATTAGCAACATTCACATGTGGCGCAAAGTGTGTGTGAGAGCCAACACGTATTTTAGAGTCCTTTGTGAAAATCATCGGAGTCCTGACTGCACTTTAGTTGGAGGGTTGGGTGAAGTAGCCTGTGTCTTTCTCTCCGTTTCCTTTCGTTGTTCCAGGGTGCTTCAGAGCGGGCTGGAGGTGGAACGCTTGCGACTCAGGAACTTTTACCATTACTACCATTCCAAGCGTGGCATGTGGAATTCACGCAACAAGAAGACACCCAAAGACTAAACACCAGCCAGGCCTGCTATCGGCTGAACCCTGCTCCTGCCCGCCTCAGGAGGCGAAGAGGAAGCGGCAGCAGCAGCCGCCGGGCTCTGCTGCCGGGGCTCAGCTCAGCTCCCGGGTTGCTGCAGGGGCACTCCTGGACGCAGCGCCAGCCAGAGTCTTGCACAAGGGTGCTCCGAGTTGAGGGTTTCCACAGAACTACTTAAAGCAAACCATGTTTACTTTGGGATTTTTGTGACTTTTCTTAAGGAATCTAATTTCTTAGTCAGAAATTACATTTATTAACTCAGTAGTGCTGAAAGATGAGGATTCCTGCAAAAGGGAGAATGGGGCACATCTTCCAGTATTATTGCTGCCAGCCAGGAAGGCTCTGGGGCAGCTGGGACAAAGTTCATGCTACTGCTGGAGAAAGGTCAGGGTGGCTTGCCTGCCTCCTAGAGGGCTCTCCTAGCTTCAGTCCCAGAAGAGGAAGAGAGGCTGTTCAGTGGGACATGTGTGGCTCTTTTCGGAAGTAGCCAAGCCTCCACATGTTTTTGTGTCAAGAGCAGAGTGGAAGAGAATTCGGAGTCTAGAGAGGATTTCAAAGGAGAGGTAAAAGGCTTTGTGGGGGGGGGGGTCTCAAACTTCCCAGTCCAATTAACTTGGCTTCTTTTGCTGCTCCAGCCCCACAGCTGTATCCCCTCTCGGGCAGAGGCAGCCCCAGATTTAGGCTTCTGTGGCAATGAAAGTGCTGAAAAGGGCCATCTCCCTCACTGGGGAAAATTAATTCCCCTGGAAAGGGAGTTCCCTGAAAAATGCGTTTCCCTGGAAAGGGTGAAGGGATGGTTGTGAAACTGCCTTTCACAGCACCCAAATTCCAGCCACTCAATAGGAAATGATCCTACCAAGGGAACTGGGAGGACAAAGGCCTAGTGAGTCTTGTTCTTCCACATCTCCTCTGCAACAGAGCTTGTCCCTCCCCATTGGGAAAGCCATTGCAGGCCTCTTTCAGACACAGTCGAAATGGCAAAGGAACAGGATGCACAAAGCATTCCCTCTTCCCACCTCATTCCGTTTCTTCCTTCCTCTGTTTGGTGCTTGCTTGTTTTTTGAAAAGTGCAGAACAATGGCTGCAGTGGCCAGCACAGTGGGGAAGAGCCGGGATGAGCCTCAGCAAAACTGTAGCAGATGAGAAATTGGAATTAATAAGACACCCTGAAGGCAGGGTTATTAAGCGAGCTTAAGCTAGTTGTTCGTCACTGCTCAGATGGTGACACTGGCAGGAGAGAAACAGCCACATCTTTATGGTGTGGGACACCACCTGCAACACCACCCAAAAGCAAGCCCTCTCAGTGATTTGGGGAAGCAGGTGCCGAAGAAATGCTGGGCAGGGGCTGGATGAGTCGACTCACCGGGAGGATGCTCATGTGTTTTCCAAGCCATTAGTATTTCTGGAGCCACCTCCTCCCTTTACGCACAAACACCCCAAACTGGAGAATAGGTGAGGCTTCAGTACCCTTCAGTGTTATCTTCAGTCAGCAGTGGGTTGAAGTATCCTAATGGAATAATGCAGGAATCAAAGGAGGGGAGGGCAAAAACAATATTTCCAAGCTAATTTCTGTGAAATTATGAGGTAGAAAGCGGTTTTCAGAAAGTTACGTCTGGTTTGGTTTTGTTTTTTAATTTTTATTGATATTGTTATTAAAAAATAAAGTAAACTTCTTGGCTCTGATTTCCGCAGTTTTCCGTCTTGGTGCTTTGCACATGGATTGGAAGGCATCGTGGTGGCGGCACCTGCTGCTTCTCTCCCAGCCAGGCTGGCAGCGGCAGTGCAGCATTGTGCTGTGCTGGTACAAGGTTCCTCAGCCAGAGGCCCCCACAGATGACCAGGATGACGTGACCCCACTGCCCCCCATGCAGTGCGGCCCCGTGCTTACCTGGGAGTGAGCATCGGTGAATGCAATGGAACCTACTTCCAATACGAATTCAGCTTCAGAGGAAAATACTAGAGCTGCTGTTCATTCAGTCAGTCACATGAGATGATAAATCAGTTAACCGATTGATTTTGCTTGTAAGAATAACAACACATCCAAAGAAGAAGAAAAAGTTACATTTGCCTTTGGAATAGCATCCTTTATCTCCTGCATGAGACACAAGAAGGGAGGCCTCTTCTAAGACTGTGCTTATCACCTGCAGTTTTTGCAAGTACTTTCATTACAAATGGCCTTTTCAGAAGATCTGCTGCCTTGTTCATCCGAGGCACCTTTTCATTCCAAAAGTGTTTAGGTAGATGAATCTACCTAAGGCAGGCAGACCTTAGAAAATATCAAAATACGCAACGGGGGTGAGGAACCAGTTTTGTCCTGAGGCCCAGGCATGCCAGCAGTAGGTGGAGCCATTGCAGGGAGCAGAATGTGAGGAAGTCCTTACTTGGCTCCAAGAGAGGGAGAGGGACCTCTCTCTAATCTGCTGCCCTCTCTCTCTACCTGCTCTCAACACTGCAGCAGGTACAGGAGCAGGACCTGGGGAAGAAGCTTGCCAGACTAAATGGGAAAGCCATGGGCTGAAGGCTGCCTTTGTTTGGTGTTGCCCCAGTCTAGTGCTAGACACATAGAGCAGCTAGTACTTCTGGGCAAAGATTTGCATCGCCTTTCATAGCAAAAGGCACATCCAGTTAGAGGAGCAACATGGGCTGGATGGGGTGACACATTGCAATGCACATGTGTACCAGGAGTGTGCGCAGAAATCTGTTCTTACATGTGTTTCATTAGGTACATACAAGAGAAATTATGCTGTGCATCAGGAAATGAATGTCCTCAGACCAACCATTACTATACCCTGCCTCACAGGTTTGTTCATACCCTGCTAGGGCTGGGTGTGGCGAGGTCACATGGAAATTCTGGTGTGCTTTGAAAACTATCTTTAGAGCTGGTGAGAGAAAGAGAAAATGAGGGCAGGCAGAACTACTAAGGAGAGAGAACAAGGGGACAGGGCAGATCTCAACAGGTGCTAGGCAAACAATTCAGTAGTTCAGTACAGCTACATGCATTCCGGGTAATAAAAGCATTTCTTCAAGAGTAGTTTGATTTATTTCTGTCACAAGATAATGTTGCTTTTGCAGTCTCTGGAGATCCAACTAAGGCTGCTTCCAGATGGAGCTTTAGCAGACATCAAACATATTTAGAGCTGATGCCAGCTACTGCAACCTGCTAGCACTTGCAGAAAGTGCTCAAGCCAAGAGCCAGGAGTAGATAATCAGATGCCCTCCAGATGCTTGCACTGCAGCTCCCACAAGCCCCAGGGAGTTTAGCCAGTGGTCTGGGACTATGGGAGCTGCAGTCCAAACCATCTAGAGGGCACCAGGTTGCCTACTCCTAGCATAAGCAGGGTAATGTTATAAAAGCTAACCTTGAAAGAAGACTGTTCCTCTGTAAATGAGCGTGTCCCTGTGTGATTCTCAGCTGGCATTTTGGTACAGGGAAGTCTGTATCTCAAGAGGACTTGATTTCTTTTAATACTATTTTCCAGTTCGGGTTTTAAAAAACAGTGCTTCTATTACAAAATGTTCACAAAACACTTCAATGTGTTATCTATTTGTACATAGGAGTATTTGCTACCTATCTCCATAGCAGACAGGAGTACTTAACCTTGAGTAACTGGACTTAAATGTTCAATGCAGCTGCTTCCTTGTTTTACAGGCCCCTCGGAGCACAAGGTTGTATCCCCTTCACAGAGCTCAGCTGCTTTTTCCCTGTAAGTTTCAGGTGCACGTTCTTTAAATGCAGTTGGCTCTGTTTTCAAAAGCTGGGTGTCAGTGTCAAGACAGCCTAATCCATGGTATTTCTGATGGAAATGGTGGAATGGGTCTCTCAGTCCACTGCACTGGACTTGCCAGAACCTACAGCCAAGTCCATTTGAAAAATCTATGGTGCTTGTGAGGTTTTATTGGACACATCTAGCTTTTAATTCTCCAGTGGTGTGGGCACAGAGTAGCAGAAGCTACCCTTCCAGTCCTGAAGATGGGGAGAAGCCCTGCTCTGCGAGCACCTCCGTCTGGGTCTAGGTAGCTGCTGCAAGGAGCTGGGCCTTCTGACACCAGGATGCTCCTTGTGCATCTCCTTGCCTAAGAAGAGGCACCAAACCTGCTCTCTTGTTCTCTTTTCTAGGCTGCTTAGGGTTTCCAGCCTGCTGTTTCTGATTTGATCTTGGCCATCGGAGGAGTGTGGTGCTTTCAGAGGGCATGTACTCCACCGATTCCACTACATTGTGCTTGCATGGCAGAGCTCAGCAGGGCTTGTAGGTGGGATCTAAACCTCCATATAAATAAGCCAACAGCAAGACGTACCACCTAAGCATCTTCCACACATCAAAAATATGCTCACTTCCATTTTCTTTACTTACAAAATGCAGCAGGTAAATGGGATGGAAGGGAGGGAGGAGAGATACAAAGCAGATGGCAACACCACAAGCATGTTCTCATATCCAAAGCTGCATCTCTCTGTGGAACTTGGCTCACATGTTCCCTCCAGCCATGCTCTGCAGGAAAAAATACGCAAAAGGCAGAATAAGTAGTCAACTATTCTATTGGTGTGCACTGTACAATAATGTGTGCACTGTTGCCTATTTTAAAGAACATACAGCAATCAGGAGTGTGGTTTCCCAAAGCAGTGTGAAATGGGTGCATATGGGACACAGGAGAAGTCCAGTTCTTGCAGCCAAAGGGCATTGCCTAGAAAAAAGAATCCACAGAGTTTCCCACCTAATCTATGTCCACCCACTGGAAACAGCGGCACGAAAGACAGGTTTCTTTAAAGGGGTGGGGGCTTCTCCTTGGTTTGCCTATTCAAACAAGGTGATTTAGTGACTGAGGAATGTTTTCAAGGTGAGTTAGCCAGTCACTGCGAGGTTGCACAATCCCACAAGGCAGGTACACTTAGTAGGCTCCCACTATTACGTGCACACACAACATGCAGCCTGTGCCCCACTCCACACGTCTCTGGCAGGGTGACTTGGGGAAAGTGCAACAGCAGAGCAAACCTCCATCCTGCCACAACAGGGGGAAACAGGATGCCAGCACCATGTCTTTTGCCTGCCAGTGCCTTCTGCCAGGAAGCAGCCCAAGTCCAAAGGGGACCATGCAGCTCACGAAGATGCGAGTGGCTGTCACTTGTGCACCACCAGAGGATACAGTTGCGTGTAGAAAGAAAGTGGAATTCGTTGCTGCTGCTGCTGCTACTTTAATGCCTGTCACCTTGGGTTCCTTTCTTGCGAGGAACCCAAGGTGACATACGCAACTCTCCTCCTCCTCTCTAGTTTATCCTCACAAGAGTCACAGTAGGTGAGGCAGGCTGACCCTACATGTTGTAAAGTTGCCCAGTGAACTTCATGGCCATGTCAGGATTAGAGCTTGGATCTTCCACTCCCTGGTCCAGCCCCCCCAGTCACTACGCCACACTGGCTTATCAGTGGCGCTACGACAGGTAAGAGCTCAGGGAGAGGAACTAAGTATAACGGCAAGGATGTGGGGGCAGGGGGGTCCTGGGCCTAAATAAAGGATTGCCGTTTCTCTGTCTCCCAGGGGAAGTCTGAGTGAACAGATGTGGTATTTCTTGCCTGCTGACATACAGGCGCAGGCCCTGGCTTGACAGGAGGAATTGGAGCATCTCCCTGGAGGCATGAGCACCACCCAGCCAGGCACACCCAGACTGTTTCTTGCACGTACCACCTGCAGTTCCACCACCAAGAACACCTTCCCAAGGCTGTCAGGACTCCCTGCTGTCACCATCACCACCACCTGGCAAAACATTCAGGAACAGCTTCGATGATGCACCCTGGACTGGGGCCAGGCCTGAGCAATAGGGGGCCTCCTTGCGCAAGGAGGAACAGGCGTGTACCATCCAAGAGTCCGCTTTTCTGTGGCGCTGCCTGCCTACATTTTTCTTTGGGGTCACGAGTCATTCATTTACTGGCTCACTCAACATTCATTCCCAAATGTGTGACTTATCTCCATAATAAATAACATCTCACAGCTTAAAACCAGAAAACCCATTCATTTAGAGTAAAACATCAAGTAAAGAGCAGCCAACCCCTGCTCCTAATACCAATTAAACACTACTGTTTAATTGATGTTTTGGGGATCACGTTGCTTTGTTTTATGCAGTTAGCTGCTGTAATGTGTGGTGTTTAATGGTGTTTTTTTTTAATGTTGGCCTCTTCAAAGATCTTGAAGCCAAAAGACAGACTGTAGCTAAAGTAAATAATATAAAGTAAAATAGGAACCCCATGAATTATATGGGAAGTTGTCATAGAAAATTCCTGCCCCTATTGTGAAGGGACAAAGGAGAAGAGCTACACTGAATGACCTCAAATGGCAGACTCATTTGTATTTCACAAGGCATTATTTCTGCAGACATGCTGGGCTCAGGTCATTAAGAGCTTTAAAGGTCCACCTTGTCCAATCATGCCAGGGAGGAGACTGGGAATCACTGCAGACAAGCAAATGAACTGCCTTTTTGTTCTCTCCCCATCCCTCTCCAAAACACAGGCCACTGCACCATCTGACATTTCCAAGCAGTTTTTAAGGGCAGCCCAATCCAGAGTAAAGCACATTCTATTCAATTACCACAGACGATGGGTGCAGCATTTCTACTGTTCAGGAGAAGTGTATCAGCAGATGTAAGTGGGCAGCCTTCCAGGGTCTTAGCCAGACTTCATTTGAACCAGGGTTCCCCAGCATAAACCCCAGAGCCTGTCCTCAATGACAAATGAAACCATGCTAAAAGGACAGATCCTCCAGTCATGTGTAATAAACAACTTTCTTCCCTAAATGTGTAACCACAGCAGTTTAATAAGTCAAACAGGGCTTGCATATACTCGTAAAACCTGAATAATGAACCCACTGTTCTGTTTCTAAAATGAGATGTTCCAAGGCTCAAACCTCCCCACAAATTGCAGTCTTTGCTCTGGAAATTCACCCCAGTAAACCCAGATGCATGACCCTGGTCATCTATAACAGCAAAGGAAAGGTACTCTGTACATAGTCACACATTCTCTTTCCCAAGTGCCAAGCCTGGATTGTTGAATGATAAACAGGTCCTGGGGCTAAGCCCTGAGTAACTGCAGGCTACTTTCTACATTAGTGAATAAACTGGGATACTGAAACACCGTAATGACTTTGAACTTGTAACTGCTGAATCCATTTTCATCCCATTCTCTCCTGAAGCCAGCTGCCATGTTTTTATTCCAGCATTCAGCCCTGTTCTTTGCCTTTTACACCCAGGCTAATGGCTCCTTGCCAAGCTGCTGCAAACCCAACATACTTGCAATCCTCTCCATCCCTTTCCAGAGCTATTCCTGTTTATGACCAGCCCTCTTGCCTCTTCTAGGACTTCCCTTTCACAATGCAGAGAGCTGGAGACTCAGGAGAGTTGCTGCAGTCTTCTCCTTAGGCAGCCCAAGGCACTGCCCTATGAGTAGAAACAGAGAACTGGGCATGTTCAGCCTTGAAAAGAGAAGACTGAGGGGGGACATGATATCCCTCTATAAGTACCTCAAAGGCTGTCACAAAGAGGGATGTCAAGTTCTCTTCTTGCCAGAGTGTAGGACACGGAATGATCACTTCAAGTTGAGACAACCCATATTTAGGCTGGACATCAGGAAAAGCTTCCTCACCATCAGAGCGATACAGCAGTGGAACCAGCTGCCTAGAGAGATGCTGGGCTCTCCCACACTAGAGACATTCAAAAAGAAACTGGACAGCCATCTGAGTGGGATGGCGTGACATGGTGTCCTGCAACAGCAGGGGGTTGGACTTGATGGCCTTCATGGCCCCTTCCAACTCTACTCTTTTATGGGTCCACAAAGCCTTCCTATGACACATTCAGGACTCGGGCCTCTTCCTCATGCCAGGCAAGGCAGCAATTCTATGCTCAAGCAGGGCTGGCTTCATGTTTTAGAGAGAGAGTCCTTGAGCAAGACACCTCAACAGAGCCCTTCCCTCACTGAACCCCACCCCCAATGCTGTCCACTGCTTTGGATCCTCCTCCTCTTCACCATTGCTTGCATTTGCTTGCTTGACGGGTGGGGAGCCAGCAGGCAAGTCGGCAGTGGGCACGTGCCGCTCCTGCTCCTCACCACCACCGTGGTCTGGGCCAGACTGAGAGGTGGATGAGCAAGCTGCTTGCAGTGATGAAGAAGGGAAGCATCCAGGGGCTTGAGTCAGAGGGCCCTGCTGGCAAGTGGACGCTTGGCAGGTGCTGGCCACATCTTCCTACCTGTGCCCAGATGTATATAACAAAACCCATTGGCTTCAAAGAGATTAAATGGCTTGCTGGTTGCCAAGGAACAAGCACTTTTTAAAAAATCACCATCAGGAATTTCTTCTGGAATTCCAAGATTCTACTTGGAAACCACATCTACAAATTCAGCTCTCTTTTCCACTAGTGGTATTGTGCTTTTCTTGCTCATTTACATGTGATTTGGCCTGCTCCTGGCCAGCCAGTCTTCATAGAACTCTAGCCAGAATTCAGATAAGATTCTGGATTATTAGGCTTGCCGATTTAACTAAGGTGCAGCCTGATCAAAAACATGGACAGCGGATCTATGCTGGTGGAAGGACTGAGAATACCAGGTGCTAGACCTGGGTGAGGAGTCTGATGCTGCCAGGAAGTTAGCATAAAGAGTAGGCCAATGCAACTGAGGATGAGAGGCAGCGCCACATCACCTGAGATATTAGAGACGTACAATATGACCTCTCACCTTTTGCATTCACTGTATAAGCATGTTTAGGGAAAAGGTAACATTGGGAGGGGGCGTCAGCTCTTCTCCCATCATTTTCACACTGTGAACGCCTGTCTCTAAAACAGATTGGGAGGGCTGCTCAGCAAAGGAATGGCAAGGGTGGGAAGCAGAACAACCTCTATAGTAGGATTTATGCAGTATACTACACAATCTGTAATAGCAGCCACCCAGAAATTCCCACTTCTATAGGTGTTTGAGTTTTATATCCCCCACCATTCACCTCCCAAGAACCCTCAAGGCAGCTTCCACCATATTGTTATTTATCAAGCTATGATGTGCAGCAATTCATCCACTAGCTACCTCAAAATCCTAACAAAAACAGGGGGAGGGGGAGATTCTAAGCAACGAATGAAGAGCAGCCAGGCAACAGTTAAATTCAGTAACTACGTTCAGAAAGTTTTCTGGAATTTAAAACAAAACACTTGATTCAGAAACCCTGAGTTCTGCCCAGGATGCATGTCTCATGTACACAGACATCTGAGTAACTGTACTGTCCATGCACCATGAACATGGTTGACTTCTACTTCTGTCATGGATACAGATGAGACATACAGTGACACCGAAGCTGCATCCCAGCCTCTGTAATGCCAGTGCCATGAAATCATGTCAGAGTTAACACTTGGTTATCCACAGCTTTGAGTCACAGCACAGTTTTGTCACAGCCAAGGAGCATCAGAGCAATGAAGTTGCAGAAAAGCAGCCTGATTAATAATGGGGGGAGAGCAGGAATCCATTACCAGGAAGGCTACGCCCTTGAAGGAGGGGAGACAAAGGAGGGCATGACTAGGCCCGAGCCACCCCTGACACTGGTTTAATGCGGTTTCATATGGTTTTGGGGGGTTGGGGGAAGGGAGGGAGGTGTCAATGTAGGGAATGTCAGAGAACAGCTAATGGAAAGGGAAGAGCAAACCAGTTTGACCTAATTTCAAGGATATTCAGCAATAACTGGGATCAAGAGTCTAGTGGTTCTACCCGTCATGACCATTTATACATTATCCAGTAGAATTTCTCCCCATGCCCGCTACTATTATTTTCTCAATGGGGGGAAAAATCAACTTTTGATGAATGGGTGTGGGGATGGAATCCTATGAATTTTTTATTTGTTTTGGAATTAATGAGATGATTTTTAAGTTTTATGCATTTTGCAGCCATAATGTATGGCATTTAACTTATTTTTAACTGATGGGCAGCCACTTTAGAGCTCTTGTAGCCCACAGAAGGAATGCACCCAAAAGAAACCATATAAAATAAAATAATCCAGTGAAATGTATACAGGCAGACTGCCCTCCTGAAAGGATCTTAGCTCTCAGGTGAATACATGGGAGTAGTATGGATATTTTAAGACCATTTATAGCATTAGCATAGTATGCAGCAGCTTGTAGCAGGTGGCAGTTCACTGTCTCTAGCACCAATTACAAGTACCACAGCCTCTGGGGCTGCAATCCAGTACGAGCTCAATCCCATGAACGAGCTCCCCTAGGAGTAAGCTCTACAGAGCGAGCCTTACTTCTGAGTGAACATGCATAGGATCTGTGGGAAGTGTAAATCTGTATCTTTTAAAATGTGAATGAAGGCCTGCTCTTTTTCACAGGAACGTGATCACGGAGGAGCACGTAGGTGACAGCAGCTGTGGCAGCATTATAAAAGTAGAAACAGTATCTTCTTAAATGTAAATAGTGTATTTGTAAAATGTAAATTGCGCAGAGCTTGCGGTGAAATGTAATCTGTCCGTCCTAGGAGAAAAGGGAAAGAATGAGGCACATACACAGATTCTTTCACAGGAACAAAGGAGATGACAACAACTTTTGGAGGAACTTTAAACTGTTGATGGAAAGGGGAGAAAACCAATTAAAAAAATGTAATTACTGGAGGTTTACCATATTAGGAGAACCGGAAGATTGTACGCTTGAGAGTAGCCAGCCAATGGCAAAACGAGAGTAGAGTAGAGCGGCGGGAAAAAGGGGATGTGTAAAAACTCTTGTAAACTGTAAAAGATCTCTCTTTCTTTCTGACTACTGAGACATTGAGTCAGCCTTTGCAAACGCTTTTTGTATGGAATAAACGGCTTGTATCTACCCGAATCTTGTCTAATGGAGTTTTAAATCTCACAGATCCCTTTGCAAATTTCATAAATATGTAACAGTGCCCTTTCAAATACTACCTAAGCTATAAAGTATGCATTTTGCTATTAAGGCAACAGCACCACTTAGCTTTGAAAAGAAAGCAAATGTTGCCTATATTGCAATCCGCTCCCCACCCCCGTCTAAAGTTTTGTCAGAATAGTTTTCCATAGCTTCAGAATATCTGCAAATTTCACATCTTAATGCAGAGTGTGTGTACACGCGCACATGTGCCTGAACTTTAGCCTTCTTGTAGCACCTTCTTTCTTTCACAGAAAGAAACCTCAGCGCTATCTGCCTTTCACAGTAGCAACACACAATAGCCAATTGTCTGCTGAAAAGTAAACCAGAGGGCTCTCGCTCCCTGGCTCGCTCAGCGGCAGGACTCATGCTTTGCATGCAGAGGCTCCCAGGCTCAATCCCTGGCATCTCTAGGTGGGTCTAGGAAAGGCAGGACGCACTTTCTGCTCCCAGTCAGCGGAGATAGCAGGGCTGTCCCTCCTACGAGGCAAGGGGAATTCACCACCCAGGTGGCAGATCAGGAGGGGCAGTGAATCAGTCCCTGCCCTTGCCAGGAGGAACCCTGTGGGCACTGCTGCTGCACAGGCCCTGCCAGCCTGCTAGGCAAATGCCACGAGCGGGAGAGTGCGGTGGCACGCAGGGCTTTTTGCAGGAACAGCTGCCTCCCCATCACTCACTGTGAGCCTTATCACAAAGCAAGAGATCAGGTGGGCAGGCTTTGGAGGGAGGTGCCAACCTCATCTCTTAATTTGAAATAGGCCTCAGAGAAAAGAGAGAGAGAGAGATCAGTCATCTGCCCAGCTGCCTGCCTGCCAGTCCAATCTCTATCTCTGTCCCCCAAGTTGGCAAGCAGCCTCTCCACAAAGTTGTACCAGCCTCACAAAATGGCCAACACACCTACCGGGAAAAGCTACCTGCCCAATCTATTGTTCAGGGGATGGTCCTAAAGAAAGATACCAGCAGGACAAGCAGCCTCTCTGGAGAAGCTGTCCACTCAATATCTTATTCTGGCAGAAGAGAAGGTGGGCAGCCCACCACCAGCTTCCCCCAGTCTATTATCCTCCAGCTATTCCGGACTTCAACTCTTCTCAGCACCACCCCACATGGTCAATGGTCAAAAAGGCTAGAAGCTGTAGTCCAAAAGATCTGGAGGACACCAGGTTGGGGGAAGCTCCCTTAGACTCTGAATTTAAAGGGGCTGGTTTGGGCCTCTCACAAGAAGGCAAGAGTCACTAGGAAAGGCTATTATGCTAGAGAAAGTCAAAGGCAGAAGCAGCAGCAGAGGACCAAATATGGGACGGATTGGTACCATACAAGCAGCCATTGCATTGAGTTTACAAGAGCTGAGCAGGGCTGTCAAGGACAGGACCTTTTGCAGGGCATTCCGTCATAGAGTTGCCATAAGTCAGAGATGACTGGATGCCACGTAACAATAGAAACATAGAAACATAGAAAACAGAGCAAGTCAGAAGGGGTCTCCCGGGCCATCTAGTCTGACCTCTGGCACCAGCCGGCTCCGCTCACGACATGCCCCCATGTGGACATCCAGCCTATCCTTGAACACCCGCACCGATGGGGCCTCAAAGACCTCCCATGGAAGCCCATTCCACACCCTTGGGGTCCTGACTGTCAGGAAGTGCTTCCTGGCATCCAAACGGAACCTTGGCTCCCTGAGCTTTGCTCTGTTCGAGCGCATCCTGCCTTCCTCTGCAGGGGAGAACAGGTCTCTACCCATCTCCATGTGACATCCCCTCACATACCTGTATGTTGCCAACATATCCCCTCGGAGTCTCTTCTCCAGGCTGAAGAGACCCAGTTCCTTCAGTCTCACCTCATACAGCATCCCCTGCAAACCGGCCACCAACCTTGTGGCCCTAAGCTGCACTGACTCCAACCTGGCTATATCCTTTCTGTAATGAGGGGCCCAAAACTGAACACAATACTCCAGTTGCGGGCGCACTAGAGTCGTGTAGAGTGGTAGTAATACCTCTCTCGATCTAGAAGCCACACTTCTGGCTATGCAACCAAGGGTGACGTTCGCCCTCTTGACCACCGCATCACACTGCTGACTCATGTTTAGTCTGCAGTCAACCAGTACCCCGAGGTCCCTTTCACAAGTGCTGCTCTCCAGCCACTTATCACCTAACCTGTACTTATGACAGCTATTCCTATGCCCCAAGTGCAAGACCTTGCACTTATCTTCATTGAACGCCATCCTGTTGTCTCCTGCCCACTTCCATAGTCTGTCCAGATCCTTTTGGATCTGGAGTACCTCTCCTCAGTTGTGGCCACTGCTCCAGTTTGTGTCGTCTGCGAATTTGATCAGCAGACTGTTCACCCCTTCTTCCATGTCGTTAATGAAAAGATTAAACAGGATCGGCCCCAGGACAGAGCCCTGGGGGACCCCACTTGTCACTGGCCGCCATCCCAACGATTCCCCACTAATGGTTACCCTCTGCTTTCGGTCAGTCAACCATGCCCTAATCCACCGGACAGTGCTTTGGTGTATCCCAAAACTCCTCAGTTTCTCCACCAGGATATCATGGGGCACTTTGTCAAAGGCCTTGCTGAAATCCAGGTATACCACATCCACTGCGTCCCCTCCATCTAGCCATCACGAAACCTTGTCATAGAATTCTACAAGGTTTGTCTGGCAGGAATGGAGGTGGAGGTGACAAGAACTCTCCTCTACACAGCAATTCACCTCAGTCGGGGCAACAGCAGCACTGAGACAGTGAAAATCCAGATTGTCTCTAGCTATCCCACACATTCTTCTGCTTCCATGTTCTTGCCCGAGTTTTGTTGACCACATTGGAAAGGTCTAGTTTCATGCCAAAGTTTGCGCCATGCTGAGTAACGCTTAATGTTCATATCTTTGCATACAAAACTGGAAAAGGCCCTTCACTTCCTATGGAAGCCCTCAGTTCTTGTACTTTAATAAGAATACTTGCACTTCTGGCAGCACTGCAAGAGTCAGCAGCACTCTTTAAACGTCAAGTGGGTTGACTGCAGTGTCCTGTCCCATTAGTGAAACTGAAGAACAAACTGAACTTTCCCTGTGATGAAGCTTGTGTATCTTTGACCATTTTAGATGCTGCAAGAAAGCAAGCTCAGATCTCCAAGTCAAGGTGAAGGCTCAGCACAGCTTTCTTCTGATCACTAATAGATCCCATGGCAGCTTATGAACTGGCACACTAGAATGCTAGAGATTATCACTGCTGACTGGCAACCTGTGGGAGAACCAACCCCATTACCAGTGGGGCTAAGTACCAATGAGAAAGGCATACGAGGTGCTAATTCCGATGTCATGGTCTGTGTTCATGTAGGGCATCCCAAGGCAGTCAGCAACCAAAAGCCTACTCCATGCATCTAGCATTTCTTATGCCTCTGCCTGGCAAAACACTTTGATAAGGGTGTTAGCTTCCCTCTTTCTGGTTGCCACCCAGGGACAGCAGCCTATTGCTTCTCAAAACACCATCTCCCCCCACCAAATGGTTTGCTAAACAGCTGTGCATTTGACTAATTGCTGGGCTTTTCCCAGATGTGCTTCATTTTATACTGACAAATTATTTACACAGAAATTCAAAGTGCTTTTACTTACATGTGCACTATCTGCAGTGCCTTTCTTTCTTTCTTTTTCCTCATTAAGCTAACATGAACAGCAGGTGCCATTTTGACTGTCCTGAGGTAAAAGGGCTTTTTGATTCGTTTGCAAAACAGAATACAGAAAAAAGAAAGACAAGCAGACAGGCAGGCAACCCAGACAACTCTCTCCCCTACCCACAATGCTTTGCTTAACAGCCTCCACCCAGCATGCCATGGAAAAATGTGTTTAAACATACGCTTGCCATACTAGGGTGGGGTGGGGTGGGGTGGGGTGAACACTTTCTTAAAGAGATTGCCACACTGATTTCATGGAAGCATGAAATAAATATTTCAGCTGAATTTCAGATTTAGTTCATATCAGATAGGATATTGTTGTTGTATCTGATATGTAGTTGTTATTTCTGAGTCTAGAAAAAAAGAAGAATCAGTGGACTTTTGTTATAAAGAGGAAGCAGTTTACTTGCTTCTTGAGCAAATAATAGCAATTGATAAAGTGGTAGTTTTATATCACAATCCTATTAATATGTACTTGGAAAGAAGCGTGTGTGTGTTCAGTGGAGCTTACTCCTGGATAAGTATATACAAGGTGTAGCCTGACAGTTCAAAATATATGACAAACCATGAATAAGCTCTGGCCAAGAACTGCTATCCTAAGGTCTAAGTTGTACTGAAATTTGTGGCACTTATTTCTTACTAAACAAATACTGAATCCTGCTTTTAGGGGCAGTTAAAGCAACAAGACCTACAATTACGGTGCTATGCAATGCAACTTCATTAATGTTGATTTACTTATGTGCATTTACCTAAGAGTACAATTCAGTGGGACTTACATCTGAATAAACATGCATGGTATTGGCCTGTAAGACCCATTGCATTGTTGCAGACATTAACTGGAATAGTTTTAATGAATAACCCCATGAAGCAGGCATTGGCCCAGTTCAAGCAGTGCAACAACTCTTCTTGAGTGACAAGCCATGGTGAGTTGTCATGTTGTGTGAACCTAGCCTGTTTCTCACAGGGTAGCTTATTTGTGGACAGCTTGACAGCCTATAGTTTCAGTAGTTTTCAACCTAGATTTATGTCTGTGTATGTCCCAGTCCAAAAGCTCCATTTCTAGGGCCAAACATGCCTCTTAAAGGGACCCAGAGTTTTGACAGTTAGCTCTCAATGCTGTCAGAACTATTTTTCCCTAGGTAGAGGGGTGGGGCACACACAACTGCACTTCCCTGAGTATCCCTGAGTGTCTATTTAGCCACCCTAAAAATACACAATGGTCACCCTAATGGGAATGAAAAAGGAGGAGAGAGAGAGATGAAAATCTTGGTGTAAAGAGGTATCTATAGAGCCCTCAAAACTCCCTTTTGCTGCAAACGATCCCCAGTAGTCAGGTCCCCCCCAACCCCTTGCAACTTGCCGTCCGACAACAGCCAAGACAAACCAAAGAGTAGAAAATGCATTTGGAGCCTCTTCTGGGCAACATCCATGCTGCCCCTTGGTAGCAGCCACACATCTGGACATTGCCCAAGCCAAGGCTTCAAATTCCCACATCTGCACAGCTATGCTTAAAAATAAAAATAAAGGGGGTTGCTTTTTTAGCAAATGGGGAAAAAAAAGAGGCTTGACAGCTGGCTTTCACAATCTAAAAAAAGTTAAAGGGGAAAAGGCTGTGGTGAACCAAAAACAGTTTTCTGTGTTAGCAGGAGATGCTAGCACCAGCATCCTCCAAGGGTTGCTTGGGCACTTGAGGGACAGCTGGTACGGGAGGTCATCAAGAAGCCCTACAGCAAAAGCAGCAAGGCCTTTTTTACCTTTTTGCTTGGCTGCCCTTGCCATGAGGCTTTATAGCCAATTCCCCATACCCACAAGGATGACATAACCTACAACCCAAAAGATAGCCCATGGATTATCTGGGTGGCTTGTTCACCATGAGGTCTGGTTCATTGTGGACAGCAACCTAGGCTGAGTTGTCATATCGCCTGAACCCAGTCTCCAACATCAAGTCTCTCCATTTCATATTTCTCTCTAGCTCTGAGACCATGCCCTGTTCTGTATTCTGTCTGAAAGGAAGAGAAAATCAGAAAAATATCCAGTACTGTAGTTTTAAAATATATCATAGCAAAGTACCGAAGTATTATATGGAAAGTGGCAGAATACAAATTGCCTTTACAGAAGCACCTACAAGCGTATTAAGCATGATGCTTGTTGACCGACAAACCAAATAAAATGGTTTTGTAAATTCTGTGAAAGTGCCCAATTCTGAGATGACTAATTTTTTTAAAGTCATGCCTGGATTTGAGATGTAAAGTTAAATAGCCCACTTACTCTTGTTCTCCGACAAAACAGCTAGTAGAAGGCAACGTCAATAGATTTTCTTCTAAGCAAAGGGCTTCCATTCTGTGTGTTTTAGAAAACAGTTTGCCTTGGATCTAGGAAGAAGCAGGGAGATTTCTATGACCCCTATTATATTAGAAGTCAGATTCTTAAGAGGTAGGTGAGTTTAGAAATGATGAGGAAAAAGCAGCAAAGAAAGAGTATTTTGTATCAGGAATTAACAAATAACAACCTCTCTGTTAAATTGTTGTGAACATACTGACATAACTGCCAATACCTGAGTCTTTTATAGATCAGCAGGAGGGAGAAATTCAGTCCCTTGCTTGTTGCATTGCTGAAGAGCCTTTTCTGCTGAATATTTGGCCTGCCATCCCACTAATTAACTGCACCTGAGCACCCTTCAAAGGCTCAAGTCCGCAGGCCCAGACGAAGCAGACGAAGACGGTTTCATGAGGCCCCCTTTCTACTTTTCTACACTGGGGCTGTTCACATTTTAAATTATGACATAGAAAGAAAGAAGAAAGAAAGGTGGTACTCAAGCAGCTACCAACCAAATTTATTTCTGAAGCTTAGAAGATATAAAAAGCCCAATGCCTTTTGATAAGAATCTTCCTCAAGGGGAACAAAACAAATCCAACATCTTTTTCTTGTAAAGAAAATTCTTACAAAGACATATTGCCTTCTAAAGAAAATGGTCATCTTCTTCACTTCAGGAATATTTCTCCTTTCTTGGTGGCAGCTTGATGGGGCCTGTTTCTCTATATTCTTCCCCTTCTGGTGCTCCACAGCTCTTCCCAGCCTTTCACTTCGAAGAGAAATAATAGGATATTTTTCAGCTGCCACCGACAGGTTGCCACTAGACCCCAGACTTGGAGAGAAATGCTGTGTTTATGCCTTCCTTGTCCCAGGGGGAAAAGAGGGAGCTTCAGCTATGACCAGTGAGTCTTTATCCTGTTTTCCAATCCCAAGCTGTTAGCTCATCTCTCCGCTTGTAGACTGTGTCTGCACTTAGAGGAGCACTTAACAAATTATTGCCACAGCTGAAAAGCCACAACAGCCCTGGAATATCAATGGAAAACAACACAATAGCAATAACACAATGTGATACAAGACCAATCATGGCAGCAAGGGCGCAGCAAGGGTAGGGTTTGAAAGAAAATCGCCTGCTGGTCTCAAGAGATTACTAATTACTGCCACGTGAAGCATAGCTGCGAACTGCTCCAGTGCGTTGTGGGTCTCTTTTTAAAATGGTTCAGAATCTGCAGTTGCTTCAGAAACAAGGTTGCAAGATGATTATAGCTGAGACTGGATATTTTGACCTCATGGCTCCTGTAATTTGGTCAGCTGCATAGCCCAATTTAAAGTGCCAGTGCAATGTAGTGGTTAAGAGTGTGGGGCTGGGACTCAGGTGATCTGGGTTCTAGTTTCTGCTCAGCCATGGAGCCAATGGGGTGACTTTCGGCCAGTCACAGATTCTCAGCCCAACCTACCTCACAGGGTTGTTGTGAGGATAAGATTAACTGCTGTAGGAGATGAATGATGTAAGCTACTTTTGAGTTTTTTAAAAAGAAAAATGGTGGGATATAAATGTAATCAATAAATAAAACACTGGTTTAAATCTTGAAAAGCCAATACAAATTGGGATTAGGTTACTTTAAATAATGTCTTCCATGTGTATTCACCCTGACGCTAAGGTCATCATCCAAATCCTGGCTCTGAGTGACCATCTGGGAGAGGGCCTTTTTGGTAGTGGCACCTGGATTGCAGAATAGCCTTCCCAAAGAACTTTGACTAGTGTCATCTTTATGGTTTTTTCAGTGGCAGGTAAAAATTACTTTATTCACTCAAGCCTTTTAAATAACTTGTATTACTGAGAGACCCTAACTATGAGTTTTAACTGTGTTTTAGTTTATCATTATATTGTTTTGTGTTGTATCATGAGCTGCCCAGAGAATTTCAGTTAAGGGCTGGCAGTCTAAACACATCATCATCAGACTAAGCCAACTGAATGATTATACCAGCAGTGGGCAACTCGCAGCTCCAAAAATTTTGGCCTTCATCATCTCTCACCATCAGCTATGCTGGTTAGGTCGATGGTAGCACAAGACCATAACTGCGTACCCCTAAAATTAAAGTGAATTACACTTGAAGCATTGAGCATGGCATGGCTGTGTTCTGCCTGCTCTTGCAGCGAAGCCCAGTGACTGCAGCTGCTGAACTGAGGCTGACCCTGTTAGTGACACTTAAATAGTCAGCCACAAGTAATTATTCCGATGTGGATCAGATCTCAGTGGTGGGCCACATTAGCATTCGATTATCTTCCCTAAGCACAGCTTCCTTCTCTGTCATTCAGCTTTTACACCTGCCAGTGTATCACAAATTACTCTGGAGTGGTCTGCGTGGCTTAGGGGTTTTTTCATTTTTCCTGACCTGCATTTAACTCTAACTCTACAGAAGATAACATTCTGTACAGTAGAACTCCAGAAAATATTTTCTCATAGTTCCGAGGTAATGTACACATTTCAATTTCCCTCTTCTACAGCAGGTTTGTGAAGTGGATCTCAGTGGGTGAGTGCAATTCTGTCACTTTGTATACATTAATTCATTTAAATGGGTGCAAATGTGATCTGCCCACTTGGTCAACACTGAAACAAAGGTTAAATTAAAAACAAACACTGACTGGTATCTCCTTATGAAGAGAAAGCCTTACTGAAATGACTGTGATACTAGGTAAGGCATCAGGCGAGCTCAAGCAGAAAAGGCTGCCTCCTCCTTTGGTCAAACTGCACAGTACCAGGGCCAGCCCTACCATTAGGTGGAGGGGGTGATGGCCTCAGGGAGCAGATTCAGGGGGCAGCAGTGGCACCCCCCCACACACACACCGATTCTCCTGAATCACCTGGCATTCCTCCCTGTCGGAAGAAATATGTGTGTCTAGTGCACCCTCTGAAGTAGCTCATTGCCCTCAGAAATACTGTGCTTCGGAGGATATTTTCCCATCCTCAGCTGATATTCCTCCCAGCCCCGCCCCGCTCCGCTCCATGAATAGGAGGCAACTGGGCTGGGCATGTCCTGGGCAACTCACCCCGACAACAACCAAGGGTACGTTGTTTGTTGAGCAAACCACAGTGAGCACAACATATTTATTTAAAACTTTTATATGCCGTCACCGCATGCCTCGGCTCGGCAAATGATCGAGCTTGCTGGTATTCTCTCACTCTTTGCCCCTTGGTGCTCCATCCCCGATCCCTGTGGACTTGGCGACTAAAGTCACCTTTGCTCCATGCTGCAGTCATGGCCCTTTTGCTTGTTTACTGAACCTTCCCCTCCCTTTCTTTCCTCAGAAATTGCTTTGCAAGATTGCCAGTCTGACAGCTAGCAACACTTTCCACCAAGGGTCAAAGTGGCCCATTGTAGAGGCTGTCCCTGATTCATCCCCCCTTTTTAGTGCAAGAAATTGGCTCCAATGTTTTTGAACTTACTATTGTTGTTAACTTTCTAGTTGAACTTCATAGAATCTTAGGGTTGGAAGAACCCCACAAGGCCATTGAGTTTAACCCCTGGCTGGTGCAGGACATCAGTCACACCATCCCAGAGAACTGTCTAGTTTCTTCTCAAATGTCTCTGTTGTGGAAAAGCACACAAACTCTATTGGCAACTGGTTCCACTGTCCTATTGCTCTCACAGAAAGGAAATTCTTCCTTGGGTCTAGCCTGCATCTGGTATACTGTCGTTTAAATTCATTGTTTCATGTCCTACAATCTAGGATGAGTGAGAGGAGATTTTTCCCTTCTTCTTTGTGACAGCCTTTGAGATACTTGTAGAGTGCTATCATGTCACTTCATAGTCATCTTTTCTGAAGGCTGAACAGGCCCAGTTCTTTCACAATTTCATTATGTCTTATTTTCCAGGCCCTGTATCATCTTTGTTGCCCTCCTCTGAACCCTCTCCAGATTATCAGCATCCTTTTCAAACCTGGGTGCCCAAAACTTATGCGATATTCCGGGTGAGGTCTGCCTAATGCAGGTGAGGGGAATGAGTACTTCTCCTTTCCTAGAAGTGATACCTCTATTTATGCATCCCAAAATAGTGTTTGCCTCTTCTGTGGCTGCATCACACTGCTGATTCATATTTAGCTTGTTGTCTACAATAGTTCCAAGGTCTTTTTACTCTCAGTACCGTTGAGCCAAGTATTATCCATCTTGTATAGATGCAGTTGAGGGTTTGTTGTTGTTTGCCTAGGTGGAGAACTTGTCATTTCCCTTCTGAATTTCATTTTGTTGTTTTCCACCCAGCATTCAAGCTTGTCTAGGCCCCCCTGGATGTTCTTTTTGTCTCCCAGTGTGCAGCAGTACATGTCCAAAATGGTGAGACTCACCTGGCCAATGTCCTATGGAAGGACAGGTATCTACTGTCAAAGTACGGCAGGTGCGCACAATGGGCATTCACCCAGAGAGGCTTCTGAGCCTCATCTTTTACCTTAGGTAAGCTGTCAAGAGAAACCAAAGCCTCAAGTGATCTTTGCTTGCAAAAGAAAGGAAATGAAGAACAAATGGGAAAAGTGCACCCATTTGGGGTACTTATTTTCTTATTTTTAAAGGTGTGCAAACAGTGAGTGAGAGCCCCTCCAGGGTGCTGCTTGGGCACTTTCACGGGTCTCTTACTGGTTGCCAATTCAGAGAGCACTATTCACCCAGGGTAAGAGGGAAGCTTCAGTGAAACCAGAAGGGCTTGGTGGGGACACTGAACCAGTGGCAGTTGCGCCAGGGTGCTGTTGACATGCTTGTGGGGTGGCCGCAACTGGCAGTAGCCCAGATGAGCTTGGCAAGAGCAGCATGGTGGTTTTGCCACCTGTGCCAAGAGGCTTTAACACCACTCCCTGGTACTGAACCCAGGTGAACAGCCCCACCATGGTGCATGGGAACCAGCCACAGGTTCTCCTGGGACTGCCCAAGAGGACCCTGACTGCTCCTGTACTGGAAGGCAGTTGGCTTCGGTCCCCGCATCGGATTGTGGCGGGGGCCCACTGTGCTGGCTATCTTCAACTGAAGAATCCTCCTTCAGGTAGGACATGACATTTGGGTTCACACAACAACACACCATGCTCTAGCTTCTCACCCATGATTGCTTGTCATATTGTGTGAACCCCTGTTCCCCATGTATTCAGTCAAAAGCAACCTCAAGTGGGAAAACACAGAAAAGGAGCTGATTATGCACAAGCAATGCAGCTGCCTGCTTAGCTTTGAGCTTCAAACTGGCCTGGCAGGTTTAAACACCCTCCTCCGATTTAGTGGTCTCTAAACTAGTCTTAATTAATCCCATGCATGCAAACACACAAAACTCGACGATGAAAAGTGTACAAGGTTAGCACTCATGAGATGACTGAACAGAAAGGTTTGTTCTTAATAATGCTCTCCCTAAGCTTCCTCTGTAGTTAAGGGCATGTGTTTAATCTGCTAGGGAGTCATGGCATCTTATTGTGCGGAGAGTCTTTGAAGCAATGGGCTTGTGAAAACTTACATTAACATACGAAGAACTGTATGGCTGGAGGGCATATATTGAGAATTTGAGAAGAATGGGGGTTAAGAAAAGGGCATTTATTTGCGTCTTTGAATTCTATTTCTGTAAAGGTAAGCTAGAACACATGGCATTGGACCATATGCCTCAGTGATGGAGCATATGCTTTGAAAAGAAAATGTCCCAGTTCAAGGAGGGGGATCCTGGATAACAGATGATTAGATGACCTTCCTTTACCTAGGACCCAGGAGACCCTGCTGTGACGCAGAGTGCACAATCTTGGGTTAGATGGACAAACAGGCTATCCTGATGCATAGTATCTTGTTACGATCTCTATCAGCCAACTTTGGCTCTTCCTGGCCTTGGGCCAGATTTTCTCCGAACCCAAAACAAAGTTATTTTGTTATTACTGCTCCAGTCCATAAGCCCCTGTATTTGCTTCTGTAGTTATTGCTCTGGATCGCTACCATCTTTGGAACTGCAATGCTCATATACACATCTACACCATTTTTTTAGATAGATGCACATGAGAACTATAGCATTCAAAAGTCTCCAGAATAGATACATGCATTGGGCCAACAAGGACAGTGGGCAAGTTCAGCAAGGCACAGACAGATCTTCCCAACCCTGTTTATTATTTTAAATATTTATACCCTAAATTTTTAGGATAATCTCTCCACAAAGCACCTGTCACCAACAGATAAGAACACGTGCTAGATCAAACCAAGTCCATCTGCTTCTGCATTCTGCTGACACGGCGGCCAACCAGCTGTCCACAGAAACCCAAAAGAAGGGCATAAATGCAATAGATGAGAACTTACAATAAAATAGATAATACTAATTAAAACTAGACAGTACACATTCATATTCTGCGGGGAGAACTGTATATATAGCAGATTGAAACCCATGTCCACATAAGCTGCATAAAAGTAACAGCAAACAGTTACTTGGAATTTAAAAGTCAACACCACCTTCTCTCAGATTTTTTTCTGAGAGAATTAATGGTTTGGATTCACTTTCTCTCCATCACTACAGTTTAATCATGCTTTCTTGTAAGTCATCTCAGTATAATATATGTAAGTAATGCTTCCTAGATAGATATTAGGGGGCACATAGGCATGACAAAGGGCAGGCTGGAGTGAACACTGTGATTGTATAGGTGCACAAACAAATGGTCACAATGGTAGCAGAATTCAGCTGCCACAGAATCTTAGCTTACATAGTTGAAAAGAGAATGTTTTAGCCCTTATGGCTACAAATTTATGCTGGAAAGGAAAAAAATACCTGAATAAGATTTCAATTACTGGCAGTTCTCTTTTGTACCTTGCATAGTCCTTTCCCTCCCCTTGACTAGCATAATCAGAAGAAATTATGAGAACTACTAAAAATTGCAGAACAACAAAAATAGAGGAAATCATAGGAATTGTAATAATTGCACAATAAATGCAGATTGCAGAATTCCACCTTTCTTTGCTTAGGCTGTAAATGCCTTGACAAAAGTGTTATTTTTGCTGTTTTTCCAGTGTGCAATACACTCAATTTTAACAGCTGGGAGGCAACACAAGAGCAAGTACCTTATATTACAGGCACACAAATTTCTACACATAATTACACTCAGGCGTTGGAAAATCATACCATGCAAAGTAGGCATCAGCTTAACAGACAGATCAATAAGTGCTTTGGTTTTCAAAAGAATATAGTATCTTATTCAAAATATTTCTACAGTTGTTTCTCCTGGAAGTGCAGCAGTTGTCCCAAAGCACTTTTGAAAATCTTGCTTCACAGGTCTGATGCAAGCTTTAATCAGTTTGTTTCTTGAATTTCTTTCCAAACAATGGCAGCCAATAACTTTACAGGTTAGGCAAACTTGTTGAGGCACCTTTAAAGGATCTAGCGCAGCCTAACCAACTCCTACTTGTAGCAAAATTTCCATATGCACCAGAACAGTGTCATCTTTTCTACCCTACAGTAGAGCAACAGTAGAGATAAGCCTACAAGCAGTATTAGTGAGATGTAAGAAAAGTGATCACAACTGATAACACTTTTGTAGCCACTTTGATGTTGTAAGAGCCACCTTTGCCAACATGGCACCCTCCTGTGTGTGCGCAAATGCAATTCCCTCACTCCTAACCAGCACAACCATTTTCCGTGCTGGTTGGAAATGAAGGAAGTTTCAGTTGGGGAAACTGGGCTAGAGAGTGTTTTGGTTTGGAAGGGGGAAATGCCCAGCTCCTAATCTCTTCTCAACCATAAAGCTAGTGGTGCAATGAACAGGTGAGGATCGCAGGGCAGCCAAACATATCCCAATCATATATGGATGCCCTGTAGACTCTCTTCAACCACAAACTGCCTTTTCAAGCACCTCACCTGGAAAGTACAACCCAGGTTTCCAGGACGAGTGCCATCCACCCTCACATAAGCCATGCCACCCCAGTTCACAATGCAGGCCACATGTCATAGCTTGTATATTTGAAATTCCAGCCAGCAGACACCATGAAGCCATGGGCTAATTAACCCATGGTAGCTTAGTGTTACATACCCAGCAGAAGGCTGATAGTAGCTATGGCCCATCTACAGGCTCTAACCAGCCAGCCCAGAGGCTGCCTCACCTTCTGTGTTTTTCTTGCCTTCCTCTCATGGGCATCTCAGTCTGTATTAGACATCTCTGTGCACTGGGTCTTGTGGATCTTCAAACTGCCCCACCCAGCCATTCACTCTTGCACCATTCTAGCCTGCTTCATTCTAGCCTGCCTCCTGCAGGCCATGCACTGTGCACTGGAGCCGTCAGGGAAGAAGCAGAAGGCAAATGGCTGCAGAAGTCACCCACTGTGCCTTATGACAGGGGCAGGGACTAGATTCCAGATCTTCGGAGTCCCAGTTCAGCCTTGCAACCATTACCCCGTCCTGCTTCTGCATGCCAAACATGTGCTGAGCTATGGTTCCTGCTAAACCCATATGAGCTACTGACAATAGAAGAAAGAGGACGGGGGAAGAAATGAAATGAGAAATTATCTTCGCTACTGATGGCTGTGTATGCCTGTGACTTTGAGCTCTGGTAACCAAAGAGGGATAAAGACCCATTGTTCCTAGTATTTACTTTCCAATACATATTTTCCATGTAAAGGTGAATCACACACATTCCAGTTCAGTCTCAAAATCTTTTGGAAAGTGAATTTCTACTACCCACAAAGAGAAGCAGTGAACTGCATAGGAAATAGCAGGGCTGTCATTACTATGTTTTACAAGATGTAAATAAAAGTTGCGTTGTGAATGCAATTAAGCGATGATTTTCTGCCTCAGTGGAAACCACACAAATGCCAAACTGCTGCCAGCTTCCAGCTCCCCTTCTACTTGCTCTGGCCACACAGTTCATCATTTCCTTGCGGCTCTTTGCCCACAGGCAAGGTGTTTTGTTTCTGTGGTCTCCCAGGACAGAGTCTCTGGTGATATATGGGTCCTCATTGCCTTCCACTCCCTCTAAGTAGCCAACTCATATGACTTGATGACTTCACCTCCTCCTTTCACTCTGAAATAGGGCAGCCACTTGAGCAGGGTCAAAGAAGAGGAGGAAAGGGCAAAAGTTTGTATGTGCCAATTTATGTGTCTTGGTGCAAATGCAGAAACAAAACTATAATTTAAAAAGAAATGCACAGCGGTGGGGAAGACGGTGCTGGGGGCCCACTCCATCTGCTGAGCTAGCTGCTGCTGCTGCACAGTTTCAAGACCTGCCTTGTTATGGTTCTAAAGTAAAGGACAGTTTCAAACAGAGGACTATCCTCTGGAAAGTAGGACTTACGCCACCCTACTTCTGAAATGGGAGGGACCCTAGCTCTCCTCAGACATAGCAGCAAGATTTTCAGATTGGACCATTTCAAACTTGCAGCCATCTCTAGTTTTCCCAGCTCTTCTTCCATTTTTTCTCTTATTCTGGAAAAAGGAAGAAAGATGAAGAAAAGATGGAAGGGCTGTAGAATGCCGTCTGTCTGTTAGCACTAGGGGTTTTCCCTCCAGAAACATCCAAAGTATGAAGTTTAAAAAGTGACATAATAGCTCAATTTCTGCAATTCCTTCTTGCACGCATCAAATGCAGACCTTGGAGCTTTACTGTGACTTTTTTGCCCTCAGCACTCCCCATTCCATTCCCTTTCTGTTTCTAATAGCTGAAATGGTGCCCTGAACAGGGGAGGGAGAGGGATAATGAAGGAAGCAAGACAGGAAAAAAACAGAAAGCAGATTGAGATAAGGAGAGGAGGGGCAAAGGCCTCAGCTGTGGGAAGGTGGCAAGGCCAGACAAAAGGGGGAAAGAAGAAAAGTCTTAGCCAGGGGTCTCAAACTCAACTTACCTGGGGGCCGCTAGAAGTAGAGTCTGGGTGAGGCTGGGCTGCATCAAGCGGTGGTGGTGGGCCACTCATCCTGCGCCGCTCCTGGAGGCCGGCCCGGGCGCCACTGGCGCTTTGAAGGCCGCAGGGCCCCTCTCCCATGCGCCGCCCGTCCCGGCGCACAGCTTAGAGGGAACATTGCGCCCAGGGTAACGACTCATGCAGGTGCGTGTGAGAAAAACGTGCGGGCCACACTATCACTAAACTTTGATATCAAGTGGGGGCCACAAAATATCATCCCACGGGCTGCAATTGGCCCACGGGCCATGAGTTTGAGACCCCTGGTCTTGGCTTTTGATGGTGTGGCAGTGATTCAGCTCCTCCTTAAACCAGTCAGCTATTTCTTTTCTGAACCTTGACCCTGCCCCACCAAGAGGCTTTTGTTACTTGACTGGTAGGTTAAGGTACTTCTGGCTGGAATGGCTGGGACAACTTGGAGAGGGATGGATTTCCCCGCTTCTCTCCCTGGAACTTCACCAAGGCCTGGTTTGCTAGCAGGAGCTCGGATTGTAGCCAGGACTCCCCCAGCAGCAAGCTCTTGTGGCTGCTGCTCTGCAAGGTGAGAGCTTCCCTGGGCCTAAGGAGTATAAACTCATCTTAGTTTTTTAAAACATTTTTGTGTGTATGCTTAAAAATCCCAACAACAAATGAAAATGAACCAGTTGGGTAACATCATTGGGTGGGACGAGCATTCAGCTCCCAGCCCAACCCCGTCCAGCCCAGCCTAGTTTGTGGTAGCACTGAAAGTTATTCCACGGTGAGATTTTAATTGTCTCAGCTGCCTGAAGAAGGAAATACCTGCCCAGTCGTCAACCTCTGGGACCTCAGCAGAGCTGAGGCACAGGAAAATTGCCTCCATCACGGAAAGGATGCTACAGGGGAACAAACAGTCCAGGATGCCAAGCACTGTAGGTCTCCATCTTGTTCTCTCTCTCTCTCTCTCTCTCTCTCCCCACCCCCCCTCCCCTCTCTGTCTTTTAATTTTCTTTATGTCTATGAGAGGTTGAGAAGTTAAGGCAGCCACTTTGGCATACTGCAAGCATATTCTGGGATCCAGTGTGGAATACCCCTTGATTCCAGCAGTAAGAAGTGCAGCTGGAACGTTGGTGCTCCAGCATGAATGCACAAGCCTGCGTGGGAAATGGCACCAGGGGTGTTGTCTGACACACATTTTTTCCTGGCCTTCATGGCATCAGGCTGCACAGAACTCTTGCAGGCAGGCGACTTTGGCTCCTGAAATGGGGTGCAACATGCAACCTATAGAAAGAAAGGCTTATGAAAGAATCGGGTTTTCTAAATAAATACGTGAGACAGACACAATGAGGGAATTTCACATCCTCAAAGATCCAGTGATTTTTGTTGGTGATCTGGTGGTGTCGGACCTGGACCTGAATGAAAGAATCCCAAATTAGCCATAAATGCAATGTGTGGCTGCATGCGAGCTTCAATTTTTCAGCCTCAATTTATCTCCTGTCAAAATGAGATAATGTCTCTTCATACAATGCATAATTAATATATGGAATTAATTGCTATGAAATGTGGTGACAACCCTTAGGTTAGATGGCTTTTCAAAGGGATTAGAGAAATTCATAGAGGGAGAGTAAACTACCAGTAGCTTGTGCTATGGCATTCTACAACCTGGTGTCCTTGAGATGGGTTGGACTGCAACTCCTACCATTCCTAGCCATCATGGCCAAAAGTGATGGGACTTGCAGAGGTGCCACTTGCCTCTAAGTGCTGGAAATAATCTATAGGGTTTGCTGTCATTGCCATGCCTGGCTTGTGAGTTCCCCAGCGGTGGGCATAAGGAACAGGTGAGAAAATGTTTCATAAGGGAAACTTTACAGCAGGAAGTGTACAAAAAACACACAAAGAAAAAATACACAAAACAGTATTACATCGGTGGGAAAGTGTTTGGGAAATGCATAGATTTGAAAAATGCATGTAGAAATATGTTTTCTGGTGGAAATGCACATTAAAAAGATTGAATTTCCATGTGGACTTTTAAACAATTTGCAAACTTAAGTGGAAAGAGTGCAGACCAAGCTTGACCCCACCAATCTGACAAGCTCTGCAAGTTCTCCACTCACAGATCTTAGGAACAAGCTAAATGGATTTGTGTGTTGATCCAGCAAATCAGTTTTATGTGCTTAATAGCAGATTTCAAAGGAAATGCTGAGAGTCTGTTTGAGACAAAAACAGAAATGCACTTTAAATACACTTATTTATGTTTTGCCTGTTTTCTTCTAAAGAACTCAAAGTGGTTTACATCATTCTCCTTCCCCTGCTTTCAATCTTATCCCCACAACAACAAACTTGTGAGGTAGGTTGGGCTGAGATTCATCCAGTTGGCTCCATGGCTGAGCAGTGCCTGGAACCCAGTCCCAGTTCCCACACTCTTGATCACTGAACCACACTGGCTCTTTCTTTAAAACACTGTAAAATCTTGTATGCATTAAGAATAACTGAACTGTGGAGCATAAAAATGTTCATACATTCTAAAGGGGAAAAAATCACTTGATATTTTTGTTTATCCCAATGAGAGTCTTCCCACAAAGCCTAGGGCCTTCCTGTGGAAGTTCTTGTGTTCATATCTGGACAGTTGAATAGCTGTTTGTCCTTTTTTATAGAGAAAAGCTCCCCCACACATACCTCATTGGCAATGGTCTGTGTTTCCTCTATTTGGGGGCAAAAATACTCAGGACATTGAAGATAAAGGCCTGACCCAGAAATCTGCATATTATCCAAAATCCAGGTTTCTCAACTGATGTTCTCATATTTTATCACCTGTCTCAGTATCTAATCTTTAATTTTACAAAGAAAGTACTTCTCTAATCCTTATAGGAATGCAAAAATAAATGGGAAAATGTTAATGAAATCTGCTACTCAGTAAAAAGCAATCTCACATGCTTTTGTATTATTCTGGCCTTTGAGAGAAAATCTCTGGCCTTATTGGCAAACAAAGGAAACAGTTAAGAAAAAGAGAGAAAGATCTTTCTACTTCACCTTGTTTGTCACAATCTCCATATTACAGAGACAAAAATTACCTCCTGTATAGTACACAAATAAGGCATGCTAATTTAACACATCCTATTCACATAGTCATACTCTTCACGAACCATACAATCCCCAGACTTCTTGTTCTTGGCTTTGTCCTCTATTTTAAATATCATTCAGTGGTAATCCTCACATAGTTCACAGAAAATATTGCTCTGAAAAGGGAAGAGTCCCAATAATGCAGAATAAAATAAGAGCATGGGTTTAAAATAGATGCCCCCAGTTCAGCATCCTCCAGTGTTTTGGCCTGTAGCTCTCATTGGCCTGAGCCAGCATAGCCAATAGTCATGGATTATGGTTGTTATGGTATAAAACATCCTGAGCACAAACAAGGGCTAGGGTAGGGACTTAACTAAACACCTTATGGCCATCTGACACAGTGAGAGGTGGCTTGTCTAAACAGCAGGCTACATATTGGCCAAATTCCAGTGAGTCAACAGTGAATTTGACATTTGGTAGCAGAATTCCTCCAGAATCATCTCGGCTGGGATCTGCCAGAGCTTTGGAAGTTTCACTGGGCGAATATTGGTAGCCATTTGCGAAGTGGTAACATATGACCGCTTGATAATGTAGTTGTTTGTTCCTGTTCTGCCAAGTAGTGAAGAAACTGTTATCACTCTCCTTCAGAGATTCAAGGGAGCAAAGGGAGTGGTAAAGGTTTCCTGGGGATGATACAGATAATCTATTAGATGACATCTGTAGTCATCTAAAGTTTGTGGGGCTGTGGCATGCTTAGTAAAGTGTGCCTGACTTTAATTACAGGCTCCACATGGGAGGTGGTGGTCAATTTGTTTGTTTGTGTGTTAATTAGCACATATAACTTCCTGGCAGGATTCCTGACACAGGCCAAGGCAAGAAGAAGGGGAGGCTGGGTGCTGCCGAAAGAGCCCAGTACACAGTTAATTCATTGTGATTAAATATAACTTAGAATCTGCTGGAGTCTGTAAAAGCAACATCAGAACCAGTACACTGAAGATGGAAATCCAGATGTCAAACGTAATCCAGAAGAAAATGGATTAATTTCACACCGTAGTTTTCACAGTCTTCTTCAAATGGATTGTAGAATTCCTTCTTATGTCCTCAGGTGTTGTGCGCACACACGTAATCCATGACAATTAGTGCACTTCACCTTGCAGAGTAGACTAACCCTCCTTGAGCAAGCATCGGGCAAAGCTTGGTAGGGCAAATGGAAGAGCCCACATGTCTTCAGAAATGTTCAGGGGTGGACCAGAGTTTTGCAAAGAGTGCAGAGAGAAAGGGCCAGGTTTTTGCAATATGGGGAAGAAAGGAGAGAAATGTCTTCAGGAGGCACTTTCAGAGAATTGGCAGGCATGAGGGTGAAAGCAACTCTCTCACCTTTCACTTCTCCTCTGCAAGGCCCCCTGTGTTGCCCCACATCTGCATTATCTCAGCAAGCACAGATCTGGCAGCATGAATTTGCAGAAATGATGCCAGGTACACAATTACTCCAGCTCACATGTTCACTTTTGTGTATGTCCCTAAACAGCAGATTGTGCCAACAGATATCAGAGCAGGACTAGCTGGTCTGATGCAAATAGTGGGAGGAGATTTAAATCAGAAGCAGCCTTCACAAGCACAGCTTCTGTCAAAGACCTCCCTGCACTAGGAAAGGAAGAACTGCCTTGGAGAAAGCTCGAACTGAGGACACTGATCTGGAGGGGCTAAAGTGGGATATACACACCAAAATGGATGGCAATTCAGCTTCAGTTCTGCGTTGTGGGAGAGCAGTGTTTTATTAGCACAAAGGCCTTCTGTTTGCATCATATTTAAATTACACACACACACACAGTGGATAGGTGCTTCCTAGGCACTCACCTGCTGCCTTGCAGCTTCAAGTTTTCTTAGCCATTGGGATGGCTGGAGTGAGGTTCCCAGGCCTGTGTTTGGGTGCGACCAGCTGTAGGCCTTGAACACAAGACTCAACTCGTATGTGGAACGAAAGCATACCTCAGCAACTGCTGAACTTTAAATTGCTGTAGCTTCCATATAGCCTGAAGTGCCTGATCCTGCCTAGTATCAGGAGCCAAGCAGGGTTGGGCCTGCCTGAAATCTGGAAGGGTGACTTTATGTTGTGAACTGCACAGAGAGCTTTGGCTATGAGCAGTATAGAGATGATGATGATGATGATGATGATGATGATGATGATGATGATGGGCTGCATTTCATACTGGAGGGTACATTCCCAGAGCATCCTTGCCATCTCAAGTTGATGTTGCTGCCTGCATGACACCCTAGAGGAGAATGCTTTGAGGATGCCAAGAATGGTTTGGCATACACACTGCAAGCCTCCTGCAAAGAAGACCATGGATGCTGGAAGAGCAAATCCTATGAGCAGGGAGGTGGCTCTGACTTGCACCAGGGCCAAATCAGACATGTTTGCTAAGGGCTTGCCAGTTTGGCTTTAAGGATGGTGTGTGCAGGGCCTGGGAGCAAAACCTGTCCTGCTTCTCTGCCGTACCTCCCCATGTTCCACTGGTTCAACTCCCACCCCCACATGGCCCCCAGCCTGCCTCCAGTACCAGAAACTACTTCAGCTGCTTGGTGGTGGCGTCTTCCCGCCAGATAAGGCAGAGGAGGGCTGGCTTGACTCTCATCTTCCCTGCACTCCATATTTAATGACCCACACCCCTTGCTTTTAGCAAGGCCAACCACTGTGTGTTTACCAAACATACACACATCTGTTTTGGCCCTTAGTCTCCCCGGAGGAGGAATCTCCTTGGCTGCCAGAAAAACAAGGCACCTGAGATGCTAATTGACATCTTTCCTCAGTACTGGCGGCAGCAAGCAAAGCAGGTCAAGTGCAGACTTGTGCTGTTGTGGTTTTCCACTGTCAAGCAAGCTCACGGCACCGCCCTCTCCTGAGGGGGAGGCAGCGACTGGAGTCACACACTCCTGGGCCTTGTAAGGACTAGACCAGGATACAAGAGAGCAATGCACTGCATATTTTCTGCTAAAGACAGCAATCATACCTCTTTCCTGGAACATGATGGCTTTTCTCCCAACACAAGTTGTTTTGTTTTCATTCAGTTGGAACACGGAGCAGCGTAAGTCAGCTGAATGCAAAGAAAGCTAGAAAAAAGGCACCAGAAGCTAGAATACCTCCATTCCTTTTTAATCAAGAGATTAGTTCCTGGCTTTAAACATAAAGTCGTTTTTTCTCTCCTTTCCACACACTCACACATGCACATTGTATGTCTTGAGTAGGTAAGAAGACCAAGTGCCTTTCTTTCCTCTCCTGATGCATACAATATGCAAAATGTGGCATCCACCCTTTGGAACAGTCTCCCCCATGTGGCTGGAAGGGCAGAAATGGCAGCAAGTTTTGAACACCTCTTGGAAACACCTATTCACAAAAGCTTTTCCTGACCTGTGAAGGCTTCTGATACTACCCCATTGTCACTGTTATGGTATAATGTTTTCAAATTACTCATTTTTTATCTGGGCTGTTATATTGCTGTGTTGAATTTTAATGTGAACCACTTAGGGATTTTAATCTATTAAGCAGTGCAGAAGTGTTTTAAATTGGAAAGAATAAATAAATAAATAGTGGGCTCAAAGCCCTAGCCCTTATGTTTTTATGGCACTGTAGGCTGGCCAAATAAAGCTGCAATACTTTATGCGGGACTAGCTCTACAGTCTCTTGGGAGTCCTTCTGTATGGCATTTTAAAGTGTCATCTAGGCCCACAACTGGGATGCCTCCAGAAAGAGCATTTCTACCACTAACAGCCAGAAAGCATCGCATAGCTACACTTTCTTCCTTAATGGATTTTCTGCATTAAGGAAAAACCTGGAAGAAATGCTGGAAAACACATGAGGGTTTTGAGTAGAATCCAGATCCTTTGTGAATATCTGTGAAGGAAGCATGATGCTGCTGTTGTAAAAAGTCTCTTCTGGAAGCGCCTTTGGTTCCACCCTGGGTAGCTCCAGCACTTCGTCTTAGGCCTTGGGTGGCCAACCAGTACATAGACTGAAAATTCCTCATAAAAGTAGAATTTTGCTGTGTGAGGGATAACAATATCAGAATTTATTCCACAAGTGCATAGGCCAGACGGTTTGATCCAGTCACCTATGAGGATATTGAGATTTATGCTGTAAATCTGCAGAATTTGGCGCCATCACATTGTGCTTTGATAGCAAAAGCACACACAGCAGCAACTGATGCTTAGATTAAGGGGAAGTACATTGTCTGCATGTTTCTTTAAACCCTGGGCAGCCATGAATGAGTGGAAGCAAGCAAGCAATCCAGCATGTGAGTTCCTCCCTGCTCTTGCACTGTTTTCTCTCCCCCAACAACCCACAATTCCACGTTCAGATGTCACACTAAGCAATCAAGGGACAGAGAATCCGGGGTTGTTCAGCTCAGTCGGGGGCGATGTCAGGAGCCAGGCACTTGCTCACTACATGACTGACCACGAGGCAGGGCTTTTCAACAAGAGAGCTGTATCTTGTCATCCCAATCCCCTACTTACAGTTTACAGGATCATTAGGCAGCATCATGACCTCCCAGTTTTGCCTTTGCATTTAACAAGCACCTCAGGACAGATTTTCCAGAGCAGATTTTCCAATTGTGACATCAGTTGTGAAAGTAAAAGAAAGTGCAATTGCCTCTTGTGTATTTGCCCTAGTTTGCTATGCCAAAGTGCCATCTAGAGATGAAGTAGCAGAAGAGTGTTGACAATATTGGCCCAGATGGACCAATGGTCTGACTCAGCACAAGGCAGCTTCTTGTGTTCTTCTTCCTTCCCAGTTTTTCTAAGACACATTGAATCCTGAAATATGGTGAGCTATTGTATTCCTGGAAATGAGACTCTCCTGAGAGAGCTGCCTTCAGTTTCTGCATGGGTGTACAGCTTAGGAACCCCTTCCTTAGGAGCAGTAATTTCAGCTCCTCTTCCTGCCGCTCCTGCTCTTAGAACCCACAAATCTCAGGGTGACACCATTGTACCAAGTTACATCTTTTGTTCTAATCACCACAGTCCCCCAAGCACAGATCCTGACCACATCCTATTACTTCAGGAGCCCTGAGTCTCAGGAAGGTACATCTTTGCCTCACATCCATGCCTTGAGCCAGTCCTGAGGCAAATACTGTCAGGGGCATGTCCTTAATGACATCTTTGGTAGATGTCAATGTGGAATATGCTGCTGATTAATTGGGCAAGGTTGTTATAAGATGCATGCTCCAAAGAACCTATTACAGAAGAAAGCAATGTGTAACAAAGGTTTGAGGAAAAATCCTTCTCTGGAAGGATTTGAAGCAGTTGGATAGCCAGTGTGGATTGTTTATGAGGAAACGAAGCAGCGATAATGGGAGTGATGGGTGAATAGAAGAAACAGACAGGCCAACAGCAGAGGTGGAGTAAAGCACACAGAGCAGAATCATGGGAAGAATTAGCAGCTCTGATAACTCTCTCCATGTTTCTGACAACTTTCATCTGCAGATCACAACAGAATTTGCAGAGGTGAGACAACAGCATTCCTTTAATTTTCACACATGATGGAGAGATTATGGTTTAGTCATTACAGCTGCATGAGATAACAGATGAGATTGTGCTATACTAACTTGCCAGACAACTGGATCCTACAGAACTATCGTTCTTCAGGCAGTAAAATATTTGGCTTTTGTTGCATCAGCTACTACCATCCGTCCTGTGCTTACTACCTTAATGAGAAAGAACCTGTGACATTATGCTGGTCTTCCTGCGAGTACAGAGAATGGAATGTGACTATCAGCACTACTGCTCCCAACACATGCGACATGTGAGCACCAGGGAGCTGCTGACAACACAGAGTGCTACAGCTACACCAGAGTGAATATGGCTCCTGGGATTATGTATGAACACAAGAACTTAAAAAGAGCCTTGCTGCATCAGACCAAAGGCCTATTAAGTTCAGCACTCTGTTCCCACAGTCAGATGCCAATGGGGAATCCACAAGCAGGGCATGTGTACAGTAGCAACTTTCTGGTCATTTTCTTGGAAATTAGGAGTCAAAATGAATGTTAATTACATGTTACTTGTGCAGAAAACCCAATATACAATCTATCATATATTTAGTTAAGGAACTTATGTAGTTTGGATTCCTGATGGGTTTCTTCTATATAACACAGATGTGTGGAATAAGCCTGCTCTCTGGCTCTACTGAGCCTGTATCAGTTACTAATAAGAGAAGATATGATGCTACTCTTTTCTGAGTCTATGCCTGCAAAGGCGGTGAAGACCATGGCAGCAGAGGCCTTGAAATGTGTGGCCCAGTAGTGCTTTGCTGATGCAACAAGAGAGAAGACTGGGCTGCCTGCATTTAACGATTATAGTCTCATGTCTCTAGCTAGAAAGGGAAGGGAGCCCACCTCCTTTTGCTTTCTGACCACTACAAGTTATTCAGGATTAGGCACATTTATGAAGGATAAGCCTATCAAAGGCTGTTAGCCAGCCATGATGCCTCCATTTTCTGGTGCTGAATACAAAGTGCAGGGAGCAAATATTGTCTGTGTTATCATTGCTGCTACATGGTTGCTTGACACCCATAGAGCCAGTGTCAAGTCAGCCATGACACCCACTTCCCCTCCTTCTCACCAGAGCAAGAGGCAGACAAACAGTAGAAAGGAGGACAAAGTTCAGTTTTTTAGTGGGCTTGGCTGGAATGTGGGCCTTTGATAGATTTGTCTACCCTTGGTGCTGGTCATGGCTTTCTGCCATTTGAGGGTTTCCTGGAGGGATGGGAGTGGCTATTGTTTGAAATTGGACTAGAACTGGACTAGAAAAGGAATGGAAACCTGGGGCCATCCAGATCATGCTGAACTCCAACTCTCATAAATTCCAGTAAGTATGGACAATGTTTATGGCTGATGGGAGTCGTAGTTCAGTAATATCTGGATGGTCACAATTTCCCCATTCCTGGACTAGATGGACCCATTTGTCTGGTCCAAAGGGTTGTTCTTATGTGATAAGTGCATGCCTGCATACGGCAAACCCCTGGTACTCTACACTATTTTCCGTTAAAAGAAGGCTGGGAACAGATCCATTTCTGAGACCAGAGGAAGCGATTGCCAATCAGAGTAGGCAATACTGGCAGAGGTAGGCTACACATCTGCCTCAGGATAAGACAGCTCCATGTGCTCACCTACCAACCCACTTCCTACTAACCTGCGGGACCACCCATCTACATCTATTCCCGGCTGCTGCGTGTCCCAAGCCGAGGGCAGGTGTACAACTTTCTATAGTTAAGGTCTTTCTTGTTCATCCCATCAGTAAATCTACCATTTATTTCCTACTTCCTTGATTCCTAGTGAACATCAGCTTGGTACAAATTACACAGCATGTTACATGTTAAAAGTGCTATGAGAATTATTAACAACAACCAGTCTGCAATATTCATAATATTGATTCAAAATGTCTCCCATCTGTAGCTTTGGTTACCATCTGTCACAATTTTGCAGCATTCATGCATGAAGTCACCCCCGCTGATGATGGCTCATGGCTCCTCGGTGGAAGTCATTTCCCCTTCTTGTGTTTCCCATTCATGGCAAGTCTGCTCTGGTGCTTGGGTGGGGACAAAAGTGCATTGATCACCCTGCAAGAATAGGTTTAAAGGCTTTTGTGACTGACTGTGGGAGAGAAATCTGAGCCGAAAGAGTACGTAAGCCACAGCAGATGGAAAGGCACCAGGCAGGTTTCCAGAGCCTGCAATTAACTTATGGCAGTGAGGGCAATAATATGTGGAAGGTCTGACTCTATGTCCCAGTGTCCTGGGCTTACCTGTTGTTCTGAACTACCCTGCCCTGCATGAAACAGATAACAGGTGAGGCAATAAGCTTTGCAAATGCTGATTAACCTGGACGAAGATTCCCATGTATTTTCACAGAAGCTAGCTTCTTATAATACGCTGGTGTCGTGACCATGCATACGTGGACACATCAAAAAGGATCATTTCAGATAATCGAGTTGGAAGGGACTCCTGTGGTCACTGAGTCCAATCCTGGCTAACACATGGCAGCCACTGCTGCAGCATCCCTGAAAGGGCAGCTATCCAGCCCCTACACCAAAATGAATGAAAGCCCTCCACCTTTCCAGATGCTCTCTTCCATGCAGTCTGAATAGGCTGACATATGCTGGTATTGGTAGACATATTCCCAGTATGTATTTGATGGAACTGTAGACATTTACAGACTCCTGCATGAAAAAGTGTCTTCAGATCCATCTTAAACATGCTGCCTGCCATTAACGTTCTTCTGATTAACAACTGAGAAACCCTAGGATTACCCAGACTACATGGGGAAAATACTGTTTGCTCCACTACATGCATTTATCTGGGGATCTCTATTAGTATCTCTTCTAATGTTGTTATATTGTGGAGAAAGACCCTGCATTGAGCAAGAGGTTTGGCTAGATCAGGGGAGGGGAACTTGTGGTCCTCCAGATGGTCTGGCCAACAACTTCCATCACCTCTACCAGCAGAGCCAATGGGGTCAAATGATGGGAACCACTGGTCAAAATTTCTGAAAGCTTATAAATCGCCCATCCCTGAACAAGGTAATCTCCAAGTTCACTTCAAACTCTGTGATTCCATATGTTGAATTCAGCCCAGATTGTTTTCCAAGACATTGCTGCAAATTTAGTTTTTCAAGCATTTCCTAAACATATCTGCTCTCTCCTCTTAGGATTGTGGGATCATGCCTTTCATATTTTTCTGACATAATGCTGTGTCATACAGTGCAATCCATGAAGCTCCCATGGACACCAATAATTTTGGCTGTGCTGTGTCAAAGGAAAAAGTGTGCATGTATTAAAGGGGGGCGTGAGGCTTGCATAGGGCTCTGAAGTATGCAGGGCAACACCGTCACTTTCACTTTCAGAAGGCATTAGTGATGAAGCTAATACTAAACTTGTGCATGGGTGGAGGTAAGCAAAGCAATGACCAAGAAAAAAGACTACTGTGAAGCATTTGAGGTGCAGGAATGTTGCTTTTTGCTGATGGGGTATAAGAGCACTTTCAGATGAAGGGTTTTGTGGGTTGCAGGTGTAATGATCCCATTACACATGCAGAGCCTCTGCTCATCCCCGTGCTGCACGCTACTAATTCAAATGGACTAACAGGATCAACAGCTCATAGCTGGCACAACCAACTCAGTTTCTTCTATTTGTTAGAGCACAGAGACACGTTTCCCCAGTTTGGCATCACAACAAGGAAGTGGAATGACAGCAACAAACTACAGAAGCCAGTGCGGCTCACACTGCATTCTTCCAAGCAGCAGATCACAAGATGACAGCGGTACAAAGGCACATCCTGATCGGTTTATAAGGCACACAGAGCCTAGCAAGCTCACTTTCCCTAAAGCCAAATGGTTCTGCTTTAAAAGATAAGGACGCACTAGTTTCGGCACTATTTTACTGTTGCATTTTCTCTGAAACTAGGATCACCTCCTTACTCTCATAGTCACTTGACATTGAGCTTGTTCATATGCCATGGTAGTTATCATGGGTTAAATAACCCATGATGAACCCCAGTGCATGTCAGACAGCATTCTGAATATCCCATTTTGATGGGACAATCAGGGGTTCTGCCATGTCATATGAACCGACTACCATGGATTATTTGAGGGTTAAACAACCCTTGCATAATCCTATTGCAGTCCAAAAGTTATGTGAGGACTGTTTGACTCACAGTGGCTGGGTTCATACCAAATGGCACAAACCCAATACTCAGCATGCAGCACAACTTACTGTGCGTTATTTAATCCACAAGAACCTGCCATGTTGTGCAAACTAGGACATTGTTTTATTGCCTTTTTTATTTCGTTTTTTATAGGCCACTTTTCAGGGTCATCCATTCTGAGGCTGCTCACAGCACAGTAACATGAAAAACAAAAGTTCCGTCCCACCTCTATGTATTCTGTGGACGGCCTTCTCTTGACCACTCCCCCTACCCTGCCAGCCTCCTACTTCCTGATGATAGCATGGAGATTTCATAAGGCAACTCAGCAAGAGGGGTGATGGCACGAGACCAGGAGAGTGAAAGGATTTTCTGCCACACACATCTCTGAAATCTGCTGCCCAAGGTTGGGCCAATGTTCAGCTGCTTCCCACCACCTAAACTAAAATTTTATTATATTATTATGATTATCACCACATTGCATTTCTATTTTACCTTTTTTCCTCTTGTAAGGAACCCAAGGAAGGTCACATAGACCCATTTTATCCTCACAACTGTCACCTTGTGAGGTAGGTTGGGCTGAGAGAGTCTTTGACTGGCCACTCAGTCCCTAGTGGGTCACCCAGTGAGCTTCAAGGCCAAGTGGGGACTAGATGCCAGGTCTCCAGGGTCCCCAGTCCAAGATTCTAACCACTAAACCACACTGGCTCTGTAGAAGGTAGTGGAAAGATGTTGTCTCCATAGCAGCTTTCCTGGTGGATTGTTTACAGCTGTAGCATTAAACTGGAGAGTTGGAGAAACATGCCACAAGGAGAGGTCTCTCTTTTGTACTGCCTCACCTGCACTGGCAATCCAGGGAATGGGATTGCCATGATCTTGTTTGCCTCAAATATGCAAGGAACACTGGATCAGCAAACATAACACCTAGAGCAGGCTTTGTCTGGAGCCTATGATGAATCAGAGATTTTTGTCCCAGATTAGAGCATGAGCTGAATCCATGACTGAAAGGCATGTTTATGCATGGTCATCCCAGGCTGACCTTTTATCAGAAGGTGCCTCCCACAGAACCATTCATCTCCTTGCAATGAATCATGAGCAAATGATATCACAGGATTTCCTTAGGCTAAGTCAGCAGACACATCTTTCATGGGGTGGGGAGGGGGACATCATTTGCTACCAGGCTTTTGCAGACAAAAGTCCACTGTACCAAAAGCTACTTCCCATATAATTTAGCATCTGCCGGGAATGTCACACTGATTGCATTAATAATTTTCATGACTAAACAAGGAAGAATAAAACATGTCCATTCCTGCTCCCCCTGCCCCTATCTAAGGCATTATTATTTATTAAAATGGATGGGGGATATGAACTACAATTAATGTCCTTAGGCTGGCACACAAGAGGGCAAATGTCCCAGCACAGTACCAGAAATGGTTTCATAGTGAGCCTTGCACTGCTTCTGACTGCATGGCATGCCTCAGTTTTCCACTAGTAAACAGAATGAAACTTGTTAATAGGGTCCCCTTGAGTTGGTGTGCTTTGTTAACCCTGGGAGATTATTCATACTTAGTCACAGAGAGTTTAATAGCTGGATCCTCCATTGTGTTGCGCTGCACTATGCCGAATTTAAAAAGCTACGCTGGGCTGGGCCCAGTTGCATGATGATTAATGTTACACATGTCCAAATAGTCTTTCATCAGGACACCAGACAGTGCTTTACAAAATGTAGTGAATTATCATTTGGCTACAGGAGACCACCCAAGGGAAAACCATCTCATGGCATGTTGTGTGCTTGGATGATTGTCCCAGCAAGCCTCAGCCAGGTGTATTTACATGAAGAAAATGCTGCTGCCTTTAAAGTCCACCCAGTACTGTGTGAGAGGAGAGTGGATGGTCTGGTTCTACTAACTGCTAGTCAGATGCTATTGTTAGAAATCTGGCGATCATCAAGTCCAAAAGTCCCTTTGCACCAGGTGTTGTTAATATGCAAGACTAAAGGCAGACTCCTGAGTGGTTGGTGCATCTGGTTCATACACCAGGGGTGGGGAACCTCAAGCCTTGAAACCAAATCCAGTCCTCTGGGGTCCTGCCCTTGGCTACAGCCCTTTTCTCCAAGCACTGATTTGTTTTCTGGCTTTTGCACATTTTCTGCCCATTCTAAGAGACGTCAATTCCTCTCCTAAAGCTTAGCTACCTGCATTAAAGCTTTAATATACAGCATGCCAACTTTAGGGGGTTGTATCCTGTCAAAGAACCCTCGGCTTCTGCCCTGCCCTTCCTGGAACATGACCCCCAAGAGGTTTCTCAAAAATGAGTTTGACCCTTAGGCTGAAAGAGGATCTCCACCCCTGCCATACACTTTTAAAGGCTGGGGAAAAAACAACAGCAGCAACCATGACTGAGTAATCCATCAAGTTCAATTATTCAATAGCCTTTTATTGCCCAAACTGAAGCTGGGGACTATCTTTTGACAGCTATGTAAATATGTTCAAGTAGCTAGGTATAATTTAATCAAATATAGGCCTATGACTTTGATGTGGCACTCATACCTACACAGATCATAAACAGGGTTTTTCTTATGCCAGTCTCTTATTATATGGCACATGCTGTTTACTACTAGCCAGTTTTAGCAGACTGTTTAAGCCTGCCTCTTTTCCCTTCCTTTCCTTAGTTTGCATGTACAGACATGCATGTACATGCGTGTGCACACACACACACACACACACACGGGCAAATAGCAGAAACCTGTGGAAATAGGTGCAAGAATCCATGTCAGGATTTTAATTGGCTGGGTGATGATGGTTATGGAAGATTTGTATGGCCATCTTATCAGGTCTGAGATGCAAAGCAAATAGCATGGGCACAATAAAAGGGTGAAGAAAGAAATGGGCTTACATCGTACAGTTTTAAGATTCTGCCCAGGTTGCAGTTAACAGAAGTCCTTTCTGTCCCAGCTGATGGAAGTTAGTTTCTTCTTTCAACTGCCTCTGCCCAGAGTCTTCTGAAGCTCAGCATGTTTTCGTAATCCATTTGGTTGGTTCCAGAAAGATGGCATAGAAGACATTAATCAGCCAGCATTACTGGACACTACACTCCGCAAAGTGCAGTGTACCTTTCAAAGGAGGAAAGAAATGGTGTTTCCCCCTGCATTACTCTTGCACGTTGGTAAGCAATTGTGATGCAGTATGCTGCATGGAGAGAAAACCTGTAGCTAAAGCCCCTTCTGCGTCTGCATGTTTAGGTTCACCCACCAGATACTTTTCTTGGAGAGAGAACTGGATGCAGCTGATGACAGGTCAATAGGCTCTGAGGCCCACCCGCTTGCTTCAACCACAGCTGTTCCGAAGGTCGTGTCTCTAGCACGTCTAACGTGCCTAACTACAAGTTTGGGAGGGAGAGGGCCTGGCCTTTCGAGCTGCCTCCTCCTGCTGCGATTCTGGGCGAGGAAAACAGCGAGAGCTCTTGGACTTTGCCCTGCCTCTGGTCAAGGGCCAGAGCTGCTCGCCTCGGAGCCCATGACCGCGCAGCAGTTGGAATGCGTATTATGCAGTGCTTGCCTTTCCCAAGCTGGGAGGGAACAAAGCTGGGCTGGACTGGACTGGACTGAGGGCTCTCCCTCTTCGCGCTCTCCCTCTCCCTCCAGCATTTTGCATTTTATTGACGAGGAGCTCAGCGCTGGGCAGAGGCAGGGCAGCCTAGCTGGAAGGACAAGGCGAGAGAACAATTTCCGCAGAGCTCAGCTTTGGCTACAAACGAAGAGCAAGCGTCGGAATGAGGACAGCACCGCACGCATCCCCCTCTAGCCCTGAAGGCTCCGCCGCACCCAGTACGGCTCTGGCTAATTTACGCAGTAGCTGACGAGGGCCAGGGCCAGGGCAGGGTAGGGCAGGACTAGGCCGAGCCTGACTTCTGTGCTCTCTTGCAAGGCCACCTTAAAAGTTCCCGCTTGCCAAATGCCTCACCTGCTTAAGGTGGAACTGCTCAGCCTTACAACCTGCCTGTTGCTGATAGCAGTTGCCGGGAAGAGAGGGGTGTGACCACGTAGATGTTGCGAGTAGTACAAGGGAGGGACGGAGAGTCCCGCCCGGGAAACCAAGCGACGCTCGGAGCATGGCGTGGGTGAAGAGGAGGGCGCCTGGGTGTGTCTGCGCGTGTGCGCGCCCTGAGTGGAGCAACTCCTTTTTGACTGAGGCAAAGGGAACGTCTGGCAGGCACACCCCGGCCTCACCTGTGCAGAAGCACCCGCTGGCCAGGCTCAGAGGAGAGCGCGCAGGAGCCGCTGAGGGACGCCCCTAGGAGCTTGGCTGTCCCTGGTGCAGGCAAGGCCGCCTCCACAGTCCCTGGCAGGGCAACTTGAGGAAGAGCACAGGCCGCGTGAATGCACCCTTGACTTTGCCCAGCTACCACCACCATGCAGGAAAGTAATTTCTTCTTGTCGGCTCTGCAGCCGGAGAATGGCGTGTGCTCCTTGGCGCTGCCCTCGGACCAGCAGCTGGACAGGAAGGCCCGGGAGACGCAGGACAGCGAGCTGCTCAAGAGTGCGCGGGTGCAGGAGCAAGTCCGCATGAGGATGCTGCAGAGGAGCTTCTCGGGGCCCAAGGGCAACGCAGGAGCAATGCTGGACTGCGCTGAGCTGAAAGGTAGGCACGGGGGGCGGGCGGGGGCTTTCCAGAGCAGGGGGGGGGCATCTAGTATGACCCTCCAGCACAGCGGCTGGAGCTGCGAACCTGCGAAAGAGACGCGCGGATTGAGGGTGCGAAGGAGAACTAAGAAGAGTTTACTTTTCTCAACATCTGAGAAACACTTTACGGCAGCTTTCCCCAGCCTGGTGCCCTTTTTCAACTCCCAGCGACCCCAGCCAGCGTGGCTAGCGGTCAGCAGTTCAGGAGATGGTCATCTAAGATCTCTGGCAAGCTCCAGGCTGGGGAGGACTGCTTCACGTCCTTATAAGTAAATTATTATGCCCGCCCTCATTTGGCCAAAGAGGCCGAAAGAGAGAGAGAAGCCACCTGGTGAGTTCATAGGTGAGAGGAGATAAATGCTCTGGGGTCTTCCTTCTCAAAGATCGTGCGGGACAGTTCTGCATTCTGAGTGACATCTCAAGCGGTAATAACAATAAATGTAATTCAATAATAGTAATAATAATCACCTGCCCCTAGCCGCCTCCTCAGAATTCACAGTTTTACATGGCACACAGAGACTGTGGAGGAGTTATTTCAGCTGTGCTGATTCAGATGCTGTTTCCAGGAATATGCTAAGTTGGAGGTGTCTGAATTTGCAGCCTTCCTATGTCTGAGACTAAACCTCAAGAAATTCAATCAGGCTTACTTCTGAGTAGGTATCTATTGGATGATTGCATTTTGAGTGTCTTAGGGATACTTCAACGATGGAATTGGCTGAAGGAGAAGCTGTCACCCCAGTTTGGGGGCCATAACAGAGTTGTGGGTGCCACCAAATGAGATGTTTTTGTGCAGCTTCTCTGTCTCATTCACAGAATTTTACCAGGTGGTGGGGGATTGAGACAGCTTTTGTCTTCTATTTGTAACTCTCCCACATTTTCCCACTACTTTGATCTTTTTTTCCCTTCTTACTATACAAGTTCTAGTAATTCAGAGAAAGATGGAACAGCTCTTTTCACTCGGAGCCTTCCAGGTGGAAACACCTAGGTTATTTTCTTCTATGAAAAGGTGGCTTGGATCCCTTTTTTAAACTAAAACCTTATTAGATTTTCAAGAAGAATATATACAAAGGCAAAAAAAGTAGCGTCATGCTTTTGCCAGTAGACTTTGGTCCCAGAGATGTTGCAACTTTCAAAGCTGTCTAGCTGGCAAAAACTCAACAGGTGCAGTGTTTCCTACTATAGCATCACTGTTCTGCATTCAACAGAAATTACATCTGCTGAATGCCTGCCAATAGGGCATCCTTAAATGATACAGACCCTGTTTGCAGAAAAAAGGAGAAAATTCTTTGGGAGAATTATATTCTTGAAATGTTTCCAGGATTTTAGGTAGCACCAGTTTCATTGTCAAATTACTAGTTTTGCTCTGTCACACCTGAAAAAGTTATCAGTTCCAAAGGAGCCAAGTGTATATCTTTTTAACATGGAAGCCTGGTGCATCTTGGTTGCATTTCCACTGCTTGTTTTTTTTACCTCTGTATCCATATCTAATAATGCCGAGAAGGAGAAGAATGCTCAGACCTGTTAGCAGCTAGCTGGCCTCAAGAAGCTACTTGAATCCCCTGCAATAGATGAGTCTTTACCTGACACCAAACAGATAGTAAGATTGGTTTCAGGTGGACCTCAGTGGGAAGCTCATTCCATAACTGGGGGACCACCACTGAAAAGTCCCTTCTCCTTGCTGCCACCAACCAAGCCTCACTTGGAGGTGGTAGGTGGAGATAGAACTTGACTGTAGTGTCTGGGTAGAAGAAAACTGGGAGAGACGTTCCATCAGGTATCATGGTCTCAAGCCATGTAGTACTTTATAGGTTAAAACTAGCACCTAGAATTGGACTTGGAAGGGTCTAAGCAGCCAGTGCAAGTTGGTCAGAGTTTGTGTTACACTGTCAGATCGTCTGATCCCTATTATTAGTCTGGCTGCCACATTTTGCATAAGCTGCAACTTTTGAACAGTCTTCAAGGACAGCTCCACATGGAGTGCATTATCGTGATCCAGTTTAGAGATTACCAGAGCATAGATCACTGATAGCAGGCCATTTCTGTCTAGAGAGGAGCATAGCTGAGCCACTGAAGCCACCTGGGCCTCAAGTGTCAAAGATGGCTCAAGGAACACCCCCAGGCTACCAACCTGCTCCTTCAAGGGGAGTGCAACCCAATCTAGAACAGGTTGAATTCCCTTCATCAGATCAGAAGAACCATTCACTCGTAGCATCTCAGTCTTGAATGAATTGAGCTTCAGTTTGTTAGCCTTCATCCAATCCCTTGTTGCAGCCGCACACTGGTTCAGCACATCCCCATGCACATAGAGCTGCATGTAATTAGCATATTGATGACAACACAGTCCAAAACTCTGGATGACCTTGCTCAGCAGTTTCATGTAGATATTCAACAACATCAAGGACAAGTCAAACCCCTGGGGAACCCCATATTGGAGAATCCATGGGGCAGAACTACATCTCCCAAGTACAACCTTCTGGAGCCTACCATGTGAGTAGGAGTGGAACTACTGCAGCGCAGTGCCCCTCACTCCCAGCTCAGTCAGTTGCTCCAGAAGAATACCATGGCTGATGATATCAAAAGCTGCTGAGAGGTGCAGGAGAACCAACAGGGTTGCACTCTCCCTTTCTCTCTCCTGGCATAGGTCATCATGCAGGGCAACCAAGGTTGTTTACATGCCAAAATCAGGCTTGCAATGGGTCCAGATAATCACACTCATCCAAGAGTGCCTAGAGCTGGTTGGCCACCACCCACTCAAGAACCTTGCTCAGGAAGGGGATATTTGCCTCCAGCCTGAAATTGTTGAGTTCTTCTGGGTCCAGGAAGGATTTCTTCAGGATGGTCTCAGCACTACTTGTTTCATGTGGCTTGGGACCACTCCTCCTTGTAGAGAAGCATTAATCATCTCTCTCTCCCAGCCAGCAATTCCCTTCCTACTAGCTTCTATTGGCCAGGAGGGGCAAGGATCCAGTATGAACATGGTTGCATGAACCTGTCCAAGCACCTTGTCAAGATCCTTTTGCTGCACTAACTGGAGCCCATCCAATTTATGTAGACCAGACTGTGCTCTGGATATCTCACCTGATTTCACTGCTTTAACATTGGAGTCCAAGTCCTGGCAAATACAAGAGATTTGTGCTGGAAGTGCCTAGTGAATATATTACAGTGGGCTTCAGACAGCACCAAGATGTCCTTAGAGCCAGCATCTAATAGGCCCCAGACAAACCGGAAGAGCTCCACTTGGCAGCAAATGGAGGCAATCAGGTATTGCTTCTTTGTTGGTCTCACTGCCTGTAAATATGTGCAGCTGTAAGCACAAACCAGGACTCGATTGTATTCACCAGGAGTTACCTCCATCCGCACTCAAGCTGTCTCCTGAATCATTTCATCACTCTCAGCATTGGGGTATACCATGGAGCCGTATAGCTCTACTACAGAGAGGGCACTCGGGAGTGATTGTGTTAACCACCCAGGTCATCTCTGTATTCTAGGGATCAGCCAGGGATTTGACAGAACCACCAGCCATATCTGCCAGAAAATCTTCCAAGGCCCTCTGGAAACCATATGGATCCGTCAGCCTCTGGGGGTGGACCATCTTAATGGAGAGCTGACTTGTCATTATGACCTCCTATCAGATTGAAAGTATTCCAATCTTGAATATGGCCTTGTCACCAACATCAGGGCAGGCTCTGGAATTATATGCATACGGGCTTTGGAAGTTTGGCTTTCTCCTCCTTTACTCTATGCAGGTACTGGCTGCATAATACAGATGGAAATTTTCTTCTAAGAACCTGGAACTACTTTAGCTGCTGCTTCCTGAAAATCCTTGATAAACTGCTTCAGCTGCGCTGGTGCTTTTGATTAGTTGGAAAATAGGCCCCTTTAACCAAACATTTCCTGTTACTACTATTCATTTATTTTATTTTAGTATATAACCCATCTACTTAGACCAGGGTTTGTGACTATGTGGCTTTCCAGATGACATTAGGCTGCAAATCCCATTGTTCTCCACTGTTGGCTATGCTGACTGGGGCTAATGGGAAATGGTTTCTCTAGTTAAGTCACACATGTGATGGCTCAGTCAAGTCAGCTATTTACCATTCTCCAACCTTTATGATCCACATTTACAGTGGATCTGATCAGTTGTTAAAACTTTGGGTTGTATTTGTGCCACCCCCGTGACTTCCCCAGCATGGTATCATTCAATTTTGTTATTTGACACAATGCTAATAAAATCAGCATTTTATTAGCATTTAAATGCATTTCTAAAATCAGAGATGGCTTTGTCTCAGGCACATTTGGACTACAACACCCAGAATTCCCAGTTAAAGGTCCTGCTGGATGGGAATTCTGGGATTTGTGGCCCAAATACCTCTGAAGGCCACCAGGTTGGGGAAGGCTGGCTTATATGATTAATGCCTCTGAGAGGTCAGGTTGGTAGTGGATGCATAGTGCTGGATTGTGTTTCTGTAATTATTCTTTGAATTACATGGAAATTAATGCTACATCACCAGATGGTAGGCAGCTCTTGGGCACACCTGGATCTCACTTTCTTTGTGACTGCACCCTCCCTTTCTAATTATAGGGTCTAATCCCACACCCTGGCCTGGTATGCCTGTCTGATCCCATGCGACAATGTCCTATACTCAGACAGAAAAATGATGGCTCCATGGAAAGGAGCTCCCAGTGGCTGCCCACAATCCCATCAGCATGCATGCATTCATGCAACCCATTAAGCAGCATTTTGAGCTTAAGCTGGGTTGAAATACTGATCTATGAATTTATAGAGTAGGCAAAGCATCAGATGCAGTCAAGAGTTAATTTGCTAATCTGAATAATCTACCTCATCCTCTTTCTGGATCAGCTTTCTCTGGGCTCAAATGATACCTATTTTATTACATTTGTAGCTTTCCGTTCTTCCCAGAAAGTCAAGGTGGGATGCATGGTATTTCTAGGCAAGAGCTGCTCAGCTCAAACCTGAGCTAGCTTCATCAAGGTGGCAGCTGCTGCATCTGAATCAGAGGACTTCAGGCAGTGCTCTGGGCCTGATGACCAGGTCCTGGGCCTTTAGCAAATGCAGTCATGCTGACATGCGACAGAGGCAACTTTTATCTATTTATTCTGTGTATTTCAGAGAATTTCTACACCACTTTTCATTCACCTCTAAGTGGTTTACAAGAGAAAATCATGCTGTGCAACCAATAATTGAGACAATTGAATCTCTTTTGGTAGCAGATAATGCCAGCGGTGAGGAAAGTGCTTGGCCCTGCCTTCAGCTGTCATCAGAGGCAGTAAGTCATCTTGGGCCAACCATAATTCTGACCCTTCTCATAACAAAGGTTTTCCTTTCACTGCTTGGATGTCCCATAAGTGGATGCCTCTTACAATGCGTTTTATTTGGAAGGATGTCCCTTTCTAAGTAAACATGAACATGCTGTAAGGCGCCAGGTGTCCACCCAGCTCCAGGGATCCCATGGATCTGAATGAGACATACCGTATTTTTCGCTCTATAAGATGCACCTGACCATAAGACGCACCTAGTTTTTAGAGGAGGAAAACAAGAAAAAAATATTCTGAATCAAATGGTTTACTAAACTATTTAATGAACTATAACAGAATACAGTAATACTGTATTTCAACCTTGTAAAGTCAACAGTGGCATTAAGAACCATCATCACTGTCATTAACAAGAGAGAGACTTTAAAGTTCGAGTACTCTTCTAGTTTTCGTTGAACCCATAGAACTCATCATCACTAGAGTCAGAATTTATGAAGCTCTGTTGCTCACAATCACTGGCATCACTTTCTTAGTCAGTAGTGTCCCGGGCATTGGGCGCACACACATTTGCTCTATAAGACGTACAGATACTTACTTACTTACTTACTTATAAAGCGAAAAATACGGTAGTTAATTCCATCATTTACAGATTGCAAGTCTAAAGTTTGCATCATCATTATCTATAATGAGTCACCTTTCTCAATGTGGGGAAACAAGGGACATGGCTAGATTTGGAAAGGTAAATCTCATCCCATCCCTTACTCATCCGGAGGCAATGCCCTCAAGAGATAGCATGACTGGGGATAGGAAACAGTAATGCAGTGAAACCGGCGTGTCCAGGGTTCAAGCAGCACACGTTTTTGATGAGCAGGGACAATGTTGTAATGCAAACAATTTAAGATAGCTTGGCTTTGAAGTGTTAATTAAGAACCATTAGCTTTGCAACCCCCACCCCTGCATAAATTTATGTAATACAGGAACAGAAAGACTGATCCAGTTTATTGTTAATCCTGCCCCACATACCAGTCATGTGCTGACTGAATTTCCCTCATACCCTTGCTGGCATGGTTTGCCATGAACCATTGTTGGGTTATTTCAGCTGGATGCCCTCCCCAGACAAGCCAAGCTGCCTGACAAGCCTGCAGCCATGATGTCAATGACAGAAAGCTGTCTGGCATGTGACTGGCATGCACAGCAGGGGAACTAGTTGGGGTGGCTTATTTGGGCCCGTCCAGAAGGATGCAGTGAGCAAGAGAGATGAATCCACACACTTCTGGACTCTATTTGGGCATATTGGTCCGAGGTCTGCCAGAATGAGTGCCTGCCCTTCAGAATTTACAGCCCTACCGCTGGTGGGGGGCAGTGTGTCAAAGGCACAGGGTTTCCCAGCCTTATGACTTGAGATGCCTTGACTTCCTGGAGGGGAGAAGGAAGTCTTTTGTGCTTGTTCCCTCTTCCCAGCAGGGATGGTGCTGGGGTGCCCTGACTCTGATATTGCAGAAAAGTTGCAGGGCTTTCTTCCTTCCCGCTCCTATCACCTCCGGCACTACCCAGCCTGAAAAGCCTTCGCGTTGGTGATGGCAGGAGCAGACTATGGGTTCATGCCATTAGGGAGATGTCATCTGGCACTTCCCAAGCGGGTGGTGGCAGCTGTGATGGAGCCAGCAGAACAGGTTGGGAGCGAGGGGACAGAGTTGCTGCAAGGGACATGGGAGGGGTAGGCACAGAATTGGCAGTAGTGAGATGAAGAGATGGCGTTTCCTGCTGCCCCAGTATCCCCAGCTGTGCCTGCAAAATTTCACAGACAGTCACCTGGTAAACAGTAGGTTACTGTTTAGCAAAGTAGGCCTAGGAGTGGCTTATGGGCATGGCTGTTGCCCAGGTGTCTTTGAACAGGGCAGCGCTGTTGTTCGCAGTGGCATTAGTCACATACCAGTCCGTGGCTGGCTCATAACATGGCAGAATTCCAGAGCTGTAGAACATTTAAGAGTTAACAAGCCCGCGCTAAGTTTTTACCACCACTTCCTTTTCTCAGAAATATTCAGAACATTGTCTTGCATAGTAATCCTGTTAAAAATTCTTTGAGAAGAGAGTACGAACCATCTCCAGCTGTGATTCCTTTTCTTGCCTGCTCTCTTAGGTGTGTTGCCTGACTCCCTCACTGCTACAGCCTCGCCTGCTCTGGTTAAACAGACTGTTATTCTGCGGCATTAAAAAAAAAGGTTGCCACTTTGTGCTGAGCATCTTTTTTCTTTCAGCTGTGCTTTTCAACTGTATTCTCAAACAGGAAAGAAAAATTGTGCTTGCCTCCTTTTTATGACTTTGAATCTGGAGTCTGTACCTGACTGATTTTCCGGGGCAGGTGTCATATGCTAGTAATTTCTGGGAGTCCTGTCTCCTTGACATCAGAATCTTCTGGGAAGAGGAAGGCAGGGAGACTGGATAACAATTGATGCATTGTAGAAACAAGGTTGAAAGGAGGAAATGGTCCTAAAGAGAATTTTGTAGTACTTCAAGGGTCAACAACATCAAATTTATTATTTATTTAAACAGTTTATAGACCACAAACCAGTAATCCTTGATGAATACCTCAAAATTATTTAAAAATAAGAATCTAAGACATACATTAAAATTAGAGCATCACAACAAGATATACAAATTCTCAACAATTAAAAACTTAGACTTAAAAATTCAGAATTCCAGAATCCAAAATACAGCCTGCATTGCTATTAGCAATCTGATGCACTTGCACCAGCCACAAAACACTGTAGTGTTAGTATGCTAGACTGGTTCGCATGCACAGGCATGCAAACTAAGTGGGCATGTGTTCTGCATTTGTTGCTCAATTGGCATTCTTTTCTGAGGAGTACTCTCTTGCTGTGCAATCCCTGTAAAAAGTACACACTGAGCCAGATTTTTTAAAATCAGACACCAAATAATAACAAGAACAATTTGTTTCATTCTTATAGCACCCGATTGCTTAAGCTCTGTAGGCGATTCACAAAAATACAACAGTATAGGATCATAAAAACATTGAAATGTTTTAAACCGCTGAAACAGTTATAGTAAGTTACTGGACTTGATAAAAACAAGTGGCATAAATATGCTGTCGAAGGTCTGGGAGTGGAGGGAAGCCTGAACCCATCACTGCAAGGTTGGCTCTGCTGATACCAGGCAGGCCCCACTGGGAAGAGATTCCATAATTGGGAAGCCAAGGCCCTGTCCCTTGTTTTCACCTTCCAAGCCTCCCTTGAAGGAGATAATTCGGAGGCCTTTGATTAAAAGGAATAAATTCCAATACATCAATCTTAATATATACATTAGCATGGCAAGCATCAGTTGATTGACAGGAAGACCTTGCCTTTTTATGAAGCTTTCCCTTTAGTTTTAGTTTTACTGTTGGGTTTTTAAAATAAAATATTTGGAGGCTCAGTTACTGTTCTACACATAGACAGACTTGTGTTTTCCTTGGAAGTGATTCAGCCAGTTTGATATCAAGAGACAAGACCTAAGTATGTACTTAATTCTGTCACTGAAATCAGTGGAAAGTAAAAGTGTTTATCGTTGGTTAGATGACAAAATAGGTCAAACAGGAGCATAACATTTACCTGACACCAGGTTTGCCAACTGGTCAGGGGAGAAAATCACACCACCTGCACTCTCTTGTGCTGAGAGCCAGTGTAGTTTCATGCTGAGAGTGCTGGACTGGGACTCGGGAGACGCGAGTTTTGGTCTCCGCTCTGCCATGAAGCTCCCAGGCTGACTTTGGGCCAGTCACAGACTTGCAACCTTGTTTGCCTCCCAGGGTTGCTAGGAGGGCAAAATGAGGAGGAGAAGGAGGAGGAGCAGCAGCAGCAGCACCACCACCACCACCACCACATAAACTGCCTTAGGTTCCCTGTATGGGGAAAAAGGACATGATATTCCTGTAATAATAGTAAATAAATAGTAGCTTGATATGTGGGGGTTAGCAGGCAAATCATTTGGGAGTAAAGGCAGACCGTGTGTTGCAGATCAAGAGGCTATTCAAGCCACTGCTAGAGGAGCTAGTTCAAAAGTTAGGAGATGGAATGATGAGAGGATTTGGAGGCCATCTCCTTAATGCAGGATGACACTCCCGAAAGAAGGTCTGTTTGCCTTTTTGCAGCAAAGGAGAGTCCACCTTTTCCTGAGGTAGACGGCCTGTTCTGCTGTTGCACTGTCAAACGGCTCTTACTGTCTGGGCATTCCTCCTAATGTTTCGCTGTAATCTGCTTCCTAGCCATGTCTAGTCCTGCCCTCTGGAGCATCAGGGCAGAAGCCTGCTTCATCTTCTGCATGACAGGTGGCGGTCCTCCGCTCCCCGACACAGCAGCGCTCTCCTCCCCATGTCTGTCCCCTTCCTTGTGTTGACATTTCCTTTAAAAGTTCCCTGAGCCACGTGCTGTCATTTTTGCTTATGTTAACTGTAAAGTGCTTAGTACATTGATGGTGCTGTACGATAGGAAATGTCCTATTAAGTGCAAACTACAAACGACACTACTGTCATTGCAGTCACATGCGGGAGTTTCATGCAGTGCTGAAGGAGTGCTTGTGGTTTGCTCCCAGTGAGCAAGCAGAAACAGCCAAAGTCCTTGCACTGGCTGACTTACCCAGGTTTCCCAGATCCGCTTGGCTCAGGCCTGAAGCATTACATCTAAGACTTTCTGCACCTTTCCCCGCTCTGTTGCTTTCTTTGAAATATTTCACCTATTGACTCTCTATTGCTTTCTTTGCTAGAAAGTCAATCATTCCAACTCTTTGTTTCCTTCTGTCTAGGCTAACCTTACTAGCCTTTTCTTCTGTGGCCACCAGAAGGATGGAGTTCTTTGGGTTCCAGGTGCCATTATGCGTGCCATTTTAATATCTAGTAAGTGGGAGCAGCAATTTGAAGTATTGCAACATTCAATTCAGGGTTTTGGTCTGCCAGCCTGGAGCCCTTCTCAATAGTCCATTCCCTCCTTCCACTTGGTTTTTGCTTTTCTCCTCTGACAATCTGTCAGCATTCTATGGCCATCGAACATGGTTGGTCCTTCCTGGGCTGTTCTGGGGTTCCTCCCTCAGGGTGTAATCTGATGCATGTTTAGATGTGCAGAAAACATCCTGCATTCCCTGTTGGGAGTTGTGGACTGTTTCTTCTGTCTGAACATGTGGAACACTGCACAATTAGCTTTGCTTTTCTAATGTTTGGGGGGAAACCTCAGCAAACCGTGGGGTTGCTCCAGCTGCCAGTACCTCTCCATCTCTCATGTGTGTGGCACCGTTTTGGCTTCATAAGCAATGACACTCATACTAGAACATTGGAAATGGAAGAAATAGTATAAAGTGCTGTCTATAGTATCTCTCTATGGTTGATTTTGATTTTTTTCACATGAATGTCTCGGCATTTGCGGGGGGGGGGGGCGTTGCCTCAGTCACCCAAAATATTTTGGCATCCTATCCTGATGATGATCAAAGGCCCTTTCTCAAGACCTACTTCCACAAAGCCTTTCCAGACAGAGTGAATGCCAGAGCTCCTCCCTGCCCCCATCACTGCTTTTGCAACAGACTTTCATGCATCCCTGTGAATGTAACTCCATTAAAAATGTGGGTCACCCACAAGGAAATGGGCAGCTGCCCAAAGATACTTTGTTTGGATACAGCACACTGTGACATTCTGAACTTCCCATTTATTCATGAATAAGCATCAGGGTCTTCTAGCTCAGGGCTGATCTTGTTTTGGACCCTTAATGTTGAGGGGTCTGGACTCACAGCACCCAGAGGGTCCAGCTCAAGTGGCAGGGTTGGTCCTGACCTCTGCGGAGCTGTGCATGGTGGCTCACTTGTCTGTGATTCCTTCACTCATCTCACAAGCACTAGAGCTCAGATCTTTCCCTTGTCAGAAGAGTGGCACCCTGGAGGGTCCAACTCAGTGGCAAAGTTCAGTCAGATCTCTGCTGTCCTCTCCAGGTAACACGGTGTGATGTAAAAGCTCAATATAAATAATCTAAAACATTACTTAAAGCAGGCATTTTCTAGGCAGATTTGGTTCATTGCAGCAAGAACAACAGAGAGTCTTGTGGCAATGTAAAGATGAACACATTTATTCTGGCATAAACCTTTCTGGACTGTGGCCCACCTGTCAGATGCATGGAGTGTTATATAATCTTTCTGGTTTAAATATAGCAGGTATGGTGGGAGAACTGGAAACGAGGTCAGAAGGAAATTAAATGCAGGAAGCACAGCTGAAAGCCATTCACAAAACACTTGCTGCTGATAACACAAATTCCTGACTGTACCCCAATTAACAGGGGTGATGTGATTTAAACATCCCTTTTGTCCCCATTCAAGCTTCTGGTGATAGAACAGAATCTGTTAGGGAAGGCCTAACTCAGCAGTCTCTTCCCCTTATCTCACTCTGAAGCTTCTTTGCTTCACAATGGCCACTTTAAGAGCAGTGATTTAACTTGCTTAACTTGGAATACTTTACCCAGTGTGATTGATTTTTGCTCCTCTGTCTCTGTGTAGACTACCTGATAGCTCTTGCTCAGCTGCAGTCTGAGCACAGCCTCCTGTGACTGGTAGGTGTTGTGCCTGTTCTCTCAGACTTGTCCCTGTCTTAGGTGAATTGAATGTCCATATTAAATAAAATAAGTACGATTTGTACATTTATCCATTATTTTTCCAAGTATTACTTGAAGAGGAAGGGGAAAAAGTGTGCAAAACCGCTGTGGGGAATTGGTAGTTGTTTTGCTGACATCATGAATGCCACCCCATTCATGCCTGGTGTAGCTTACATTTACCCAGCCATGAGGAACTGCTCTTTGGCAGCTGGATCCTAGAGAAGAGAGGTCTATTTGGCCTGAATGCAGTAAGGGCATCCCCACTGCTCTGAATTTGCTACCTCATTATGCTTCCTTTGCACTCTTTTTCCATTCATGATAATACAAAAGCCTAGAAAAGGTAGCCTGATGGCTGTCATCCAGCAGATGCTGTAAGCGTACAGGCTCTCCAGGGGCTGTGGGATGGCTTGTGTTGATAAGATTTGTCCTTTAATATCCTTTAGTACAAGATACTTGTGGCCCTCCCAAGTGTTGTTGGACTACAGCTTTCATCAGGAGGGCCACTCATTCCCCACCCCTGCTTTACTAGATTATACTTGGGTGTCATCACCACACCTGGTCCTGTTGCTACTTGCTTGATTTCTAAAACCGAGCACAAACCGTGCATGAACTGGCTGCAAGGGGAATGCCAGTTCCATATGGGCTGGCTCTTTGTTGCGACATGGCTCTTGCTCTTGGCAGGCAGCTAGTCCCACCTCTTCATATTAGAAAGAATAAACTGAAATACAAAACTCCCTCTGAGGGAATTATAAACTAAATTATACTTTGCCCCAGTATTATCTTCATATGACAACCAGTGTTTATTGACAAGCAGGAATTCAACCTGTTGTTCTGGTCAAATAAATTCTATCCCCCTCTTTCTGTCTCCAAATTAATTCTATACTTTTTCAGCCAGAATTCTGTGGGATCCACGCAAACACTTTACTACATTGAAGGCAGTGGCAAATGCAAGCTCCCCCCCCACCCGCTTTCTGCCACCCCACAGGATGACCTAGGACATTGTATTCTATGGGGCAGTGTTTGTTTCTTCTTACTGCTTGGGCACCCCAGCCTTGGAATGAGCTCCCCAAAGAGGTGCGCCTGGTGTCTACTCTCTATTCTCTTTGGCTTCAGGTGAAAACCTTTTTATGTGTCCAGTATTTTAACAGTTAATTGTTAAATCTTATTTTTGTACTGTATTTTTGTGCTACTGCTATACCTGTGTACCAACCTGATTTGCAACTGCCATGGTTGTATTGCGTTTAGTATCTTATTGTTTTAAATTTTATTTTCTTTGTTTATGCATTTTTAACTTTTGTTAACCTCGGCAATTGGACAGTATAAAAATGAAACAAAGACAGTTGGAATCATGGCATGTCTGATTCTTCCCTTTAGTACTAAATTCCCCTTAGTGGCACAAGGGGTAGCACAATCCTTTGTCATGTTGAAATGGCACTCAGTCTGCACTCACTGATCACAGAATGAATTGTATAAGAGCCTGTAGGTAGGTTCTTTGCTTGCATACCTTCTTTTTCCCACTGGGTCTGCACATGCTCCCAAAGGTGGTGGGCACAAGTGTGTGGCAAAGTTCAGCTTGGGCCCCAGTCTTACTCAGCTGGTATTAATGGTCTTTGGCTTACCACATCACAGGCAAATGCTCTTTTTAACTATCCAAACTTGAGCTTGTTGTGTCATCAGAATCCACCAAGGGCAAGTTGTTGGCATAGTTATCAAACCACCAGAACCCATGGGGTGTTTGAGCCATGCTTGTTAACCATGCTGCTTGAATTCAGAAGATACAACAAGCTGTGGTTGTTTGCAAATGGGCCTGCAATGTTCTGTTCACCCAGACATGGATGTTCTGAGCTTTGGTTTGGAGATTAAAGCCACATCCAGTAAAACATATTACATCCACATGACAGCAAAAAGAAGGTAGGCCTGGGTTGTGTGGTAACCAGCTCAGTAGTCAGATAGAATGACCTGTCTGCCTTTAATAAAGAACAGCTTTGTAACATTTCAGTTGGGATCTAGACTTATTCATACTTCAGAACAGTTCTGTTGAATTCAGTGGGACTTAAATTGCTCAGTGCAAGTCTAAGTCTGGATCCAACTTTGGAGTGATTTCCAGTGGAAGTTAGCCTGTGGCCGCTAACCAATTCAATTCAATAAGTAATTGTGGAACAAGAAGAATCATAGATAAGAAAATCCATAAATCTAATCTTATCTATAGTAATGAAATGCAATCTTATTTGTATGTGTATTTCTCCAGGGCTGGTTTCCTCTCCTCTTGTTAGAAAATAAATCTCATCTGTTGCTAGGTGTGTTTGGCAAATGGCAGCTAAATGTTTGTTACTGTCAGTTTCTGTCCTGGTTGATAACAGCACATGCTGCCAGCCAGTTAATCAGGAGGAATCTTTACTCTTTAACCCATATTCCCCTGTAAAGCTTATCTTGTTTAACCAATGAATTGAAAACATGTAGAGCAGAACTGGTTTCCTAACCTTCTGGTATGAGGACAGATACCTATGCCCACTAGTTGCATTTTACTGTAGCCCCAGGCTGATTGTTTGTCCCTTGCTGTCAAAAGTCTCCAGGAGCATGTGATTATCATACCTTTAGTGAAAAGTTCACACATACATTTATTGCTTCTTAGTTATAACATGAACACATACAAAGTACATTAGTGTGATCTGGTGTTTCTAATTCCTATGGCAACTACTTTGCTTTGGTTTCATCTGCATGCAATAATTAGTCTTACTTTGTATATGTATGACTCTGAGACAGTGTGGTGTAGTGGTTAGAGTGCTTGAACAGTAATTGGGAAATCCAGGATCTATTCCCCACTTGGCCGTGAAGCTCACTGAGTGATTTTGGGCCAGTCTACTTAATTTACTTCACAGAGTTGTGAGAATAAAAATAGAGTGGAGTGGAACCTTGTAAGGCAACTTGGGTTCCTTGGAAGAAAAAAAGGCAGAATGTAAATGTCACATCATCATAACACTAAATTGTTTTGTTATCACATAGGGTTAGATTCAATGACGCACAAGCAGACTTTCATACACACAAATGACTTCCAGCTTCTTTCCTGAGCCCCTCTTATGCACCACCCAGATCTTCTCTGGAGGCCCCTGCAGCAAATTTTGGAAGCATGAAGAAGGGAAGGAAATGTATTCCACCACCAATTGCTGCTCCACTGGAGGAAGGCCAGCATTGGATCCTACCCATATTTGCCCTCGCATCAGTTTTGTTTCAAAATTATTTTCTTTCGTGCCTTCATGCCATCCTTTCCTCACTTTTATTCTCACAATTTTGCAGACATACTGCTTCATATAAAACGCATATTATGTATGCAGCATGATGCAAAACATGTATGCACAAAAGTATGACTCTCTTGAGTTTCTATAAAGCATGGATAGGATTGCAACCTTAAACCAATTATTTCTCCTTTGAGAAGTCAAACATTCTCTCTGTCTCTCTCTCTCTCTCTCTCTCTCTCTCTCTCTCATATAAGGTGTTAAGCTACGTGGCACATCACAGAGTAACAAGAGCAAAAAGTGAGATTCCTGTTCCAAGGAACTTACAGCAGAATTCCAAATGGGATAAAACAAAGGGATGGGGAGGAAAGGAGAAAAGGGTTCATATTATCTGTGTAAGTTAATTGAGCTAGGTTTAGTTGGAGATGAGGACAAAAGCATTAACTCAAGGATTTCATGTAAATTATGGTTCTCTGAAGCAGTAACAAGAAGTAGGTACTCCATGCCCTGGAACCATAGTGACAATTTGCGCAGATGTATTTGTGTTTCTCTCTGTGTGTTTGAACCTACCATGATGGGATTTTAAGCATTAAATAATACTTGCCTGCTAAGCTTGTGTGCTGGCGGATGTATGTGAAGTGCCAGCATGACATGGGGTTTCACGAGATTAGCTAGTTGGCATAGCATAGCATACTTAAAAGTAGCGGGGCAGTATATCTTAAGATCAAGCTGTTCACCAGTAGGAATGCTTTCTTTTTTCCTTTCTTTTTAAAGCAGGGAGCAGTCTCCAGGGCATGTTAAATTTTTCAGCGTTAGAGCCACGTCTCATAGCAGTTTCCACATATTACATCATCACTTGGTAAACTACCAGTGTAAACTCACGCACAAGGCCTGTGATACGTGTCTTGGTCTGCTGCAAACATCAGTCAGGAAAATGTTTTGTTTGTTCAACTTCAGTAGTGAAACTTCTAAATGAAATAGTCTCATCTACAGAGACTCACAAAATAGGAAACTATGGCACTCAGTTCCACAGTTACAAAAATGATTGTGTGGAACTGAGATAAAACATTAGAATACATGGACAAAGTCAAAGTCAGCCCACCAAGATATTTTGCTTGCATTTTGATCCCCGTCTTCACCATCGCCTTTGCACCTTCTGAAAAACAATCACTCAGAAGCTGTCTGACTGCACTGATAGCTGGTTTCCTCCCTTCAGTTCTCCAGGAATTGCGCCAGCTTACAGTTTTCTAAATAGGGCCTTTGTTATGAAACCATTTAAAAAGTGTTCCAGTATTTGTACAAAGAGAAAGGATCCCTGGGAAAGAAGGAATAGTGAAGGTTAATGGGGAGGCAGCACAGCAGCTGACACCTATTCCCTTTCAGTACTAAGTGCCGTATTATGGGATTTTCTTGCATGTGTAGTTCTCAAAATCAGTACAGCTAGCAGGAAGAAAACCAAACATTTTCTGGATCAGAAAACGAGAGGACAGCTCTAGAACAGCTTTCTACCACATTCTTGGCGTGGCATTCAAGTTGTGAACTCTAGGATGCCTCCAGGGGATGGGGGAATCATGTCAGTTCTTTGCTTCTGGAGGTTTCTGCCACCAGTGCTACAGATGTAGTCATAGAAATTAACCGGGCAGTGCTGTTGCTATGCAGGCCTTCCCATTTCTCCTAGCCATAGTATGGATCATGAGCAGGGACTGAGTGTGAGCATAGTTCAAGCACCACAGGACAAGGGCGCTGAAGCAACTGAGAGAACATCCAGCAGAAGCCCAGCCCTTGCTTTTGGAGAGAAACACCCGCTTCTCACATGTGAACAATTTCCACAGAGGAATAATGTTTCCGTGGCAGAATGCCATGTGTATGTATGTGTGCCATCATGTGACATAATTAAAGTTATGTTCATTCCATTGTACACACAGTTGTCCTTCACTAGTCATCTCCTTCTGTAGAAAATGGTGTTTAAAGCAACTAAAAGCATTAGGATTGACTGAATGATCCATGGAGACCTCAGTGAGTGGTACTTCTTTCAGGAATCCTTTTTATTTGACCTCCATAAAATAATTGCAGTGTTCCTCTAGAGCAGCCTTCCTCAAATATAATTTAGTTTTGGACTGCACTTTCCAGAATCCTTGACCAGAAGCTGGGGCTGATGGAGTTGGGGGTGAAGACAAAAACATATCGAAAACTGTGGATTGGTAAAGTTCTTGATATCCTACTTCCACATTCCTTCAGGGGCAAACACAATACAACCACTTGTTCTGTGTTATTTTTCTTAACACCTTGTTGTAGCCCAAGGAGTTATTCTGAACATATCTGAGCAAGAACACTTTTAATCCCATTACCACTTCTGAAATAGAACAAGGACAGTTTTAATTATCACCACAATTACATTTTGATCATGATGGTGGAGTAAACCTTTCCAGAACATGTAACCATTTCCAGTCTTTTCTCAAAAAGCAAATGGAGGTGTCATGACCCGTAAGGGACCATGCCAGATCCCAGCACTGCTCATTGGCCAGGAATTCATGCATAGGTAGAAAGTGAAGCAACAGGACAGTACAATCTATGTCAGAAAACCAAAGTAAATAAATGGATTATGGGAAAGGAAGAGCAAAATGCATCACTTATAGGATGGAAGATAATTTATGTTTCTCAGTCTCATGAAGCCACAAAATGAGGCTCATGCAAAGACAAATCATTATTGCATGAGAGATACAAATGGGGACATCAAGATTCCTATAAAAAATAAAATGAAGTCCTACTGTACATGTGGAGGGGAGAGACTATGAAGCAAAGAAGAACTAAAGGTGTATAAAATTGTGAACAATATGAAGAAAGCGGAAAGAAATAGTCCACCTTCTCCCATAATAATAGGACATTAAAGATCCAATGTTATGCATATTTATACAGAAAAAGACCTGCTACTGCTAGCAAGGCTGGCTGAGGAATGCTGGCAATTGTAGGACCTGAGAGTATTGTATTTACCTGAGAGTAAGTTCCTCTGCACACAGTAGAGTTACATCTAAGTAAGTAGACATAAGATTGAACTGTAATCCTAGTGAAATGGGTTGGCATTTAGTTTAGGAGGGAAGGCAGGCAATGCTTCTTCACATAGTCCTTAGCTAATTTATAGAATTAATCATTTCCATGGGCTCAAGCCTGGATTACTTTGTTTGCTGTGGTTATGAATGACATCAAAATCAAGCATGCATAAGGATTTTTTTTGAGGCAGTTTCTCCATGAGTGGAAGATATTAGGGACAAACAATAGGTTATCAACAATTGTTTTCATCCAGTCCCTTAGTGAGAAACACCTGGCAGCCCGTTCTTGGAAACAGGGCCACAGACTCAGCTAGAAATCTCTTTGATCTGGGCCAGCAAGGCAGTGATTATGCTCTTACATTCTTTATAGAAAGCTTTGTATAGGACAAAGATGCCCTTCAAAGGACTGATAAGTTCAAAGGTGTTCAAGAGTGCAAACTAGGCAGTCATTCTGAGGAAAGAAAGAATGTTTTCAAATCAGGGATGTGCCATAATGATGATCTACTTTCTTGCAATCATAGGATACCCTGAAATGCTTGTAAGCTTTTTACTATTGTTTTGGCAGGTGCCAAAATGGCCTCTAGGAGCCATAAGGCAAGGAAGGTTGCAGGCAAATTCAGATGACTAGGAACATATGGTGGAAACTGGGGCATTCCAAGGCAATAGCTTTAAAAATTAGGTTCGGGTCAGGAACCCTTGACAGATATAGGATAATTGCTCAGTTGTAGTGGTGCTAACAAGTAGTTCAGTGCTATGATAGATAACAAACTGAGTCAACAGTGTCATGAAGTAGAATGAAAAGAAGCCTAGTTTAATTTTAGATGGAATTAACAGGAAACCTATTAAGCAATATACAGCACCATGTAACTCAGTGGTTCTTAAACCTCTCACTGAAGTGGTGCTAGGGTCTAATTTCTATGGGACTTATTCCTGGGATCTTTTTTTAGTAGCTGGGCTCAACCCAGAAACAGTATGGAGTAATCATAGACAAAAGTCTATGCCCTGAGCAGCATCTGCTGCATTTCCTCCTGCTTCTGAATAACTACTAATATAATGCCTGGGAATCGGTGGAAGGGAATTCAGATGAAGAGCCATGGTTGAGAAGTCCTTGATGGAGTAAGCAGGGCTATTGAGCTAGCTGAATCTTGGATGCTATCCAAAAAGCAGTCAGGAGAACAAACAGAGACATGTAGCATCACCTGGCATTGGTGAGAAAAAAGTCATGGAAATTCAGAAATGTAAACAGCCAATTGCTAGACAAAATATCTAGGCCTGAAGATGTGGGATCACTTAGAAAGTTATTTAAGGACTCTGCAGGTGAATAAAACCCTGAGAGCACCTAATCACTGCCCCTAAGTAAACCTAATCCCTTTTGTCAGACTGATGGGGTCAACCGTCACAGCTGCAAGGGACACCCTCTGGGGCACTGCAGGGGTTTCAGGGGACTTAGCTCAGCAGTAAAAGGCATCCGTTCCATGCTGACCTGGGCTCAGTTCTTGGCATCTCCCAGGAGAGGGCCTCCTATTGTAGGGCTGCCGTGCATTTCAGCTTGTGAGCTGTAGCCTGCTTTAGGAGATGATGCTGGGCTAGATTGACCCAGAGTCAGTGTGAACTGGCTGTCATTTTAGAGCAACAGGATGGGGATAAGTGAAGCAAAGACTTCTGCTGGAACTAGGATGGAAACAAGAGGCCAGCAACTGGAATGGTGTTTCCTTTTCGGAGCCTCACAGGCTTCTTCGGCTGCTGTCTTGTCACCTGAACTGTTGAGTGCTTTACTGCTGTCTTCCTGGCTGACTCCTTGTGGGTCTTTAGTAACAGCATTTTTAATCAACAGTGTCTTGCCCGCATCAGAACTGAACCATCTGTTAGCTATATAAATATTCTCTTGTGCCTTCACTTTTGCATTCATTTAAACTCTTTTTTGGTTAAGTAGGATCCACAGCTTACTGCCTGACTTGGTGGTAACACCACAGTTTTCTGCTTGTGAGAGGTTTTGATTCAATTCTCTTGTATATATGCGCATATAATGCTGAGTCTCTTTGTATATGAGACCACTGAAGAAGACCCATATGATCAAAATGTGTTTAGTACTGGTATTGTTAAGCTGTTCCGTTTAGGAATTATAGAACAGTGTATTAACAGGTTAGTTTATTTATATATGCAACCCTTCAGTTATATAAATAAAACCAATTGTTCACACTTATATAACCTGGAACAGGTTGTTTATCCCAGTTCTTTTATTGACTAGTATACTATCTCTCCATGCCAGGTGGAAACCCCTCCAATGGCCATTACAGCACCTTGCAGCCTTCATTCAGCTCAAGATCCCAAACAAATGGCACGGACCACACAAGCACTGTAAGTACAAAAACCGAGTCTGTCTCAGTCACCTTTTGGTGGCTAATACAAGTTTGTTATGCGTTGTTGTTACTGGCGTTGTTTGTAAAGAGCCATGTTACAGTGGTTGATTACCACTGATAAAAGAATCCTACTTCCTTGCTGCATTTGTAAAACTGGCCCCCACGGTAAAACTTAGTCTTGGTGGTGTCAGTAAAAATAGGACATCCTGGTTTATCCCAGCCGGGCAAGGGCCAGCTATGTCCATTTGAAAGGCCTGGTACAAAGCAGAATTGATTTATGAAGAACAGAAAGTGGTCTGGCTGGGCCAATGCTCACCAGTGCCTGCTAGGTGGATGGTGCAAAAACAAAGCAAAGCAAAACAACAAAACAAAACACACACACCGAGTCTGATCTTATAGCAGGGGCTGAAGGAATGACATTTTTTCTGAATTATATGTACATGCACACAAAATAATGCACAGTCCTTTCATATGCTGTATCATTTGTAACTTTATTCTTCAGTAGATACTGAGATCATACTCGGGCTGTTCTACTGTAGACCTGCAAGTGTATCAGTAGCTAAGAATTATAACACATGATTTTGTTTCTATAGTGATCTCTTTGTATTATATTGTATTTTAATATATATTGTTGTTTTTATATTTTAACTTTCACATCAAATCCAGTTTGATGGAAAGGGACAGAATGTGCCATTTGATAGCAGAGCTGGTACAGCTTTGAAAATCAATATCACTCTCCCTTGCTTTCTTTCCTGCTCCCTGCAGCTTTACCAACCCATGGTGAAGAAAGGTTACAACACCATGAAGTCTACAAGCTGGTCTTCCCACTCAGCAGTGGACCTCAGATCCAACAATAGAGTGGCCACCATCAGCAATGGCGTTGGGCCAACAGGTCTGGCATACGGTGCAAATTACGCCTTTTCTCAAGCTGCTAATTCTGCTCCCCGCCCCAGGTCATTTCATGAGCGGACCTACCGGCCACGCCAGAACTATGACACCATGTCCCTGCATTCCTTGCGCCTGGCAGATGGACCAGGCAGCCCTAGAGGTGCGGATGACCACTACAGTATTGTATCTGAGCAGCTGGACCCACTGGCCCAGGCAGGTGTCTACAGAAATCGAGGCAGTGGCTTCAACAGATCTTACAGCTTGGAAAGGCAGATGAGTGCTGGCTCTAATGTGTTCCCCAAAGGCCCCGTTGACTGGATGGATGGTGTGGAGGCACCTCAAAGCAGGACTGTCATCCGTGCCCCAGCCATGCGCACCCTGCAGCGCTTCCAGAGCAACAATCGCTCTCGCTTCAGTGCAGGCTCCTTCAGTGGCATGCAGACGTCTCAGGCAGGTGTTGGAAACACCTATGCAGGAATGGAGCGCAGTTCCCATGCCCCCTCTGTGCGTAGCTTGGTCGAATCCAACCATCGTTTGCAAGACCTGCGGGCCATTGACATGTATGATGGTCACAATACGCTGATGAGTCAGCAGTCCTTCTCCGGCGGGTGAGTTTGTTGCACTAAACTGCTGGCGGGATCTGGTCCCAGCTGAGCAGGCCTCTAGGACAGAAATAAGAACTACCGTCCTTTAGGGTAGACTTTCCTAAACTAGCCTTCCCCAGTTGTTGAACTGCATCTGCCATCAGCCCAGTCATTAATCATACCAGTTGTGGATGGTGGGACTTGTAGTTGCACCAACATTTGAGGACTCTAGGTTGGGCAAAGCTGCTTTAAGAACACAGAGTTCCTGTTTTTAGCATCCTGTTCCTTCTCCTGCGGTACATTTTTTGTGTTTCAGGTAGCTGCTCTTTTCATGTTGCTTAGTGAAAATCATGACAGGCGACATGACAGGAAAATGTCCCCATTTCCTGGATTGTGCTTTTCCTGCAGCATCAAAGTAGGGAGAAAGCAGCCTAGCATAATTCGTGATGCTGTAGGAGAGACGGTGGGTTCACACAACACAAGAAGCCATGGTGAAATCTTACCTTTGTTGGTCTCTTGTGTCATCTACACCCAGTTGCAGAGTTTCTGCATGGTAGGATTAGTTTTCTGAAACTGCAGAGAAAGTCAAAGGTCCCTTCTAAGGTTTGTACACTTCACAGTGACTTCTCCAATAATCCAAACCCAGGATTGCCATTTTACTATTGTTGGTATGGAAACACCATCCAGTCTGCTGGCAAGACTGGCCACAGAAGTTGCTTCTTCCAAGCCTTTAATTCCTGCTGCCCAAAGCACCCTAGCAAAATACGCATCACTGATAGCTTTATTCTTGTTTACTAAGCATTTACTTCCAAACTTTTGGAAGCAGGGAGACAATGAATATACAGGGAGGGAGAAGTGAGGAACCACAGTAGAACTGCTTACTTTCATTAAAGTAAATATGCAAATGGGGGCTGGAAAGAGCTGCAGACATGCAGGTACTCTTGGGAGAGGGGGAACCTAGTTCAGGAATGCAACAGGCCAGTCACGAGGGGGCTGCTGAGGTCCGTAGGCAAGAACAGGGAAAGGATGGGGATTTTGCTTGTGGGGCTGCCGGGGTGTGTGGCGAGGCCAAAAGGATGGAGCAGGGCATGTGGAAACTACTTTGCCTGGGTAACCTTATGCTTGTCTGACTCGTAAGTATGGCCAAATTTCTACACCCTATAGAAGCAGCACAGGGTTGTTTTCCATGTTGTGTGAACCCAACAAATAGGACTTATACTGTATATGCCCAGTGATTTCCAAAACTTCCTGTTAGGATGCTATGAATGTTTGTTACCTCCTGAAGTCGGAGTAAGGACAAGGTGGCAGTCTGTATCCATGTTGATCTTCCTTTTTCTTTCCGTGTTTCATTGGACAGAGTAATGCAATGCGTATTCTCTGTATTCTCTGCACTTACTGGGAATCCACAGAATCTGGAAACCATTCCAGAGTTTTACATTCTGAGATGCCCCACTCTCATATTTTCAAAAAACAAAGCATACTTCTAGTGCTCATGGTTAAGGAAGAAAAGCACAGAAATGAGAGCACCGAATAGCAAAACTTCAGAAAAAAAAACGATTCAGGTGGAACAAGATTGCCATTGCTATGGAATGGGCTCTGCTGCTGTGTAGGGTTCCCTGCCTGCCTCACAAATCTACTGTCTTCTGTCTCCAGCCCATAAGTGCTAATTTCAAAGCTGTTCTGATCTTCTGTAACTCCCCCTTTCTGGATCTCTGCTGGAGAGAGATTGTTTGGCAGGATTATTTTTGACAAAAAAAGTCAAAAGTCTTTGTATACCACAAATCTGCAAAATGAATTCAATCTATAGATGTTTGGACTTTTTAAAAAAGTAGAACATTCAGGGATTGCTTAGTGAGACTCTGTGTAAATGTCAGGGAGATGGAACTTGCATGCTTTCCTCTGACTCAGCCTGGTTTTTTAGGTTCGATGACATTGACCTTCCTTCTGCGGTGAAATACCTGATGGCTGCTGACCCCAACCTCCAGGTGCTTGGAGCTGCCTACATCCAGCACAAGTGCTACAGTGACAGTGATGCCAAGAGACAGGTGAGGCAGAAAGGAATGGACTCAGATCCCGAGGGCCTGCAGGCACGTGTGGTGTGCAAGGTCTGAGCCCGAGTCTCAGGAGACCCAACCTTGTTTTCAGGGTTAGTTGTTGCGGTGTTCATTTAAGAGTCGTGGCATCAGTCAAAAGGGACAAGTCTAATGAGCTGGGCTTTTGCATTTGGGTTGGGAAGGTTATCCGGGCTGGGAAAACATCTGAGCATAGGTAGGCATAGAGACATCTGCTTTCTTGTCCCTCATTCTTTCTGGCAAGTATTCCAATCATTCTTTTCTGACAGGCCCGCAGTCTCCAGGCTGTGCCCAAGCTAGTGAAGCTCTTCAACAACCCCAACCAAGAGGTGCAACGCCATGCCACTGGCGCCATGCGCAACCTCATCTATGACAATGCTGACAACAAGCTGGCCCTGGTGGAAGAAAACGGAATCTATGAGCTGTTGCGCACGTTGCGTGAGCAAGATGATGAACTGCGCAAGAACGTGACAGGTGAGGGAACGTTGCACAGGCCCAGCTGTGGGCTTTGGGCAGGGCCTGCCCTACCTAGAAAATAAGGAAAGAAAAGGGGGGCTGGGGTGCACAGTGGAAGTCAGTGGTCCTCACTGCTTTAACCAGTGTGGAAAATAGTCTTTCCCACATTGCCGCAAAACGCCTAGAATAGTCTTCCACAAAGTGATGCCCTCCAGATGTCTTGGACTTCAAATCCCAAGCATCCTGATCATTGGCCATGCTGGCTGGGGCTAATGGGAGTTGAAGCTCAGTTGTTCTGTAGGGCTTCAGGTTGGGGAAGGCTGAGCTAGAGTCTAATGGTACAATTAGTCACAGAGACCCTCCAGCAAAGGCAAAGACTGGCTGCATATTCTGTAGGCTCCTCTCAGAAAGCCAAAGCTTTCCCAGCTATTACATCTGAAGGTACCCATGGCATCTTGAGTTTTCCTGTCACGGTTTTAAAGCTCCATGTTGCCACTGACAGCAAAGGGAAAAGTCATAATATGATGACACTGGTCCATAATCCAGTGGGAGGATGTCAACTTGTTTTGGGCTGCTGCTGTTGTTGTCGTCTGGCTCTTAGTCACATGCTTAACAAAGTAAGAATTCTTGTGTATGCAGTTGTTTCTTCACCAGCTCTGGCAACCACAAGCCCTTGAGAACATTTATTTTATTTTGTATACATGCACACCATCTTTCAGCCAAATGGTACCAAGGCAATATGCAATAAAATGCAACTCACAACAAAGTCAACGTGGTACTTCAAAGCAAGCTTGTTCATAACAGCCTGCAAACAAACCTAAATACCTATTTAAGTTTCAAGGTTTTCAAGCAGGGCAGGAAGTATTTCATTAGGGAAGCGGGTAGAGCTCAGGCCACTGCTGAGAGGTTCTACCTGCACCTTTAAATGGCAGTTAAATCTGGTGATGCTACACCAGAGGCAAGGGCAGAAGCAAACAGGAGGATGGGGATGGAGCAAGATGGAGGATGTGGGTGAAGAAAATCTCTGCCACCATGTCATCTGATTCAGTATTGAATTGAAGGCTCTGTAGGCAATCTTGATGTCATGACCATTTAACCATCAAAAATGGGCCATTCCAGTTCATGAATCTGGATCAGAGGTTTGGAAGGCTTTTTGTATTTCAGCTATAGCAATATGTGGACAGGCTAATATGTGGGGTTTTTTATATATATATATATTTATGTAACTTTTCCTGCCTGATCTCTCAAAAATACAATCATATAAAAAATACAAAGCAGACCAAAATGTAAACACATACATTTGTTGAAGCTTGGAAGTATGATTTGAGTATGGACTGTGTCTCAGAGAGCATAGACTATTTTGGGGAAATTATTGATTTTTAAGGTGTTAATTTTACCCAAAACACTGAGAGTGAGAGCGTCTCATTTTCCTAGATCCAAAACTATATAATTAATCCAATGCAGGTCAGTCAATTGGGAAATATCCTTGGGAATATTTATTCCCAAATAAACTATGGCATCAGGGCTTTGTTTGAACTGCCATCTGGAAAACAGGGGAAAGGAGGTGTCTGTCCTCAAGGGATGTACTTCGTGATTCAACCTAGTTAATTGTATATCTTGATAATGACCTAAGCCTATCTATTAAATGTGTGTATGATAAGCTCTGGAATAGAATTTTCAGGATGATCAGTAAACGATGCGTCCATATTTGCCCTCCTGCCCCTTAAGATCGGCGGCAGAGGCCCTTCTCCGGGAACCCTCCATGAAAGATATTAGGAGGGTGAGTACCTGGAGGAGGGCCTTCTCTGCGGTGGCGCCCCACTTATGGAATGCGCTCCTCAAAGAGGTCTGCCTGGTGCCGTCGTTATTTGTTTTTCAGTGCCAGGCCAAGACCTTTTTATTTAAAAGTTATTTTAATTGTTGATTTATTTATTGGTTTTAAATTAATGTGCTGGAGATGTTTCCAGTTTTTTTATGTAATTGTATTGATACTTATTTGTTGGAAGCTGCCCCGAGGCTTATGCGAATGGGGCAGCATATAAGAATTCCAAATAAATAATAAATAAATAAACAAATAAACAAACCGTGGACAGAATGGATGTTCTTATGCCCTCTGGTAGGATGAACAAAACCTCACATCACCATAATTCATCAGGTGGCACAAACTATTTAAAAAATAGTAAAAAATGTACAGTTTTGATGGGCTGGTGATACACAGGGTTAGTCTCTCTCACTGTGATTCAACCCTTGCCATGCATCTACTTGACCCTGTTCCACCATTGAGGTCTTGAAGGTGGAGCAGCCTGTGGCGGATAATTTGCCTGGGGGTGTATTCCTATCCAGGATTGACTCTAGAATGTCACTGGAGTCTCCAATACATAGTAGTTAGTCTTTGGCAATAAAAGACAGGTTGCCAAGCAGTTGTGAAACATTGAGGGAGAATCTAGGTGGGGGCCATTTAACCTTTCCAAAGCCATTGTTGATGTTGCCAGCTTAATAACTAAGATAAGACCGCCTCCTTCCTTATCTGTCACTGAGTACAACACTGAGATTGTGCATGAGCTCAGCTCCTTCTTTTGATGTCTGCAACTAGCACACACTCTACCCACTCAGATCTTACAGAGCCTATATTGATCCTTAGCAAGTGGAGTTTTGTATATGAAGAGTCTCAGCTTTCAGCCTCTTAAGTTTAGCAAGTGCCTGCATTTGATTGCACCCAAGCCTCTGGAATTCCAGCTAATGATGTTCAATGACATGATCCGTATTGGAAATTGGAAGTAAGTGAAGGCATTTAACAGAGGAACAGGAAAGCCTGGTACAGCTTTTTGAACCTACATATCACAACCATCCATAATCTGATTGATATGACAGATAGTGAAACATGCATGTTTTCATGTGTGAATGTGGTCCAGTAATGGGTCTTCTCCTCTGCAGAGCTTGCTTCATCCATTGTCCCATCCATTTAAATAATGAAAAAACAGAAGATTCAAAGCAAACAGGCAGAAAAATAAATTGGAAAGCAGCACAAATGTGGGGCATAAAATAGAAATGGTTCAAATAACTGTCTGAGTTGACAACAGAAAGTCTAGTGAATAAAATGGGGTGTCACTCACACAAGGGTAGAGTTATGACCACACAAAACAATAGAAGATAGTGTTGCAAATATAAAATCCCTTACTTCAAATATTGTCCCAGGAGGACACCACAGATTTTCCTGCAATATATAATAACAAACACATATATGGCCTGTAAAATGGAACAGCAAATAAGATAACTGCCAATAAATGATCTAAGAAACTGCCAGCCATCCAGTTAAGAGACAGAAACAACCACACCAACAAATGTTAAACAAGGGAAAAAAATAGCCTTGCACATTTTCCATATATCACTGAACCTTTCACACGGCTTCCAGGTTTTCCCAACTTCCAGCTTGTCTGTAAACAAAACAGGTTCCACATTGGATACTGAACTTTGAAGAGCTATAGGAAGACAGGAAGCACCTATAAGATATCAGTGGGGTTCCCTCAGTACCCAATCTCAGAATTAATGTTGCCTTCATGTGTCCTTTTCATTGAGAATACTGATAGCGTCAATTATTTTTTAATTTTTTTTATTTATTTAGAATTTTTGTATGCTGTCCCATCACTTATAGCCTCAGGACGGCTCACATAAATAAATAAACAGACTACATAGAAATAATACAATTAAAACCCAGAAACACCCTGGCTGCAAAATTAAAACCTATAGGTATTATTAAGAGTTGTTAAAATATCATTTAAATAAAAAGGTCTTAGCCTGGCACTGAAAAGCAAATAATGAAACAAATAAAAACAAAAAACAAATAAATATTGTTTATTTATTTAAATAAATAATATTTAATTTATTTATTAAATAAATGTAATAATAAGTGACTCAAGTGTCTGTTTTCAATCCAGAAGCACCCTCAAACTGCAAACCTTGTCCTTTAGGGGGAGTGCAGCTCTGTCCAGAACAGGTTGAATATTACCCACCTGGACAGATGACCCACCCACCAACAGTACCTCTGTCTTGACTGGATTGAGACCTGGCGTGTTGACCCTCATCCAGTCCGTTACTGAGTCCAGATGCTCACTCAGAGTGGACACTGCCTCACCTGGGTTCGATGAAAAGAGCTGAGTGTCATCTGCATATTAATGACACCCCAACCCATACCTCCAGATAACCTCGCCACCACTTGCTCAAACACCAGGCCTACAGTTATTTACCTCCTCTGGGTCCAAGTTAGGCTTTTAAAAGACTGGTTTAATCACATCCTCTTTCAAAGATGCTGACACCACTCCCTCTTTCAGGGAAGAATTTACAGCCTCCTAGATCCAGGTGTGAATCCCCTCTTTAGATCTGACAATGAGCCATGATGGGCAAGGGATACACCTGCAGGTGGTAGGCTGAACTTGACCAAACACCTTGTCCACATCCTTAGGCTTCAATAACTGAAACTCACCCAACAACACTGGGCCAGCGGTGCTCTGGATACTTCTGCTAAGGGAACTATGTTAAATGTGGAGTCCAACTCGTGGCAAGTCCAAACAACTTTATCTTCAAGGTGCTGTGCAAATTTGCCACAGTGAGCTACGAAAGGTTACACAGGTTCCCTTTCTGGTCCAGCTTGTAAAAGGCCTGAAATCACTTGGAAAAGCTCCACCAGCTGGCACTGAAAAGATGCAGTGCTGGTGGAAAAGAACTGCCTCTTTGCCACTGTCACCACCACGGGATAGGCTTGATAGTGACCTGTTGGATTCAGCACAGGTTTTCCTCCAATGCGCTCTAGCTGTCTCCTCTCTTGCTTCATTGCCCTCAGCTCAGGCATATTCCAAGGAGCTGGCTGGGCGCTGCTTGAGGGAAGAGGGCACTTAGGTGTGATCATGTCAGCCACCTGACCCATCTCCGCACTCCGACGTGAGCTTTGACATGAATGCCAATCATGCTAGCTGGAAACTCCCCGGAGCCCTCTGGAAACCATCAGGATCCATTAGCTTCCAGAAATGGGCCATTTTAAGAGGTTCCCCCATCCTTGCAGAGGAGAAGAATAGTCAAAAGCCTAAACCTCAAGAGGTAGTCATCAGGCCATGACAAGGGAGTTAGTGTTAAACCCCCACTTCCAGATCCTCATCCTGCCCAGTTGAGAAAACTAGATCAAGAGTGTGTCTTTTCACACGTGTTGGGCCAATTACATGTTGCAAGAGTCCCATGGTAGTCACAGCAGCAGTATAATAATACACCACACAGTTAAAACTGGTAATAATAACAACAACAAATGCTAATCCTTAACAAGAATGAGCTTTAAAGTAATGTTTTAGTAAGCCCATATTAACCTCATATAGATCAAGTGTAAAAGTGACATCAACTCAAACTTCATATATTATTTCGGTGGTATTAAGTCCATGCTATCATCATATGACTGGCTAAACAGTGTTTATCCACAGGCTGCAGTATAAAAAGTACAACAGAAGCAGGCAGAGTGTATCTGTAATGGACCTGCAGGAAAGGGGGATAAATTTTCACAAGAATATGCTTGCTGCCTCGTTCTTTGACTGAGAGCACTGCCAGGGGGGCCTAATCCCAACAAGGGCTTCTGCAGCTTTCTCGAAGAACTGAGAACAGTCATTGTGTCAGACACCAAACACAGCAGGAAAGCAGAGGTGTTAGACAATGTTACTCTCACATGCCATTATTTTTGCCCTGTAAAGGCTCATCTCACTTCCACTACATCTTTTGAACAGTCCCAGAAGATAATAAAGTATGGATGATGAGACTCCCAGTACAATGTGCCTTTTTGTATGCTCCTTTAAAAATATCTTCTTTAGTAGGAATGCACAGAAATTTTATAATGATTGCTCATGGCAATTTGGATATCAAGCACGTTCATAAGACCTCTCTCAGTGTATTTCCACAAACATAGATTGCTTTGTTCTTCCCATTCTTTGATTCCAACTATTATTACAGTGTTCCTGTGGGATTTGCAATGTGGTATTAGTAGCTTGCGATGTTTTTAGAGCTGTTTGCATTGCCTGTTCCCAGTCTTCTGTATCAGCAACTCATGTTTCAACCACACTGGTCCTCATTTGTAATTGACCTAATGAGTTCTGTAAGTTGGCCACTGCTGTTTTTATCAAGGAGACATAAGCAGGAATGGGTTGTAGCTGAGCCATAATAATTTCTGGTGAGTTTTCCAGGGTAGCAGGGGATGAAACAGGATAATAAGGGTTGCTGCACTCTGCTTAAGAGGTTTTCCTGCCATTTTGAGCCTTACTAGGCCTGCAGTGATTAGGCTGCAAAAATTCAGGCAAAATTATGCGGAAATACTGCAGCAGGGACACAAGCTTCCCCCAGTCAGGAATGGCTTCAGGTAGCAGGCTGGTTTGTGTGGCCTGAAGCTTGCCAAATTGCTGTTGTCTACATAGCTTCTTGACAGGAAGTTTGCTAATATGTGCTGAAACACAAGGGTAATGGGATTAGGGATTTGGAATGGATCAAGAGAGGTGTGAGAAGGGTTGTTGATTAACCACCAAGAGAAGTGGAATGACTTGTCAGAAGTCAAAGGGCAAGGTGGTGGCCCTGAGCATGGCAACATAGGTGAATCCTGCCAGAAGCCCTGGAGAGCTGTTGCTGCCAGTCAGTGATGACATAACTGGGTTAGATGGAGCCACAGTTTAATTTAGCATACAGCAGCCTCCTGTGTCCCACCAACTTCTGCTTTCTAGCCATCTGCCTTACCCACCAATGGCCATGCTGGACATGGCACAAATTAACTTGGATATACCATATTTTTCTGTCTATAGGATGCTCCCCACTTTTCCTACCCATCTCCAGCGAGCAAGCTGCTGCCGCCCGCCTGCCCGCGCACTGCCCTGCCGCTTCGCCACCCCCTGCGCACCGTCCCCCCCGTGCACCACCCCCGCTTGTGCTCACCGCCGTTTCCGTGCGCCACCCCTGCTCACACTTGCTGCCTCCCCATGCACGCCAGTCCCCCCCCAGTACGCCCACAGCCCCCCCGTGTATAAAGATGCACCTCCATTTTTAAGTAAATGTTTTTAAGAAAAAGTAGAGTCTTACACACAGAAAAATATGGTTAATTAATGTACCTGCTTTTAAAAATGGAAATAGCAGGTGCATGGGGGAGCTGGCCCTGAGTTGGGGAGGGAAATTTTCACCCATAACTCCCTCAGTAGTTCTGATGAAGATCCCACTCCCTCCCAAAGCTTCTGCTTGCATGTCAACACGCATGCTCATTGCATCCACACAACATAACATCCCAGTTTGGCCTATAAACGATGCTGCCTGCATCTGTGCTACACACTAGGCACATTCTCATTTTGAGCTTTCCTCTGTGCAGCTCCTCCTCCCTTCCAGCTCCCCCTCAAAATTAGCCACTTGGTTATTTTCTGAAGGCTGGCTTCTGCTCACAAGTGACTAGGTGCCATGCTAGCTTGCGAATGCACAAAATCAATACAACATCAGCCAACTCTCAAGCACTCCCAGCTTCCTGTAACATTCTGCTAAGCTGGGACTGGAATGCTGGCCCACGAACAAAGAGAACTTGAGTAAACACCAGCACATCTTAGTAGGAGGCATATTTTGGAGAGGCGTGTGGGCTGGGGACGAGGACACCAAATTCCCAGAGACAAAGTTCTTGGGCTGAGAGAAATAGAATTGGTGGGAGAAAGCAGGGGGCGGCGGCATGGCTTTAGGCAGCTTGCAACTGCTGATGCTCGGGGAGAGCTCAGGCACTGAACAGAGATCCGGCAAACATGAGAGATTACATTTGCTTCTGTCACAAAAGGGCCTTTCTAATCCTGCCCAACAGGCTCTGATTGTCTCATTTAATACCAGGGCTAATGGGAAAGTGAGGCCTAGGAGCTATAATGCAATGAGCTTTAACACTTATTACGAGCGTGATGGAGTCTGTGAAAGTGGTTTTAGCGGAATACAATTAGAGGATGGAGAGAGTAATCCCCAGATAGCACAGCCCAGGGCAGCCACTTTCTGGGCACAAGACTCTGGTGCTGCGGAGGGGCAAAGAGATAGCCCAGTCACCTCTTTGCCTGTAGCTGTGCACGCGCGTGTGCGTGTGTCCGTGGATAGGGAGGCTCTAGGACGCTTTCCCACCTTTGATAAAAAAGCAACATGTTTTATGGGCCTGTTTCTTCATCTCTCCTGTGCAGAAAGCTATTCTGCTGAGCCACTTAATATGCAAATCACTATGCTCACAATGTCCCAAACAAACATTACATTAATGTATTTACTGATTTATTGTACCACTTATGGAGGAAATCGCAGCCTTCTTTAAGGCTCACTTTCTAAATCAGACAATCCTTTCTATGCCATTCAGTAATTCCTTTCCTCTTTCCCCTATAAACCAAAATCTTCTCCACCAGTGCAGCATCTTAACATGGGTAAAACCTCAGCCAAAACTATGCCATTTTCTTAGTTTTTATCTGTGGATGTGTGAGCTGATCAAGGGCAAACTGGCTTCCTTCCCTATTTTGTGCTGCCACCCTCTTATTTTATATGCTGCTCCACTGTCAAAGTTCTTTCTCTTCTTTCTTCTCTCACCCTATTGCTTGTCCCTTTCACACTACTAGCTGTGACTATATGAAAACTCCCTTGCTCTGGAACCATAATGCCCTTCTTCCATACAGGCCTTCATGCAACTACTCCTAACATGTAGTTTTGCAGATAGGCTTGTTTTATGAGCAAATATTGATTGGTGGCTGCACAGGCTAAATTTTTGTCATTGGAGGCTTGATTTCTCATCTGGCTGATTGAATTCAGTGAGAAGAACCATGCTTTCATTTCTCCTAGTTTGGGATTGCCTTCAGTTTGGGACAGGAATTCTCCTAGCTGAATGTTGTTATCACACGTTGTTAGTTGTCTGTCTTGGTTTTTCTAAGGGCCAGGTCCTGGGTTTATTTAGACAGAAAAAAAAAACTTCCTGGGACTCCCAGCATTCCGCACACAGCTGTCCTGGCTGGGTAATGCTGGGACTTTCAGAGGTCTTTTCTGTCTAAACTTGCATGCGATTACATCCTAAGTGACCGCGCTTTTGCTGTTTAGAGTTGTAATACCAAACTGAAGGATGAATGCTTTGGCATAACTTTGAGCAGCAAAGTGTCTGTGGACCCTGCCATATTCCATAAGGAAAAAGTGATTTAAGTGTCCTGGGGGAAAATATACCAGTGCCAGCATCCTGGAGCATTTGGTGTGGCCTACACACCCGGGCAGGGCAGGGCAGGGCAGGGCTGGGCAGGGGCTGGTCGTGTTGCACCCCTTGAGTGTTCTGGCAGCACTGGCCTCCTCTCCCTTGCTTGCACACCCGTGTGGATGCCTGCCTGTGGGTGCAGCAGAAGTCGCTGCAGTGCTGTAAGGAGCCAGGACCCATCCTGGCCACTCAGCCCCAGCTCATTACTGCACCAGTGATGCCATCATGGGGAAAGCCTGCTCATGAGCATGCAGAGGAGGCTGGTGGCTAGTCTTAGTGGGTGGCCGCACTCAAGAAGCTGGGGGGGGGAGGGGAGGGGAGGGGAGGGGAGGGGAGGGAGACCGGCAGTTGCCGCTCTGGGGCAGCCGTGGGTGCTGGGCTGGCTAATGAGGACAGCCCCACCCAGGACCCCCGTATGCATGCATCCATTCATTACATTTGTAATCTGCTTAATAATAAATGTTCTCTGGACAGATTACCAAGGCATGAGTCACAAAGGGTGATGCAGGGGAAAATTGGTCTGGCCACAGTGAAGCAAGTGTAGAGTCAGAGTCGGGCGTCACCCGGTCAGCCCTGCAGTGGAAGCCTCAGCATAACACCTGGCACAAGGAAGGGGTCAGATGAGTTCTTGCAAGGCAAGAGCTTGACACATGGCATAGCCCGCAGGTTTGTCTTGCTCCAACTGGTTCCTGTGATTCAGCCACTCCAGCCCTTGCAGTAAAGCATCCAAATAATGCGGAGGGTTTTACGGGGCTGGGACTCATCCAAGTTCCTTCATGGCCTTGACGCAGCCAGCATCTGTCTGAAGTCAGAAGGAGGGGCTTCTCCAGAAGCTGCTGCTTTGTCTCTTCAGCCTGCTGCCCAGCCAGGCTGACCCAGATGGCTCGCAGCGCCACCCAGCACTGCGAGCGGTCGACTGCACCTTTGGAGGTGCCACTGACTTGAGCACAGTCCTTGCAGATCAAGGCCATTTCGTGGAATGGAGCCCACTGCATTTGCAACATTCTTCTTTTTAGTCTTGGTTGCCCTTCGCTAGTGCTGAAGGGTCATGTGAAGTCTCTGTTGTGGATTCAGGTTGGGTGTGGACCAGCTGAGTGCTTTGAGGTTGCTCTAACTTGTCCCGTTCATTTCCATGAATCTGGTTGAAGCAGGGCTGATAATGGCTACAACCCACTGTTCCAACCTACTGAGAGCACAGTCTGGGCCCAGAGTGGAAGCTTCATGGGACTTGTTCACAAGGAAATGGCAATGCGGCACCCCACCCTGGCGACTCTTGGCACACTTGGAAGCCAGATGAAGATGTGGTTAGACTCCTTAGCTGCTTAATTACTAGAAGGGAATCAGGGTTTGATCTCGCAAGGGCCAGCATCAAATGCCTGCCTTATGGAGGGCATGCGCATTGCATTTTTGTTTCAGAGTTGCTGTAAATTTGGATTTGAGCTTTGAATGCAGGCTGGAATAAATACACAGAAGTTCTTTTTTTAAAGTAAGTTTTATTATTATTTTTTCTACTAACTAACAAAAAGAAACTAAAAATCATCAATCATCAGAAACATCAGACCGACTGGGTCAGTCCCCCGTACATTTTTTTATGGTAATCCATAAACATATTTAAGTCTATGCATAGTCCCATTTCTCTAGCCAATAATAAAAAGAATTCCAAGTTTGATAGAAGTATGTATCCTCTTTCTCCTTCAGAGACAAAGTCAATCTGTCCATTTCGGCATAGTCCAAGATCTTTTTTAAAATCAGTTTGTCGGTAGGTGGTTCTTCACTCCTCCAATGTTGGGCAAATGCAATCCTCGCCACAGTAATTACATGTAGAATCAAATACATTGCTTGATTATCAACATCATCAGGTAAAATGCCTAATAAGAAAACTTCAGGTTTAAATATTAGAGGTTTTTGTAACATTCCCTCAAGCCATTTAGGTATTTTAACCCAGTATTTTTTTGCCTCATTGCAAGTCCACCACATATGATAAAAAGTACCCGGTTTATGTTTGCATTTCCAACATCCATTTGACATATTTGGAAACATCTTAGCTAATCTATTTGGTGATAGATACCATCTATAAAACATTTTATACAAATTTTCTTTATATGAGATTGCTAATGTTACTTTAATATTTCTTTCCCACAGCTTTTTCCATTTCTGTAGCTCAATATTGTATCCAAAATTTTGTGCCCATGTTATAGTTTCCTTAACTTGTTCATCTTTCATTCTCCTATCCAAAAGAAAATTATACAATCTTTTAATCATTCTCTCATCTGATTTTAAGATCACTTGGTCAAATGTTGTTAACTCCTTATAAAAATCCCACATTTTATAATCTTTAACATATCTCGATTGTATTTGAACCTTATGCCACCAAGAAATATTAATTTCCTGCTCTTGTAGTTCTTGGTTCGGTTTCAATCCTCCATCATTATCCAGAATATCATTATATCTCACAATCATATCAAAATTCAATGCATTTGGATATACAAGAGCTTCCATAGGCGAAAGCCATCTTGAATACACAGAAGTTCTAAATCTGCTTTGAATGGACTGCTTCAGCATTTGCAGAGTGAACTATTTATCCTTTTGGAACTGCTTCCTTGTTTGCAGGGTTTCCAAGAAGGTTTTGGAAGGAGTTGATAGACATTTGTGCCTTTATATTGGTCTGCCAGTTCACTTGAGCTGTAGTTTAAAGTTGCTTGCTTGCTAGTGCTGTGGTTAAAGGGATGGCTTCGTAGAGGTGTGGACAGCTTCAGGGATATCCCTGTATGCATAGAGGTACCCAAATCAAATGAAGGGGAGACTTGATGACGCAGCAGGAAAACTGGTGAAATCAGCAAATAGCAGACCTCATGTTAGTCAGAGAGTCAGTGAGGTAGATGTTCTAGGATTAGAGGTGCATCGTTCACAGCCATAGGTTCATTCACTCAGGGAGCCTTTGAAAGGTCATCCTGTGTTAGCCTGGTGACTTGGGATAACCACTGTGACCCCTTTCAGCCTGGTAATTGTTCATGTGAGTGCTCCAAAGGACCTTTTAAAGTGTGGGCTGATCCAGGATGTATCCAGGATTAAGGCACACCTCAAGAGATAACAGGGCACTCACAGGACTTCCCCCCTTTTGCCTGCCATTTTGCTGGCATGATGGCTTCATCCCATGCTGAAATGGTCATGGGCCTCCGTTGCCTGTCCATGCCCATGAAATGTGACCAATCCATCTCACAGGCTTAGCGTAAGGCTGAATGTGATAAGCAGTGCAAAGCACTTCTTGCAATAGCAGCAGCAGCAATATAATAAGAATAAGGAAGCAGAAGGTGGTGGTGGTGGTGATTTAATTGGAAAAAGCTACCTAGAGATCCAGTAGTGATGTTAATATTATTTATCTGTACCTGATGATGTTGGGAGTTCTTTGTTGAGCCGTGAATGTTGACTGATGTTGTCTTACCTCACTTGTCTCATTGTTCTGCAGGGATTTTCTGGAATCTGTCTTCCAGTGATAACCTCAAGGACCGCCTGGCCCGTGACACTTTGGAGCAGCTCACAGACCTGGTTTTGACCCCTCTATCTGGCTCAGGCAGTGCGGCTGTTATCCAGCAAAATGCCTCTGAGGCAGAAATCTTCTACAATGCGACTGGCTTCCTCAGGTACTCTTCGGGTTGAGGGAAATGCAGATGTCATGGTCACTGGATCTTGATGAGAAAACTATACATGGACAGAAAATCCTGGGTGTAGCAATAATGAAAAAAGTGGCCCCCAGTGCTTTTTAAAAGCTTTTCTGGCGGGCCACAGTGGCCCATATTGTCAGCTGTTACAGAGGCCCATGCATGAACCATGCCGAACTGGCATACTTCTAGGCCTGAGTCAAGGGGTGGGAGGAGCCTGTGAATCAGCACACTGCGCTTTTGTGCACACTGAATCTGCACTTTTGATGTAAAGCCAAGAGCAACCCTCCTACTAGAGGTGTCATTTTTCGTGGTTTCTGGGGCCCTGCACTGGACTGCCAAGTGGGTCGTTTTGAGTGACAGTGGCTTTGACTGTGGAAGCTTTCCTTTCTCTTTGCATGGCTCTAATTTGGCTGCCACTGACAGGAAGGCTCTGCCAATGTCAGGTTCTCTGGTCCACACTGAGCTGCCCTGTCAGGGAGAAGCATTTGCCCGATAGATGTCGTTTCCTCTTGAGGTCATATATGCTTTCTCTTTAGCATATGAGAGGGTGCACCAGTGCATGTCCAAGGCATGATGATGGCAGGGGCAGGAAGATAATTCCACCTGGTGAGATGCCTTTGTTCCATTCCTGTAGGAATCTCAGCTCTGCCAGCCAGCAAACACGGCAGAAGATGCGAGAGTGCCATGGGCTGGTGGACTCCATGGTCAATTATATTAACAGCTCATTAGAAATTGGGAAGTCAGAGGACAAGGTGAGCCTTCTCCTGGATACTGGATGTCTTGCCTTACGTTGAGCAAGAGCTTTGGCTCAGGTGGACAGAAACCGGACACGATCTGGTGGGGCACAATCAGTATCAGGAATTATGTAAAGTACACTAGTGTGACACCAAAAACAATAGTTGGTGCATTAAATTCCTGGGAAAATTGGCATGGTGGGTAACACTGTTGATGGTGCAGTAGTGTAGTTGGCAGTAGCACTATGTCATTCACACTGCAGCCTGTCCGATACTGTCCACAGTCCTCCAGTGCAACTCTTTTTGACTGCTTCCAGGGATTAGTCCTTCACATGGATCATGATGTGAAGCAATTTGTCCACAGGGACGGGTGTTCATAGGGAGGCTGTCATTTAATTTTTCAGAGTGGAATTATACATTCAGCCATAATTGCCGGATGAGGTTTTCATTTCTTGAAGCTGCACTGGTAAAGCAAATGCACTGCATGCAGAACTTTCCAGGTTCAGTTCTGGCTTTCCAGGTAGGGCTTAGAATCAAGCCTCTACTCCTGACGAGCCTTTACTGCCAGTCCATGTGGACATGGCTGGGCCAGATGGATCAAAGTCCTGGCTCAGCATAAGGGAACCTCTGCGCTCCTAGTGCTGTCCTTTTTAGATGCTAGCAGCAGGGAACTGTATTCTGTACCCTGGCCCATGTTTGCATCATGGGCCAAAACAAACTTTCAAGATATCACGAGTAAGACTGAGTCCTTGGGAGTCTAAATGAAAGCAAGGCTTTGTTCCCAGCCATCTCTTCAAGATAATGTTTGTTCCAGTCCAGATTAACTCAGCTCTGGAAATTCTCAATGCCAGGCATTCTGTTTATAGTGATGCTACAATCAGTACCCATCCCTTAAGAAATATTCATACTATTGGAAGGGCAAAGCACCTGTCAGTTACCCAAAGAAGTTGCACCATCATTGTTGTTGTCATCGTCATCATGATCCTGGTTATTTGTGTGCCACTTTCCCATGGCAAAACCATACCCAAAAAGCTTACAGCAACTTCAGTGAAGGGCACATAATATAAAGCAGGGGCTCCCAACCTGCGGTGCCAGATGGCATGGGGGGTGGTGTGCAACAAAGAGGAAGGCTGTGGCGCCATGTTTTTCACTAAATATCGTTCCAATGATAAAATTATTATTGATACCAATTTTATTTTGTTTGCATTTGGATTCAGTTCTCTTTTGTCAAGACAAAATCTAGCAATTGTCTGAATCCACAGGCAGACTTGTGGATTGCAATCAGCAAGAAAGTTCCACATTTTGACAAAATTGTGACAGAAACAGGAACAAAGAAGTCCCTGGATTTTATGTTCACAATCGGGATTGATTTACTGTTTATTATCTTCTAAATTACTGTTGACAATTTTCTAATTGCTCAGTGTATAGTTGAATTTCATGCCCTGAGTTAAAAGCTTTTTTTTTAGTTCAGTTTGCTCACCCACAGCAAATGTGGTTCAAAAATTAGAATTTTGACTTCTTCATCTTCAAAAGTTGGTATGACTTTTGTAGAGGGTGCACACACAAATCAAATGTTTTCTAGGGGTGCAGGGCATAGAAAAGGTTGGGAACCACTGATATAAAGCAACATTTTCAGATAATTTTCTACATACACTGCAACAGTACAATCCTAAGTGCATGGACTCAGTAATGGAAAAGGAGCCCCACTGAGCAAGCAGCAAGTGAGTGTCTGGCGCTGCCTGGGAAGCCCCTTCTGCATCCTCCTCTGTGTAGGTGTCTCCAGGTACTGAGGCAACGCAGATCTCCTGGTGTGAATCCCAAAACCAGTGTTCTTGTTGTATGCTACCTCAGGGACTGGAGGCAGAGGACCCCAGAAACAATATAGCATATATAAATACATACATTTTAAAGAAAGCACATTTTTAATACTTATCTTTAGCACTTTTCCGGCATTTTGCTTGAGGCAGCCTATAGGGAGAATCAAATGCAAATCAAAATACATAAATGCCACTACTAAAATCTATGCAGCACATCATCTCAGAACAAATATTATTTACTAAAAATTCTCCCCCAAAAGTCCTTACGGCCTTGCCTAAAGAAAAAAATGTTTTACAGTGGAAATTAGCTTTGTAAATAGCTTTTAGAAATCAATCATGTTGTTCCTGCAGAGTGTAGAGAATGCGGTCTGTGTGCTGCGCAACCTCTCCTACCGTCTCTATGATGAGATGCCTCCTTCTGCGCTCCAGCGCCTGGAAGGCCAGAAGAGGAGTGATGGGGCAACGATGACAGGCGAGCTGGTGGGCTGCTTCAGCCCCCAAAGCAGGAGGGCCCGAGAGGTGAGAGCATGAAGAATGGAATTATGGGAGGGAATGGGAAGTAGGCCACGACTGGCCCAGTCGTATAGGATGAGAGCGTACTGCGAGGGGAAGGCGCATGGAACGCATGAAGGGATTGGGGTCCATAGCTTGACTGGGAAGACTGCAGGGCTAAAGGCATCCTGGGGCTCACTTTGACTCAACTGCAGCTCCTTTTCTCACTGCTGGAACTAATGCCCATGTATGCAAAGAGAGGGGTTGTTGATATATCCTTCAGCATGCCTGTTTTCCCAGCACCTTAGAAACAGAGTGAATGAGTCCCCAACAGCAGATGAGTGGGAATGGCCTCTAGATCAATGAGTGTTGTTTCTGGACAGAATTAAGCCCCGGCACCTCGTCCAGCTGGCACAGGAGTGGAAATCACTTTTCAAAGTGCTTGAGGCTGCTCTCCTCAGGGAGATCCAGAAGGTTGTCAGGAGAGGTGTGAGCATCTTCCAGGCTTTCTACTTCAATTGTTGGAAAATTTATGAGCGACCAGAGGAGGTGCTTGAAGCCATCACGAGGGGAGTAAGAAATGGAATTAGCGCTGGGGCTGAATGGGGAACAGGTTTCAGGGACAAGACGGTTGCCATGATGGAACTGAGCCCCAGTGAGGTATGGAGGGTGTGATATGGCTATAAGTAGAACCAGGTTTTCCAGAACCTCACAGAATGGCCACTGAAAAGACATTTTCTTTTTCATCTCCCAGCTCCACATGAACTCAGATATTGTGACTTTCACAGAGGTCTCTAAGGATCCCAGGGGAATGGAATGGCTCTGGAACCCTCAGATCATTGGAGTCTACAACAGGCTGCTACAGCGATGTGAGCTAAACAAGCACACCACAGAGGCAGCTGCCGGGGCTCTTCAGAACATCACGGCAGGAGACCGGAGGGTAAGGCTGGATACATGAAAGAGCCCACATGCCTCGGGGCAAACTCAGGTGTGATGTGGAAGATGGGGAAGGCTCAGGATAGGTGTCCTCATTCCACCACTTAGTTTTTAAGATAGCGGGTTCTGTAGATCAGCAGGAAACTAAAAGTAGACCTGGAGGGTGAACTGCCCCTCAGCACTAGTTAGTCCTTTTAATCCACTGGTAGGGAAATTGAACAGACCTGCTCAAACAGCAGACCACAGACTACTGAGCTACCAACAGCCTTTCCTCTCGTTTGTACCTTGAAGCTCTGAAAATTCCCCCAGATTGAATTTGTCCTCTGTCAGCCACATAATCCTGATGCTGCTGTTGTCCTAAATGTTTCTAAAATCATGCGGAGAGAACGTGTTTATGAAGGAAGGTTCTTTACATAACTCCATCTGCCTCACCTGCCTTGGGACTGAAAAATATTTGCTGTGGGAGTTTACTCTTCCTGCACAGGATGAGAAGTAAGGGGACCACTCAAAGAGAAAGGGGGAAGAGAGGTTTGATCCATCCGCCGTAGTATTGAAATTGTGGACGTCCATCCATGTGGATGCTTTAAAATGATTTGGAAATGCATCTTCTGGAAGAAGGATCTGCCAGACAGTTGTAACCGTTTTGTACTCTGCCATGATCTGCTTCCAAGTGGAGAGAAATCCCTCCCTCTCACATCTTTTATTTGACAGAAGAAGTGCCTCATGCCTGCTGTACTCTAGAGTGAGTCAGTGTGGAAAGCTGACCTACAGTGAGGCTTTTGTCGAACACAAGCGCATCGCATAACCAGAGGAAGGGCAGGGACCCCCTGCCGTGATCCCAGGTGTTCCATGGACTCACCTGTTGGGTCCTCTTCTGCAGACTCACCGTCCTTTTCTTCATCTATTGCAGTGGGCTGGTGTCCTTAGCAGAGTGGCTTTGGAGCAAGAGAGGATCCTGAACTCGGTACTGGACAGAGTCCGCACAGCTGACCACCACCAGCTGCGCTCGCTGACAGGAGTGATCCGCAACCTGTCCCGGAACGCACGCAACAAGGATGAGATGTGTGAGTGCTCTCCCGGGGGAAATGCAACAAAGGTCACCAACCTGTGGCCTGATGTAAAGCTGGGGGAGCTGCCCTCCATGTGGAGCAAACGCCATGCTTGCTCCACCTGTGCTGAGGAGTCGACTCATTTTGTTTGTGGGGTTGCCCTTGCTGTTTGCAGTGCTGATGAGTTTTGGTTTTGATTGACAGCAACCAAGGTGGTGAGCCATTTGATTGAGAAGCTTCCTGGAAGTTCTGCAGACAAGTGGCCCCCAGCAGACGTGGTAGTCAACATTATTGCGGTGCTGAACAATTTGGTTGTGGAAAGTTCCATCGCTGCCCGGGACATCGTCTACTTTGATGGCCTACGCAAGCTCTTCTACATCAAGAAGAAAAGGGACAGGTGCGAGTGGTCAAGAATTTTCTTTCCCTGCCCCATCTGTACAACCCAGAACTTATTACTGAAAGCCACATTTTGAAACACTTGGCCTGCAGAAGGATTGCAAACACTCTCACCAGCTCAGCCTCTGCAGTCTCAGTGACTGATCCTGAAGCGTGTTAAAGCCACTTAATCCAGATGTGGGGAACAAATGGCCCCTGCTGCCACCCTTCAGGGACTGCACCCTGAAATCAAAACAAAAATTGCTACCTGTAGCACCTGCAGAATGCCACTGAGCCAAACCTGGCTTGTTTGCAAGCTAATCACCGAGACCCTTTTAGTGCTCCGCAGTGGATGTAGAAGCACCAAAGGGATTATGCTGAGCTTGCCAACCAGCTCAGGTTTAGCTTTTGTAGCACATTACGGCACTATGGAGTGCTTTGCCACAGAATTTCAGCAGCAAGAGGAGCAGTCTGCAATGGGGCAGTGCCCTCTGCACTGTAGCCCCTTGAGGAAGGAGGGCTGTAGGTTCCCCCCACCCAATCACTGGATTTTCTGTCCAGTCTGATGGCAGAGCTCAATGGATAAAGCAAGGTTTAGGAGTGGGGGCAGAGTTCTCTTGAAGCTTGGAGAAAGAAGCAAACTTGACCCAGAAGCTTTTTATATGGCTTACCTTTATCTACAAGTTTTCTTTTAAACTTTCAGAAGGTTTCTTAGTTAGTTTGGCTTCTTAGCCTTGGAATTTCCTTCTGTGGCTCAAGCTAGTTGGCAGCATGAGGCTGAATCCCCGCCTGTCATCTCTCCAGCTCTCCCTTAAGGCCTGCCACTCATGCCCGCCTTGAGAGCTACCGTCTCCAAAGGCCCCGATTGCAGACTGCACTGTCCAGTTGCAGAGGGGCCGTGTGCCTTCTGGGAGAGCGGTGGGTGGTGTTCCTGCTTTGGCTAGGGGCCATTTGAGTTGGTAGCCTTGAGAGAATGGCTAGGCCCATTCACCCCTAGACAAACACGCTTCTGACCCAAATCCTCTTAAAGGTATCAGTGTGATTTTTGCAGCTCTGCAAAAGCATGAGTCTGTTCTTGTAATACATGCCCATTGGTTAAGAGAAACCCATTTTTTCCACAGTTACAGCCAAACTTTATTTGCACTTACTCAGAAGTTGGTTTCAGTGAATCCAGTAGGGCTTTCTTGCAAGTGTGTGTGTCTTGGGCTGCACCCTTATGCAGTGTTAGCCGTGTCTACTCAGAAGCAAACCCCTTTAGGTTCAGTTGAATTTAGTCACAGGAAAGTGTGTGAAGGACTCCAGCCTCACACTCCGGTGGGTCACTGAGGGGTGTGAAATCACCCTGCCATAGAATCCGCTTGTAATTCACAAAAAGGGAGTGAGTGTGTTGGTGCCCAACTGTGCACTTGCCATGTGTTGTGACTGCCGTTCCTTCTCCAGCACAGAGAGTGAGAAGTCCTCCAGAGCTGCTTCCAGCCTCCTGAGCAACATGTGGCAGTACAGCAGGCTTCATCGGGATTATAAGACGGTATGTTCCTTCTTCCCCAGCCACTTCCGCTCCCTGGTGGGCTTGCGAGAGAAGAATCGATGCCCTACCAGGTGCAGCTGGGAAGCATGTAGGTGCACACTGCTCCAGTGTGCCTGGAAGTCCACAGGACAGGAAGGGAAGCAGCTGTATCGGAGAACCTGTGGTGAAGTTTGCATGAGCATTTTTTTCTGATCCTAGCATGGTGGGGAGAGGTATTTTCTAGGCTGACCCTTTCTACAGGAGGGCTTCTTGATCATTCTTAGGTTTCTGGGAGAGCACTTTTCAGCTGTTGCCACCTGTCATGCAGGGTTAAGATGACATGTACCTGCTGAAAAGACCTCTCTTGCACAGTTGTTCAGGAGCCCAGTGCTGCTTTGGATGTGCTCAGCTGCATACCTCTTTTACCAAGGGGTGCATTCTAGTCATCTGCTGTGTGTCTGGCTTAGCAATAGGCACGTGCCCAGTGAGTGTTCAAAATAACAGGAGCATCCACTGTTTGGCCATGTCCAGAGATGGAAAGGAGACCCAACTGACCCAGATAGATCAATAGCCCACACCTTTCATGACAGAAGCATGTTGTGTGTCTAGCATGTTTTAAGCACCCCTTACTTTGAAGCCCTCCCTTATTTTAAACACTTGAGTGTCTTGTTAAAACATAATCCATGACTCTTATTTTGGAACAGACTTGAGGACATGGCATCTGGCAGAGGCCGACTAGTCAAGGAACCTCAGTTATGGGGAGGGAGGGCACCCACTGCTGTGGATCATGGTCCACTTGTGGTTTGGCATTTACCTCAGCAACTATTTTGAGTCTGTGCTATTTCTGGCTTCAAACATGAGTGCTGGGTGGCTCAGTCGTGGTATGATGTATCCTGAGAAATCTTGTCTGTGTCTTTACAGAAGGGCTATCGGAAAGAGGATTTTGTTGGCATGTAAAGGAACGGGCATGCAGAAAATGGACTGTCCAGCTGTACCTTTGCTCCATGAAATTTGTACAGAAAGCACCATTATGGACTGCAGCGCTACATCATGAAACTCCTCCTTTGCAGCGCCTTCTTTTTGTAGATCCCTGACCGTTTGGGCTGATGTGCCTTATTTGTGCATTTATTATAGTTTCTTTTCCAAGCCTGCTTAAAGGTCACCTCCTTCTGCTGGCCATCTTATCTCATGACAGTGCCTTAACTGTAAAGACATGAGTCAGCGTTCAGGCAAATTCCCAGGACTCCTCCAGCCAGCAACAAACTCCCCTCCTTACTCACATCAAACACTGGATGTCCATGGGTCCCCTTTCACAGACAGAGATGTCACCGCAAGATTTGCAGAAGGATATTGAAGGGATCCTTATGAAGGTCTTTGCACCGTGAATGGGTATTTCTCTCTGCTTTCATGCGTCTCTCTCACCTCACCCCAGTCCATTGCTCATACCTTCCCACTCCTGTGGATCCCAGATGTAATGCGTTTGCTTTTAATTTCAAATGAGCTATGGCATCTTGTTTTGAGGCATGAATAGATTTTAATGGTAAATATAAGCCTACGCATGGGATTCTAGGGGAAAGTCTATTTGGTTCTGGTAGTACTAAAACCCTGTGGATTGAGGGATAAATGCAGTAACTTGGATCCAGGTTTAAATATACTTAAGGGTTGTCCCATTGAAAGCAATGGGATTAAAATTAGTCATGATTAAGTGTCACTGATTTCAGTGAGTCTTCTTTGAGTACATCTGGAGTAGGGTTGTCAGAGTAATCCACAACAGATTCAAGAGTTTGAATTTCTATTAATCCTGGCCAGCACATTCTGCAATGGACTAGTTTGTTCCATCATGCAAATTCTGTGCCCATGTGACCAGTTTTCACTTTTGGTGGAGATTTGTGCTAATGTACATTAAGTTTGCACAAGTGTGCATTACAGCTAGAGTGCATTGGCTCAAATAGAGTACAATTCTGGTTTTAAAAAAATAGATCCTGTCAATGAACGATGGAATAAAGATGTCTGACAATCTGTGAAACATCAAATATAAGAAAAGCTGCACATCCCTAATCTGGGTCAAACACAGTGTTTAAAGTTGCACTAACCAAAAATAGAGCAGAAAGCTTTGTAACTACCAATCTCTGAAGCTGTTAGGTGGTGGGTACTTTCATTTTTTATTAGTTCATAAAGTCAGCAGCAGAGACTATCCTGAAAACAGAAAATTTGGCAGGAACACCCACTGTGATTGGCTCTATTCTGTTTGGCTATTGACTTCATAAAGTAAAGGAAGGGAGGTATTATGGGAAAAGGGCACTAGCAAGTTTAGAAAGTGCTGACTGACCAAATTCTGAAGCTGGTCTTTGACCAACCTTGCTGTGCTTTATACAGAATTGTATGTTCTTTTCTGTTCAAATATAATTGTACTTAGTGAATGTAAACTGTCTGGGACTGACCTGCTGAGCTGTGTCTGACAAGAGGCAAGTTGTAGGCCTCAGTCCAAAATATGCAGCAGCAGCCATCAGATTCACTTTTGCAATCAAGACCGACTCTACTGTCAGATGATCAGCATCGCTGGCATCCAACAGTATTAATTCTTACCTTGTTGGATCAGGGAGTCCTTGGGATGCTTAGCTCCTTGGCTGATCAGTGTTGCCAACTCTTCTAGTGCTGGTCATCTGCTGGGGATGCTTATGCAATGTACAGCTTTTGTATGCATCCTGGCCGAATGTGATTTTTTTGTGCCACAGCAGCCTGTTGTGTGGACAAGACTGTGCCCAGTAAGTGATCACGCTGATGTCCCTTTCTCACTGGGAATGTTCGCCATAGACCTCAAAATCATGCTAAGTGTTTAAAGCACCTGGTGCTGTGGCAGCAACCTTATGCATCAGGATTTCCCTCACATGCAGTGGAAATGAATCCAGGCATTCATCTGAAGCTCCAAAATGTGAGATGGGAAGGCAGACTGGCTTTATGGGGCTGTAAATGGTAGAACAGGCATATATTGTTAGTTGGGGAAGACCTAAACAAGATCAAGATGATTGCACTATACTAAAATAAGATCTCCCACAACTAGCGCTCCCATCAAACCAGTCCCTAATACCTGGACTACGGGTTAGGAAGAGAGTGTTACCAAGCAAGCAGCAGGATACTTGGGATATATTTTTAGCAAATGGAAGCCTTCCTGGGTGCCAGTATTCTATATGGGGAGAGTTATTCTCTAATTTTGTAGCTATCCATCTTTCAATCAGGTGTAAATTCTTCCTGTATTGTAGTAATATTAGAGTTTTACTGAAGCATCACCTTAAACTGCTTGTTCCTAGGGAGGCTGCAATGGGAGACCTTAAGATGCCAATGGAGAAATGGGAAGCGGCAGGATCTGAACTTAGTCCCACTACAGGCCATATGCACAACCACTTATAGAAAACTGTTTATGTGAGTTAGCTCCACCAGCCTGATAGGCTTCTTTCCTACCTAGCTGAAAGCCATTGATGAAGTTGTTCTTAGCCTAGTAGTTGCTCCCTTATGCATGCCATCTTTCTCAGAAAGCAGCAGCAGTTCTTGCAAGCTATCAGATAAAAGGGAGGCAGTCTAACAATGGATCTTTTGAGTACTGTGTCAGAACCTTGCTACACTGGCCTTTGACTACAGCGTTGTAATTCAGGGATGATTCCCCACCCGTTTCTCTTGCTGTAATTGTTAAAATTTGGATCCAGCCACAGAGATGCCACAAAACACTGGGAAGTCAACTTGGACTCCGGAGATCGCACCTTAGGGGTGGGTGTGCTCTTCTATATATCCTGTATTAAGAATGTTTTTGCTTTGTTTTGTCCCAGCCCTGTAGAAGAGAGGCTTTGTACACATGGTTGTTTTTCTTCCCTGAAAATTGCTTCTCACTAGCTCTGAAATTCTGATGCCTCAATTATCTGCATACTCCCTTGGAAACTGGAAGAGTATGGCTGTAAACCAAAATTTGTCTTACAAAAGTGGTTTTCAAGCAGGTGGCGCCTTGTTTTTGTAAATTACATGCTCTTTTGCATGTTATTCTATTTCATCACCCACCCACGGATTCCCCAAACACCGGCCATCCTATTTTCACAAGTGATTCTGCATCTATAAAATTGGGAAAGCATCTCCTGCTATATGTGTACTTAGTGTGCATGAGATGTTTAAGACCAGTGCCCAGATGTTTTTCTCTCCCTCCTACTTGAAGGAATAAGAAAGCTACATATCTATCTTGGTGATTATTGCAAAATATAGCTCAGTAAGTTAGACAGGTAAGATAAAACCACTAATTCATCAGGCTGTTTTCTTTCTTAAGAGATCTGGTGCTGTCCATTAACAAATTAACCCATGGATGCAAGATATGCTGCCACAGCCATTATCTGTTTGTTCCAACCCAAGAAGAAAGTTGGCTCTTTTGGGAGAAGAGCTTCAGTCTGAGGTGAAATGCATTTGGTTCAACCATTATCAACAGAGGAAGCAGAAACTATATCATGGGTGCAGGCAGGTCTTGGGAACCAGTTAAGCTGTCTTAAAACGCCTCTGGCCTGAAAATCCTTCCAGTAATGCAGTTAGTTCTCTTGGCTTTAGGAGAGCTTGAAACAGTAAATGACAGGTGTGTAAATGCAGAATCGAAGGATGTGTGAATGGAACAACTCAATTTCAGTAATTCTGCTAGAGAGGAACATACGCAGCTGGTGGAAAAAATCAATGACTTGCATAAGTGCAATTGGGTGATTAGAGGGAATGAAACAAAAATGCAGTTCCTATAGCTTCAACAGCAGTGCAGAAGGCAGCACTTCATCTGGTAAATACAGGCATAGGCTTTTCTCAGGCATGCATGTCAAGTTGCACCTGTTAAAATTCTGTCTTCTACCCATCTATTAAAGGTACAGATAGCCCGTCTTCTTTTGTATAAGTTTACATCATAATGTAAGTAGCTGTGCTCTGATTATCAACAAAGCATAGTCCCACAGGGAGACAAACAACAAGAAAACAAAGTGTTGGCCAGGTCAGACAAAGTCAACTTTGTACTTAATAGAAAATTCTCTAATCCAAGGCAGTCTCATTTCTGTTAATAAGTAAATAAAGGCTATAACAGTTTTGGTGGCTATCTTTTCATTTTGTGCTGTTCTAAATGACAGATCTGTATGAAATGCTTAAAAAGTTATCATGCTTCAGAGACTTCTTGGAGCTGTTGTGTGACCTGAGCTGTCCCTGAACCTGATGCCCTCCAGTTGATTTGGAAGATGACACCCAGATTTCTTGACCATTGGTGTACTAGCTGGGGCTAGTACGGGGAGTCACGGGCTAAAACATCTGAAGGTGAGGGAAGATTGCCATAGCACCTTTGCCAAGCTTCAATTCCAAGGATTCTTCAAGGGATGCCAGGATGAGCACATACCCCCCTACCCATAAGTGCATCATGCAGATATACCCAAACACTAGTGTGGGGGAAGGAAAATACTGCTTGCTTATATTTATTTTCTAATAGGGTAGTCTTCCATGTTATAATATTGGCATTTGTTGGCAGGTATGAGCAAAGTTGCCCTATGCTTGGCGTGTGGGCTGGCTGGTTGGTACTGTTCGCCCCTACTTCAGAAAATGTTCATTGATTATATTTGTCACAACCTTTAACTAAATTGCTTGTGGCATTACAGTTGGCTTGATAGTACACAGGAAGCATTTTGATTTTAAGGCCAGGCCTGGTGCAGCTGTTGTGAGTGCCATGTCTTGTGGAGAGGCGAGATATAAGTTAATGCAGCAAGTCAAAGAATATAATCTCATCAACATGAGGCTAATAGTATTTTTACAAGATGTTTTTGCACATCAATATTAAAGTACAGTTACATTGGGAACAAAAGCTAGTGTTGCTGTCTGGAGAGGCTTCCCTGTTACACTAAGGTGGTTGGATCCAGATATAATCATGCCTGGAGTTTACTCATAGAAATGACTAGGACTGAATGTAGCTATAACTAACTGGATTTGTCAGAGGTGCCAAAATCAGCATTGGCTGCAGCAGCTGATAGGATTGCCCTGTCTGTCTGAGGCTGTGACATTTTGCAGTAGTAAATTCTGTAAGTTAAATGGATGCTCTGTGAAGAGGCCTTCCATGAATTTACTGCCAGTCAATTCTCCATTTTTTTTTTACTTACTCATCCAGTTTGGAGAGATCATTTAGGAACTCTTTGCAGTCTGCTTAGTGTTTCACTATTCAGCATAAGTTGTAGCATTGCTGTGCATGACACTTCACTGTATACCAAAGGCCAGGTCATTTATAAACTAGTTAAACAGCATTGGTTTCAACGCATAAAAACTTTGCCATCCATTTGTGTTGTTTCATATATTTAACCAGTTGCTGATCTATAAGAAAACCTGCCTTATCCCACCACTGGCAAATTCATTCAGGACCAAGCCAAAAACTTATTTGGGGAGTGAGAACAACAAATGAGTTGAGCAGTGTATGTAAAGACTGATACATGTATAAGTATATAATACTCCCTGGATCATGGTGATTTACACATTGGCTAAGATACCCAAAGAACTGTAAAAGATTGATGAGCCCATAATTTCTCATTTCAGAAGTCATTTTGATGCTTCCTTAGCATGCCTTGCCTTCGATAAGCTTAATAATTCTGTCCTTCATCAATGCCCTCCATAATTTTCCTGGAACAGATGTTATGTTAAATGGCCCCTAATTTCCCGGATCCCTCAGGCTTCCTTGTAAAAGAAATCTGGCACTGTCTATTCTCTACTCCTCTAGTTAAGAGGCTGGTTTTTAAAGTGCAAATTGCATATTTTTGTAGGGGGAAAAAACAACTCCACATTTGAGTTCTTTATGAACACCTGACATGAATACATATCTACATATCATTTTTCTCCATTCTAAACTTTCACATTTTTCTCCCCTGCTCCTCTAATCTGAACCTGGCTGTTCAGATGTCCTACCTGGAAAAAAGCAGTTCAGGTGTTAGCATTGTTTGCATTCTCTGGTGATGACCAGAGCAAAGAATTTAGCTTCCTTATCGGTTTTTTTTAGCATTCTCTTCACACATTGGTTGTCTGAATCCAACTGCCTTCTTGGCTGGTTGCCTACTTATGTATTTAAACATTTTGTTTTAATGTTTATGGCAATATGCTCAAATTTGTTTTCACTTGCCTTGTTTTCACTTGCTTTGTTGTCAAGCTATATGAAATAGGGCTAATTCATAGTCAGCAACTGCCTTAGCAACTAATGCTAATAACATTAGTGATCCAATGCAGTTTGCTACTGGACAGTCCACACCAAATACCTCAGGACATAAAAATCCATTTAAGGCATGCAAAAAAAAAGTTAGGCTTGTGGCCATGGGATGAGGCTAGCACAAATTATATGCGCTGGGGGAAAATATAAGTGTGCTGATTTAAAAGTATGATTGAAGAACTTCCTTCTCTGACCTGTATTCTTTTGAAAGGACCTGAGCTGCTTCCTGTTTTCTAGCTGCTTTTCCATTGTCAGATTCGCTTCTTCATGAACCAAAAGTACTCATGGGTGTTTCTGATGCTGTTCATATGCTTATGGAACATCAGTGTATACTAGTCAATGCTCATCTGTGCAGACATGGAGGACCAGTGTAGGTATGATCTAGCCCACATTATTGTGTATCATACCTCCTTTTTCAGAGACCATCTCCCATACATCTGCTTTGACATAAGAAGCTGGACTGGAAGTATGAGGAGTCTCCACACAGCCATTGACTAGACCTGCCTGTCCCTGGAAGGAAATGAGGGGCAGCATTAACCTGTTTACTCAGACAGAGGCATTGAATTTAAAGTGAGAGCTCCAGTTCCATCTCCGTTTTAACCTCATAATCCCCTTGTTTGAATGTCCTTAGATGGTAAAGAAATAGATGGCCTAGAAGAGGGAGTAACAACTGTGGTTTGCCAGATGTTTTGCCTACAACTCCCATCGGCCCTAGGCAGCATAGGCAATGGTGACAAAAGAGGCAGGCCAAAACATCTAGTGAGTCACAAGTTGTTCATCTCTAGACTAGAGAAGTCTAGTGTACTCTATATAGAACACCATTCTTGATATGTGGGAAGACTGTGAGGCTCTCAATTTTGACCTTGTTATTTTTAACCACTTCTCCTAAGTTACTTTGAAGCACCCTGTCCTGAGACATAATTCAGCCATAATGTGCAGAAGCTCATTAACATGAGCACATCAGTTCTTTGAACCTCAAGTTTGATGGCCCATGAATTACCATCTGCTTATGACACAGAACTGGAGGGAACAGATAGGGAATTAGGCATGGGTAGCTTAAAATAGCCTTTTTCCAAGCAGAAATGGCTTGTGAATAGCTCAGGCAACAAACAGCAACAGCAAGTTAAATGCAGCCTAAGAAAGTCCTGTTGAAGTGTTACTACTGCAGCTAGGCCCTTATGTGCCAACTTTTTCTAATATGTTTGTGGGAACAAGGAGCATATTTGCTATTATACTAACTGGATTATAAATTAACACCCTTGCACCACCATCCTAGTCTTTCAGTATCATTGTTCCACATTTGTTCTTGAGGCTCTCAGATTCTTCCTCCAACCTCCCACTGGCTGGTCTGCACCCAGTAGGCATAGTAAATACTAAAGCAACACTCCAAAATTTAGCTACATGGACACACATCCAAGTGAACACTCTGAGATTTAGGTCCACAGAAATGTGCTTAGAATCAGTTTGTAAAGCTACCAGGTCAACTGAGAAAGTGATTCTCAAGCCCCATTTTCATGTAGAGAGATTGCCCTTCCATTTGAGCGTCCTCTGTGATGCTAACTCTGTTGAACTGGTGCTGTTTGATAACATTTTTACCCAAAGAGCAGGCCTCCTGTTGTTGCGATTTCCCTTGTCATTTGGATAGCCTCAGTGCTGCTGACTGCACATCAGTACAAATAGAGGCTGATTGATCTAGCACTGGGATAAAGTTACATGAGTATGGTCAAGCGCAAAAGCGTGCTATGCTGTTGTTTGAGAAAATAAGTCTTTCTTAGTCTTGCAGATTCTGAAGAGTTTTAAAAACTAAAAATACACACCATATGCAAATTGCTGTTAAGACACCATGTTATTCCTCAGCATGGGTAGAAAGTCCCTGCAACCCTCACAGTGAGCAAGCACTATAAACTCATAGAACTGGATAAGATCTTGTGGGATATCAAGTCCAACTCGATGCAGGAAATAGAGAGCTAGAGCACTTCCAGTAGGTGGCTGTCCAGCTTCTTCCTGAAGGCCTCCCAGGGAGATAGAAAAACTGCTTTCAAATCCACCAGTAGTCTCTTCTAAGAAAATAACACCCATTTCCTTCAAACTTTCCTCACAGAATTTTTCCCTGTTCTCCCAACCATCTTAGTTATTCTCTGAAGCCCTTCCAAATTGTGAATTCCCTTCTTGAATTGCTGCACCCAGACTAGACTGCATGAAGTATGACCAGTGTGAAATAAAATGCAACAATGACTTTTTGTGAATTGAAAACTATGCTTAACGTAGCGTCACGCTGCATTAACTTTTTTATTTTTGCATGTGTTTCACACTGCTGATTCATGTCCAACTTGTCATGATCAAATGCAACCCTGAGAGCCTTTTCACATGTACTACTGCCAAGCCAATTATCTCCTTTCCTATACTCATGTGTTTTGTTTTGTTTTTTGCATAAGTCCAGAACTGTGCATTTGTCTCTGCTAAATTTGTTTGATTTAGCCTAAATTTTCCATGTTAGCAAGGTCATTTGGAGTTATATCCGAGGTGTTCGCAATCTCCCTCAGTTTTGTATCATCTGCAAATTTGGGAAGAATTCCCCCCACCTCTTCCTCTAAGCCACTGATAAACATGTGGCAGAGTACCAAGCTCAGGATAAAGCCCTGTGGCACTCTACTTGAAAGGAAGAAACTAGGCAAAGAGATTATTCTTGTCAAGAAACATGTAAATAAAAATGGTTTTACAACACTTCTTATATATCATCTTCTGTGACTAGGCAGTAGAAGTCTGTCCTTGCTTCATAGCTGCGTGATCCCAAATCAGAGATGTCTATCTCACTCCTTTGCTTTTCTCCAAGCTGAACTTCTTCCATGGCACCAACTGGCAGACCATCAGGGCCAGTCATACAATGTGGTGGGGGACCTTTGAAAATGGCCCCTCGAATAGCTGTAGGATGAGAAAGAGATGGTAACAGTGAGGGCAGGGGACAATGATGGGGCATCCATACTAGACTAACTGCAGTGTTTTCAAATGACTGATGACACTACCACTGCAAAATGTTTACAGTAAGGACATATCTGCAGTTTAAGCTTATTTAATATCAATTTAAGTATCACAGCTTCCCACAAACCATCCAGCAAATCGTACTTTGCTCAGAATGCTAATAAATCTGTTAAAGACCCCTAGCATTCCTCAGCACTATAGTTTCCACGCTTCCCTGGGGGGGAGAGAAAGCTATTAAGCCAGTGTAATGATCAAGCTACATGAGATGTGGGAGCTTTGCAACTGGGGACAATTTAGAGTCAGGAAATGACATGGGGGTAGGGTTAAACACCCTTCCTCAGGGTCACTGCTTCAATTAAAGTCAGATCCCCCCCTGGTTGCTTTTACCTAAAAATAGAAATGTCAGGAGATCTCATTACAGACTTTTTGTGTCTCATGCAGTCTGGTGCTCAGCTGGTGGTTTTAAACGTCATTTGGATGGTTTTTATAAGAGAATGCCTTGATATGACTGTAGATGAGTTAAGGGGCCAGATCATTTTAAGACCGAGGACACTGGAGGAAGCTCCAGAGCTAAAAGGAAATGCCGAGTTAAACCTAGAACTAGAAATTTGGTTGCTCACATTTTACCATTGAGGGTTAGGGTTGACCTGGACGTTACATGTATCTCTTGAAATAGCAGTTTTATATCCAGACATTATATCCAGACATTAGCAGTTCACTCTATACAAAGAGTTGTGCTGGATAAAACCTAAGGCATTTCTCAAGGATGAGGATTCTTATGGCCCTCCAGATGTTGGGATCAAATTCCCATGAGCCCCAGCTAGCTTGGCTAATGGAAAGGGATAATAGAGTTGCAGTCCAACATTACCTGTGGTAGGCAGCCACAGGTTCCTTACTCTTGCCCTATAGTAAGGTAAATGCTCAGGAGACAGCCACAAGCAGGAAATGAGTGCAACAGTATCCTTCCCTGGGTGCTTTGCCATGAAGCATTTCAGCATTTCTGGGCAATCCTGCTTGGGTTCTGGATAGTGGGTACCATTATAAGCAACAGAGCAAGAAGCAAAACAAAGTTGCAAGTCACCTTACAAGGGGAAGTCCAAGCTCCACTGACATACATAGCTCAGATTCATTATTCAAGTGGGAACAGTGCAGAGGTGTTCCTAAGCAATGGTGCCTCGTGTTATAATGGGGAAAAGGGTTAGCTGGGTTTGCCTTAGCCATCCTGCGTTTATCACTCCAGGGCATCACTTTGCCATCTCTTCTAATTTCTCTTACTGAGCTCCCAACCTCTACTTTTCTTAACCTCCTCTTCCACAGAAGACATTTCATATTTTAGTTCTATACATTGCTTTTTCAGGTTTTGCTAGAAATAGTGTGAGCAGGGCTGAGCAGCAGGTAGCATTAAAGGTGCAGATGCCTCACAGATCATCTCTCTATTGACTCTCCTTTTACTTCAATAGGCCCTCAGTTCTTTCACTGCAACACCAATTCTTTCAGCAAGTCCTCAAGTCCTCCTAAGATCTCTTTCTGGAGAGATGCCAGCTTATTTATTTTTAATTGGAGAAACATAAATATATAATGTTATTTCTACAATTCATAATCATCATTTGTATGCAAGTATGTCCAACTCATAATGCTTGGCAGTATTACAAATCAAACACTGTGCCTGCTCCTCAAAAGTTCGTATTTAGCATGGAAGAAATGAAATTTTCTGCATGCAAGGCCCACTTTCAGCAGGTTTGGCACTAAAAGCCAATCCACTGCATGCTTGGGAGGTGCATGCAGTGTATTGTTAATGCCCCCTACCCCCCAGTAAACATTTGCTGATTGTTTGCTGTGAAGTGTGTGCCCAGCCAGCCAGCCGAGTTCATGGAAGTGTTTAAGTGTGTGGTTGGCCCTGATACAGACATAAAACTCTTGTTCCTGGTTGTGTTTATAGGGGATGGGTGAGTGTTAAGTGTCCAGGTATCTCTTTACTGAGGTAACCACTAGAGGATAGGTCCAGGGCAAATGAAATCCAACTAAGAGTCCTAGAGGATACAGCACAACCACACTCAGGTGTGTAACATGACCCCTGTGTCTACATCATATTCTGGGCTATGAAGGAACACAAAACCTAGTGAAGCATATATATCAGAATACTTGTTTAGAAAGCTCATACATCCAAGCCAATTCTGAACTAAGCCAGCAGAGAGGGGGTGCCCACAGCAGCTCAGCTTTTGTATGCTGGAAGGAGGAAGAGGAAATTTGGGTATAGAAATAGGAGGCTTCTCCAATCACAACACAGCAACGCAACTCCGAAATATACCTCTATCAGCTAGCATTTTAAAGACCTCAGAAAGGAAACTGGGGAGAGAAGCAGAGCTTGCCCTTGCTATAGGTGAACCACTTTTTAAGCTGCATTGCTTCTTTAGAGTGGGAGCATTAAAAATAGGCACTTTTAGTGAGAAAGGCATGCGTTCTGAGCGACTATTCCCCTTGCACACTGGAGAACTAGGGTCCTCAAGCTTCTGGGCATATGGCTGCACAGAGCAGCCCAACTAATGAGGAAAGTTTCCAACAAGGTGCATGGCAACACAGCACAAGGAGCAATGCCTATTAATGACACTGAACACATGCCCTCAGCAAAATAAGCCCAATGCTGCTGTCTCAACTAAAAGAAAAGCCAGCCAAAGCCATTATTTCCTCTGTTCTTCTCTTGACAATAAAATCACAGAGTACAAGCGAGTTGGGTTTTCAGTTGCCAGTTGCTCGTAAATCTTTTATGACCACTGAACTTACTCTGCTCCTGTTACTAAAATTAAAATGTATTGCTCTGCAATCTCAGTCTGTGTTAACAAATCCCCATTGCCAGGACCTGTTCTTCAAAACCACTGGGACTGATGCCCATAAGTGCACTTTCCTTCATTGATCCACTGTACGGCGGCAGTCCCATAGGCCTCAGAAGAAAGAGCAAGAACTAACCCTCTCTCTCCAATTCCAGGCTGCAATGACTGAAAGCTGCCCTTTGGCATAGCAAACCACTTCCTTTCCTGAACCTTTGGTATGTCGGCACATAAACAGTAGAGGAAGTTGGTAATTTATTTAAAAGATTTGTACTCAAGCCTTTCATATTGCTTCTTGCCAGTAAACGTACTCAAAGAATAACAACATTATTTTCTCCTGCATGTGCAGATACACAAGCCAGGTCATGGTGACAGCACCATGTTCTACATGAGAATTGTTGCCTAAGCAGGTGGCCCTCTGGATCAGCCAGAGAAGGATCTGTTGTGTTGTTTGAGAGCTGCAGAAACAGGACATAAGGGTAGGTTGGGGGTCAGCCACAGCAACCAGATGCTGGTAGGTACATAACACACTGAGGTGTAAGCAGAGGTAAAATTGTCCTGGCATAAGTATGATGAAGGGTGTTATATATAGCTCTAAATCATTATCATCCATCATCTCTGGGAATTGACCGAATTACACACATTTAGGCAGAAAGCAGACAATTTGTAATAAAAAAAAATTGCTAGAATGACATCACTTCCCTGCTATATACACTTAAGTCACGTGTCCCCACTGTCAACTCAGCTTGAACAGGTTTTGACATTTTTTGAAGTAATCCTGAAACTCAACTACCAAAGGTGTAACTAGGATGAGTGGACACAGCAGTGAAATCACCTTCAACTCACTCCAAGTGTAGTCCTGTGCATGCTGAAATAGAAAGAAGACCTGCAACTCCCAACATGCCCCACCCAGCAGAAAAGTATTGTCTGACTAAGATCCCTACATCAAACATGAGGCCTCTCCCTATGCGAGTTTACTCAGAAGTCTGTTGCACTGAGCTCAGGCACAAGATTGCAGCTCGCCAGTCAAAAGACGAGAAATCGCTTTGAGACTACAGGGAGGTGCAACAGAGCCAGCCAGAGTAGGGTGTAGAAACAGGAAACTACCGGCAGTGACAAGGACTCCCTTTTTTTTGGTGGAAAGGCCCACCTAAGCTTTGCCTTAAAAAAGGTAAAGGTTTCCCCATGACATTAAAGTTCGGTCATGTCTAACTCTTGGGGGCAGTGCTCATCTCCATTTCCTAGCCAAGGGAGCCAGCGTTTGTGCCAGCATGGCTAAACACCAAGGTGCACGGAATGCTGTTACCTTCCCACCAAAGTGGTACCTTTTTATCTACTTGCATTTGCATGCTTTCAAACTGCAAGGTTGGCAGGAGCTGGGACAGAGTACGTGAGCTCACCCCGCCTGTGGATTTGATCTGTTGGCCTTTTGATCAACCAGCCCAGCAGCTCAGCGGTTTAACCCACTGCACCACCAAATCCCCTAAAAGCTTTGCCTAACCTGTGGTAAATTATGAAGTTGTAATACAACAGTCAAGATGTGTTATCTCATTTGGTCACACAGACAAATGACCATGTGTTGCATATATTAGCTCACTGGAATAAAACAGAATGGTTTGGCTAACAAAGCTTTCTGCACACATTTATCTCCCCAGTAGATGAGCTTCCAGCAGTTTAAGCTCACGGAATGTTCTCTCACCATGTCAAATGGAGAGAGCATTTTTCCTGGTTAGCAGAAAGAGCTGACTAAACATACAGAGATCACTTTTATCTCTCATACACTCATTCCCTGAACTGAAAGACCTTTGCGTAAGGCTCTGCTCCAGTTATCACTGCCTTTGAAGACAGAGCAGCAGTGAGGAGCAGACCCTTTCCTGAGTGGTGCCTTTTTTGCAGAATGCTCTGCTTGGAAAAGTTCATGCGGGCAGCTTGCTGAGTTGGTTTAGGCTGCTGGTGAAAATTCTATGTCTAAAAAGACATTTGGTTGACCATGCAATGCTGCTACTACAGTGAGATACTTTTGATATTTCAGCAATTTTAATGTTTTTTCCAAGCAAATTCCTCACATATATATTTACCGTAGTAGTCTGTCTTGTTTGAGAAACTCTCTGGCTGACTATGGGATGTCTTTCAAAAAAAAAAAAGCATCATAAATACCTCCAAGCATCATCAGTAGGCTTAGCAGCAGCCTGGGTGCTAATGACATGCTATTCATGGAGTAAAATCATGAAGCCAGACTCACTAACTTCAGCATCACTCTTCCAAGAAAAGATAGCAGAGCTAACACTAAAGGGCACCATTACCAGTGTCTCCTTCAGGATGGGAGTCTCTCCGGAAATCCAAGTAACTGCTGTGGAGAATCAGCATGGGATCCTTGTCCTCCTGGAGATGGGTTTGGGGGTCTCCCCTGAGGCCATGGTAAGACACTTTCCGAGGAAGGGCAAGGCACAGTTCCTTCCAGAAATCAGATGACGGCATCTAGAAGCAATAAAGAAAGGAGTATCTCTGCCACATTCCTGCTGCTTATAAATAATCCCTTCTGCAATGCATCTGGGGACAGGCCCCAGCATCTCTGACTTAGGAAAAACATTTTCACAGGCAGTCTCTGAGTTGCAGGCACTGTCTGGCTCCCAGCAATTGAACAGAGGGAGATAAAGTGGCTGTTGCTGTGGAGAGACCTTGAGCTCTACCAGTGGTATTGCCATTTAGCTTTGATGCATCTCCGAGATGAAACACACTGCAAAATCGAACAGGTTTTAAGCGGCATTACTCCCGATAGAAGGCTTTTGTGACCAGATAAAGCAACAGCATTTGTCTGCCTTTTAACCTAGAATTTCCGTGCAGCCGTAATTTCTGATTTGTTATTTTTATTTTCAAAGCAGGGCTTGTTGCTTCTGGCACTGAGAAAAAGGACAAAGATATGTGGGCAATATCCAGTGAAAGCTCAAAAACCGGAGAAAAACCAGGCAGGGCCTTCACAGATTCCTCTCCAAGTCCTGCTGTTTCTGAACTCAATGTGCTGAAGCCCAGCCTCACACAATCCTCTCTTCTACATTCCTTTTCTACCCAGATCCTTGCCAAAAAAAGTTCAAGATTTTTTTGAAAAGATCCAAGTTTTATGAAAATCTGGGAAACTAAATTACATGCAGAAAATGATTCCATACACTTACACAATGACTCCATGAAATTATTTTATAACATATTCACAGGACAAAATAATATATAAAAGTCACCAAATGTATGTTTGAGGCATGTGCAGAGAATTGCCTGTACTCTTGACATAGCTGACAAGTTCTTGCAATACTTTACTGTCTTTTCCAATGTGAGGAAGCACAATATTCCTCCCTGTGCTATGCTTTGGTTTTACTTCACTCCAGCCTAGCTTCACTGTGTGCCTTTCCTTAGAAACAGCAGGACAATTACATCTGTCTACCTACCTACCTACCAGCCACTTGTATTGGCCATGGCCATAACAAATAAAACTATACACATATACAAGATCCACAGTGTAAATAAAAGTAGCAGGAATTCATCAAATGTAAACAGAATAAAACATCAGCAGGAAGTTAAGTCATCATTACACCCAAAGGGAGAAGCATCTAAAATAGCTGCTAGTTGTTGGCACAGCTAATACAAAGTCAGTCTCTCATCTGTGAGTCCTTATTTGACTGTGCCAACAAGTAATCAATTATTTCAGACCTGATCAACAAGAGCATCCTTGCAGAAAGTAATGAGGAAATCGAGCATTTTAACAATGGTGTATATCTTCTGAATAATGTTCTCCACATAAATAGAATTGGGAAGCAAAGGGAGTATTATTTTGCATCTTCATCAATAACAATTAATTGCAGGCACTGTGTTTTGAACAATATTAAAGCCTTTCTACTAGTAAAATTAGGCAGACTGACCACATAGGATTTAATAGGTTTCCTCTTAGTTAGCATACTATGGACTACTTTCTACTTACTATGGATTAGTTAGCATACTTTCCAGCTTTTTCAGAGCTGGAAAATAAAAGTATTCTAAATAAAGTCATAAGGTTTTTTTTAAGTTGCATTTTGCATTAATTGGATTCTTATTAGACTGAAAAAATGTCTGTGTATCTATGTATATTGTGCAACGTTTTTGTGATTAAACATTTTAATTAAATATTCACTTGACTTTTCAAGCTGGCAGATTTTGGGTTGTCCTGACTCAGGAAGTTACAGGACTTTAATTCCATACTTAAGCAAACAAGTATGCACTTTTGCTTTTAGGATTAAAACTCTAATTTCTGTTGCGAGAATTGCTGTTAATATATTTGACAGAGTTCAAAGAACAACTTAAGAAATGGCTGTTCTGATGATATTCTAAGGACCATCACCCCAATCTAGGATACAAAGGGAAATTACAGGATAAAATTAAAATTAAAGCATCTTAGAAGTAGCAACACTTCTGTATCTCCATACACAAGGTATCTCAAGGTATCATTTAGTGGTTCAGCTTTTATTTACACAGAACTTCAGAGCAACCAGAACACACAAAGCTGGAAATAGCGATTCAGTGAAACACAATAAATTTGATAGGGGGATAATACACCATTTGAGATATGGATGACAGCAAGGTCTATGGATGACAGCAAGGTCTCTCCTGGTTTATGCTTTAAATGTTTTTACAGAAATACATACTCAATGATGCTAACATGCTGTGTAGCCTTCTCTAAGAATGAGACAGGAGTATGCTGTCAGTGTAGGAATCCTGGACAGCTTTCTCCAGGCAACTGTAACTAGCAAGTAGTGGTTCTTTGTAATTCAGAAACTACATTATTATGAACAAGTTGAAAAGGAAAGGAACTGATATACATTCCTGTTTAAAAGTGGTAGAAATAGGAATATAGCTGACTGTCCACTAAAAGACAATTTAATTCCGAATTGAGTATAACACTTCTTCCATGTTCTTCTATTCTTTCAACTATTTATAAATTGTTCAGGGAATGCCTATTATCATTGAGCTGCTTAAAATTATAAATAAATACCAAAATTAATAAAAAACATTTAGTGTTGGTGTTGCATTTCTCCCCATGTGTGTGGAATCACAGGCAGTTTTAACAAGAACAAAAATTGTGAACAGCTTCTTCTTTTCTTAACATATGTGAATTAAATGGACAAACAAAAATGGCTGTCTAATATTGAACAGCCCCCTTTAAAAGCCGCTTGTTCTCCAATAATTTCACCATGCAATATAACCTTTTCCTCATACCTCAACAGCAGGTATTTCACCTTTAATTTTCTATGATATCCATCAGACTGATTAGTATATAATATGCAAGCCCTCTTTCTTGAAAACTGGGATCACTGTGCTCAGATTTTACAGCAGTCAACAAAGCCAGTTATATTTATTGAATCAAAGAATTTAGCAACAACAGAAATCCTCCATGGAATTTTACTTAAATACCACTCTTGCGTGACACTTACTTTGGAGAGAGCCTTTGAAGCAGATTTTAAATCTCCAAGTAAGAAACAAGTAGTCACAGATCCCATGGAACAGAAGACTGATACATTCCTGTATGAACAGCAACTGTCTTATTAAAAACCTAATGGGTACTATCCAAAACGGCACTTCTGCTTATGCAGTGGGCACAGTGCTAGCATAAGCTGCCTCTGGCACAATGTCAGTAGTGTTGGTTGCTATGACAGGTTTCCCATCGCTCTCATTTCATTTTAGAGATATGGGTAAATGAAACTTCAGTGCACGCATGCAGGCTTTGATTTACAGATTGTCAGAAAGTTTACAGATTGCCAGAGATGCTTTTACCCACCATATAAGATGGGTGGAGGTGGTTAAGAATATGTAATTCCTATAGAGGATTGGCTTTTACTTTCCAAGCCAGCTTTGATAAAGTTGTTCAGGATTTTTTATACTGGAGGTTACACTGTGAATCTCTTTTCTCAGTTACTTTTTGAAGATAATTATCAGCAACAAGCTTTGGTCAAAGTGGAAAGAAATTACAAGTAGTGGCCAAAGGAAGAGGTGGAGAAACACATACAGAGATGTTTGGGGTTTCAAAGAACAGTCATGGGAAAAACTCCAGCTTGCCATAGAAAGTCCAGGCTGGATTTTTAAAATACACACTCATTTCTCTAATGTTAACTAATTAATTTTATTGCATGGATTTTGGACACAGTACTGCAGAACCATAACAGGATGGTCAAAAGTTTTCCTCTACAGTGCCTCAAAAGTATACTTACATTCAGGAAAGATTACAGCATGTCTGTTGTCTGTCTGTCTGTCTTTCGGATAAACCTGCCTAACCTTTATGGAGCAGAATTAGGGGGAAACATAACTGGTTTCTCCTGAAGGTTTGTAATTCAAAAACCAGCTGGATGACACAAGAGCTCAAGAGGTAAGAATTACTGTGACCTTTCATGCTTTCTCCCCTTTTACATGGCTCCTACATTCTTTTGCTGATGCTTCCCCTCTTCCCTACGTTGTCCTTACAAAGATAATCCATGTGCATGGGTGTGTGTGTAGACATTATATGAGCAAACTGCCTCAACTATACAAATTAAGTAAGTTTATGGAAGTGGTAAACACAATATAATTTGAGTACATACTGTGTTTGTTTTAAAATGAATCCATGAACGAACAATGACACAAACCTTGAAAATCACCTGCAACAACATACTTCAGTACAAACAACATGGTGGAGCAGTGCAAAATTACACATGTTTAAAATGGTTTGATTTTGATTTGTTTTATATTATTGTCAATGTAAGCTGCCTCATGAGAACTATGCCCTAAAAATATAACCTGCAAAAAGAAAAATTTAAAAGGTATTTGTTTTAGTTCTTGAGTTGTAAAAGTTCACATGATCCTCTGGTACAATCCAATGCCTGTTCCATTTCTATGTTGGGGTAGACCAGGTTTCCTCTTAATTATTGTATTACTTGGCATACCTCTGAAAAGCCAGCTCAAGCACCATGAAGTGCTTCCTTTTGCTGTTTTTCTTATAGTGTGCAATCTTTTAAAATGCTTGACCTGTGTGCAGGGGTGGAAGGAGCTAGATCTAAGTAGAGACAGAGAGGCACTAAAACTTTACCCTGGAGATTGTTGTTTGGGAAGTGTCAAACTCCCAAGAGGGGAGCAGGGCAGAATGCACACCATCTAAAGGGCAGTTGGTACGAGCAGTTGGTGCCTTTTCTGCATGCTGCTTTTAAAATGTTCTATAAGATGTTTTTGAAGCTCATGTCAAAAAGAGATCTGGGATTCTTGCAAGCCTGCCAATGACATGTGAGTTCCATGTAGTTCCAAACACTGGCATGTGACTGATTGCCATCAGTTTTCTAGAACTCCCCTTTGGTTTGCCATGGAGGGCATGATATGCCCCACAGTGTAACACCAGGCTGTTTTCAGTCTCTGCCCTGCTCCCCTCTTGCTCATGCAGGGTTCCTGTTCTCCCTGATGAATTTCAAGGAAGCAGAAATGGCAGCACCCAAAGTTGATTGGTTCTGCATAAGATATAAAACCTGACCACCTGACAAATTCAGTGGTGGGATTTGAAATCTATAGACAACCGAGAAAAAAGTCCTGTAGACTCAGTAGTGCAGATCAGGAAGATGAAAGAAAATAATGGTCAGAAACAGAGAGATCCGAAAGGTTAATTTCTACACAGAGGCAATATGTTTGAGAATTAAAGAAATACTTAGAATGTGGTTTGTCTAATGTAGCCTTGACCAACCTGGTGCCTTCTAGATATCTTGAACTACAATTCTCAGTAGTCCCAGCCAGTATGGCTAGTAACAGAGGGTGGTGGTCTAATGTAAAGTACAGGAGAACCAAAATACCAATACTGTGCTTTCTCACATTTCATTTGCAGCAATATTGTGGAAAAAAATAATATTACCAGCTATTTCCTAGTAAAATGCAATCTCAGGGATGAGCATAATGAACTTGGAAGAGGTTAAGGGACTTAGAAGAGGATGCCCCCTGGCCTGCTGCCTATGCATCATTACAAAAGCAATTACACTAGTACAGGCTCAGACTTGAATTTTGTTAATTGAAGTTAACAGAAGTCAATCACCTTACATCAAGGGGGGAAAAAGCCTAATCATCTTGGATTGCAAACCAGCCCATTGTACAATTAGGTGCTGAATCGAATTGGGGAATTCTACTCAGGAAGACATTTTTCTTCCAGAAAAAGTTGACCTCATCTTCTTGGGAGAGCAAAACAGGCAGATGTATTTTTGCCTAATAAGTCAGATAATTTCAGCTGTGCTTCCACTAGAACCTGCTGGCTCACCCCTGGAGAGATCTGCATCCCACTTCAAGAGCAATACTAACCTAGTCTAATGTGCAACATTAGCATATTACTGTCCATTGCATCACACACTTGAAAATAGAAATAGCTGTGAATCAAAGTCTCCGAACTGCTAGAATGCTCCTCAATAAATGCCCACCTCTGGGGAAGATTTGCACTTTTCTGCTTTTTCCAAGCTATAATTCACCTCCCTTTGTATTACCTTTCACTGAAAGAGCTCTCTGGGTAAAGCAAAGTATATATTACCAATTCTCATTTCCCAGATACTGGTGCCTCCCTGTGGCTTTCCAATCGCTTCTTCAAAACCAAATCATTACAACTCAAGTTCCTCAGTGACACCGTCCACAAAGCCAGGCGACACCATGGTTTCCACCCAAGAGCCCTGGGAGTACATGGGGTTGCTAACAGTCAGGCCATGACCATCTGGAGGAGGGATGAGGGAACCTGCAGAGGTTCCCACCTAGCCCGTGGAGGCTCTGGCTCCCACTATGGGTTTCTGGGCTTAAGAAGGAGGATCCCCATTAACTCTGATAACTAATTGGAGATAAGAGGGATTTCCCTTTCTTAGTATGCCATACATCCTCCCCAATTAGGAAAGGAATCAGCACTCAACAGGGTGGATGTAGCAGGGTCAAGCAGCCCCAGCCACCGTCTGTCAGTGCTGTTTTGCAGAATGTGAGCCTTCCCTCAGCTAAGGAAAGCCCATGTACAGTGAAGCCAGTACTCAATGGGCACTTTGTCCAAGGGCCAGATGCCCATGCTCATCATATCTGGGCATAGGAACATGTCCCCATGCCTCTAACCCATTCAGAATATATTCTCCATCCCCAGTTGTTTGCATATCATAGACATACACTGGCAAATCTCTGAAGCTGACCAGATCCAACAGGTAAGTCAGTAGAAATAATAACCAATAGGAGGACATGTAGTAGTAAAATGTTTGGTAGACAGGGACATTTCTACAACCTTCTTGCATGCCAGAGATATCTAATAATCTAAAGAGTAGCAGAATGACCCTGGGACATGCTGTTACTGAATCATGTAATGGGTGAGTCATAGACCTTGCCTGAGAAGAAGTTATTCTACTTAAATATATATGTTTCTTGCACAGTGAACAGAAATGATAAGCCTGTCATCCCACAATTTACCATGGATCCAGCACGCCATACGAGCAGGATCACAGCGCTCTTGTGCTGCTTCAGCAAATTAATGGCCGGATGTGTTATTTCCCGATACTGGCTCTCAAAAGCAATGAAGATTGGTGTCTGGGACAGTTCCAGCAGTCTCCAAAGACCCTCCCTGCAAAACCAGACAAGTGGTTTAGAAAGTCATAAGCAAAGCCTGCTTCTCTAGGCTTGCAGTGCACTTACTGCTGGCCCGACCAAGGTGTCTGAAAGGCCTTGCACCTGATCCAGTTACCTCAAACATTAACTCAAATCTCCACTGATTTTAGTGGGATTCAGAGAGTTCGAATCAAACTCCAGAAGCTGGTTTGAGAAGTACAGACTTCAGATTTCTGTACTTCATTTCCAGTTACATAAGAGTGATTTTGGATGCTATGGATAAGAGGTGCAGCAGCTCTGCCCAAAAGCCACAGAAATTAGTGGCATTCAGATATCACATCCTCCAGCTTGGAAGATTGGGAATGAACCCTAAGTGCACGAAGCCTAACACAGGTTTGGCAAGCCATATTTTGCCATATGATCAAAAACAAAAGGCTATTTTTGAATGTTCCCTTCAAACTTTGGATTGCAGATCAGGTTTTGAGTCCTGGTTTGGATAAATTACTCAGGCCATAGTTTCCCAGTTCAGCTGTCACAGGAGAATGTACAATTTGACAAACCAGTAGGTATTTGGTTAAGTAAGGTGGGCAGGGAGAAGAAAGAGGGTGCTTTTGTCGATCTTCCCAGAAAACCTCCAGACCACAGCTTCAAGGATCAAAGAACTTGCCTCTCTTGCTTTCTAGACCTCTAGTTACCTGAAATTATTGCTGCACCATTCTTGTTCCAGGTACGCATTAGACAGAACCACAATGAGGCGTCGGCACCGGCTAACGTTCATTATCAGATCTGCAGAAGGTTCTGAAAAAGAAGAAAACCCTGTCTTTGAAGAGGCCCAGCATCAGCTTATTACTTCAGCATTCTTCCCTCTCCTATGCAAGAGCAGATAACCTTTGCATCCAAAACTTTATCAACTCTGTCCTGCAGAAAGAGGGTAATTCAATGAATAACAGAAATAAGGCTAACACAAACTTTTATAGGGTTATCATCCCTCAAATGATACTGTTTGCTTTGAATGAATTGGGTGCCAACACTTTACACAAGGAACTAAATGTCAAGATACATGAACATTAGTAATGTTAATTACTTACCAATATTAATTAAACATTAAAATAAATGTTAGTTTTGACTACTTAATATATTGTGTATAGCACAGTACGCATACAGTATCTGTCAGCTGATGGATGGCTTACTAGATTCATCCCATCTCCACAGCATTATGCTGTGTACCCCACTCTTGGATGCACACCCTAATGTAGTGAGGGGGATTGTTGTTGTTATACTATTATGTGAGTTATTATTGGTGAGTATCAGTTGAGAGGGTCAGCAAAGCCAAGAACACTGCCACCAAGAGGCCAGACTCTTCCATTGGGTTGTTCTCCTAGCAGGGTCACCCAAGGCAGAACAGTCAAAGCTGAGACCAGACTAAGATGCATCTATCCTCTTAGGAAGTGACGATTGCATCATCTGGGGATAGTAAGTATCTATAATGGTGGTGGGGTGGAAAAACTCCTGAAGAGCAACTAATGGGCAGCAGCAGTAGCTGAAGGAAACACTAAAAGAGAATATTTCACGGACAAAGCTCAAGCTAACTCTGAAGGAGGTGGTAGTGGTAAACCACACATATTCCTTACCTTGCAAGCCCTATGGTAAATGATCCAAAATTAAACAAGAAATAGTGCCAGAAGAGGAGACTCCCAGATCAGAAAAAGACCCAAGAAATTAAAAGGAAATTTAAACCTAAGTTATGAATACTGAAACACCAACAGAGGAACATACGAGCTGACCTGCATAAAATAAAGGGAAGGTGGAAACAATACACTGAAGAACTATATAGATGAGATAAAAGAGAACAGACTCCTTTGAAGAGGAACCCTCTGAAGAAAAGCTTGCAATACCAGAAAGTGAAATGAAAGCAGCTCTGAAAGCACATAAGGTATCATGGACAAGATGCACTGTTAGGACAGAATATGGAGAAACAGAATGGTTTCCTATAAACAAAAGCATCGGACAAGGATGTATTTTATCTCCCTATATGTGATTTTCACCCTGTTTTGGATGGGGCTGCACTTCCCCTAAGGGACAAGTTGTGTAGTTTGAGAGTGCTCTTCAACCCAGAACTCCAACTTTGGAGTTCCAGGTAACTGTTGTACTGAGGAATGCTTTCCACCATCAGTTACATCCTTACTTGAATGATCAGAACCTAGCAACAGTGACCCATGCCCTGGAACCTCCCAGTTGGACTATTGTAATGCACTCTATGTGAGGCTGCCCTTGAAGACAGTCTGGATACCTCAGTTGGTCAAAACCAGAGCAGCCAGGCTTTTGATGGGGACCAGTAAATAGGATCATGTTACACCAGTCCTGTTGCACTGGCTACCAGTTGAAGTCCAGGCCCGGTAAGGTGCTGATGACGACATATAAAGCCCTAAATGATTTAGGGCCTGGGAGCATCTCCTTGCACATACACCTGCCCAATCCTTAAGCTCTTTACCTGAGGTCCTTCTCTGGGAGCCCTCTTTGAAGATTAGAAGAGTGGCTATCCAGAGGAAGGTCTTTTCTGCAGTAGTGCCTTGGCTTTGGAACCTGTTCCCCAGAGAGGTATGCCTGGCACTGACACTTTCTTTGTTTTGGTGCCAGACCAAAGCCTTTTTATTTTCCCTGTACTGCTTTAATGTTAGCTTTATTAGATATTTATTTCTATTTTTGTGTGCTGTCATTGTGTGCTGTATTGCCATCCTGAGAACTTGCATATTGTATGGTATAGAAATGCCTTAAATAAACAAACCAACAAATAAATATCTGTTCAATCTATGTGCAGAATATATCATAAAGAAAGCTAGATTAGGACTGCAGGACGTCAGCTAAACACTTGTTAGCCATCAAACTCATCTCCAGCTTATGGGAATCCTATGAATGTAAGCCCTCCAAAATTTCCTATCCATGACAACCCTGCTCAGCTTTTGGGAATTCAAGTGTGTGGCTTCCTTTATGGAGTCAATCCATCTCATACTGGTCTTTCTTTTCTTCTGCCTTTCAATTTTTCCTAGCATGACTGTATTCTCCAGGGAATGTTGTCTTTTCATGAATGAGAGCACGACAGTCTCGGTTTTGTCATTTTTGCTTCTAGGAAAGTTCTGACTTGACTTGATCTAGGACTCTCATTTGTCTTTCTGTCTACAGAAAGTTCTCCTCCAGCACCATGATTTGAATGCATCAAATTTCTTCCTGTCAGCCTGCTCACCCATATATATTGCTCAGGAATACAATAATAGCATGGAGGATCTTGTCCTTGGTCTGCAGTGAGATATCCTCCATTGATGATCTTTTCTATTTCCTTCATTGCTGCCCTTCCTAGTTTCATTCTTCTTATTTCTTGGTTGCAGTTTCTTGGCTGCTGAAGGAGAGCTTTACAAATACCATGGACCGATGGAAAGATAAGAAGTGGGTCTTAGATCACATCAAGCCAGAAGCAAAAAAGATGAAACTGAGGCTGTCATACAAGGGCAAACTAACTGGACAAGACAATAATGCTAGGGAAAGTTAAAACCGGAAGAACAAGGGGAAGACCAACTACAAGGTAGCTCAATTCCATAAAGGAAGTCACAGCCTTGAATTTACAAGAGCTGAGCAGGGCAGGACATGTTGGAGGGCTTCCATTCATAGGGTGGCTGTAAGTCAGCGATGCCTTGTCAGCGCATAACACCAACAACATGCACCCTCAGAAAGACAACGCAATTGCTGAGAAATATCCTTCTTCTTCTGCACTGAAAGGTCTTTTTGTTTAACTCACACCATCTGTTGTGGACAAAATTACTTTAAGGAATCTCAAGTCACGGAAAGACACAGGAGATCAGCAAAAAAAAAAAAAAAAAAAGAACAACTCATTTGCACCTTTCCTGTGAGAGGCATATGTGTGAGGTCATGCAAGGTGAGTGGCAAATCATGCAACAAACTTTTAATACTTGTGGATAGCACATCAGTGGTGCCATGCACATAAGAATAAAAACAGAGTCTGGATACATTAAACTTAATAAGCCAATGGCACCTTAAATTCTCCAATGAATTTAAAGTGAATCTTTTGTTTTGCACAGATCATATCTAAAAAATATTGAGTTTATTTCACCCAGTCTTAACATTATTTATATTTTAAGAAGTGCTCCAGATGTAGAAAACTGACTATGAATATTTTGCAGCACCACTTTTCTATTGCTTCATTTCAGATATTGCATTGCATGTCCGTGGTATTTTCCTCCTATTTGAAAATGGGTACCAGTGTTTAACCGGGGTACATATTTGATATGCATCATTGTGACCTGAATGTGTTCATGAATTTGCACTCCAATAGAAATGAAATCTAGGATTGTGTTGTACATTACAATTGTTTCTGGAAGCTTTAAAAAAGAATATTGGATTAAGCTGGTAAATTTGTACCTGAAAAGCAGAATGCTATCCTGAAGATACAGGTCACATTTTCAATATCTGTTTTCAGCAAAGACCCTGAACTTTGTATTTACCTCTTCACATTTGATAATAGGCAGTGAGCTGGTGTTCTAAAATAAGCTGTAGCATCCTTAAAGTATTTATGAAATGCTACTCTAGCATTCAGTAAAGTTACCATATTACAGAGACAGGCTAGGTTCACACATCATGGCAAACAGCCCTGCATGGTTTCCACAGTGCACCAATTTTAGCCTAAACATACTAGTTGGACAATCAGGTGGGTCCTGTGGCAACTCTTTTTTCATGGTCCTGCTCTGTCCTCCTGCTCTTGCCATACATCCCTGCAGTCAGTGCAAGCAAAATTTCCTTCTTTACTTTGTTGCTCTCTATGAACCCCACGAGCCTCATCCTGACTGGCCTGCTGAGGTTTTGAGGCAGAGTCTCCCTCTTCTTGCTCCCAATTGTACCTGCATCTCTGTGGCACTTCAGTACTTAAAGGGATCTTTATTAAATCATAATGAACACTTCTGCTGTGATTCCCCACTTCCCCCTCCATGCATTTACCCACTTTGTCCCTAAGTCGGGAGCTAGGCACATTGCTCAGAAAATTCGAATAAAGCAGGCGATTACATATGTGTTGCTAGGGAGCTGTGGTAGTGAAGAATGGATGGCTGAGTAGCCACTTGCACAGCTGCTTTTTCCATGGGACCCTATGGTACTTCCATACTAACAATGGTAAGAATGGAAATCCAGGGTCTGGATGACCAGAGAAGCTGCAGTGAGGCATGTGCACCTTAGAACAACCCACTGATTCTTTCTGTGGTTTTAGGAAACTAAAGGTGCCATGCAGAAATGCCACAACTCCATCTGGATGGCACAATGACTAACGAGGGTAAGAAATCACCATGGCTTCTCATGACATGTGAACGTGACCATAGAATTGAATGGACAAATTAAACCAAAAATTTATCTTCAGTCAGTCAAGTAATTAATTTCTGATTAATTTATAGCCTGAATTCAGCAGCAAGGTGGACTGACCGAGGTAAAATAAAAAGGGGTGTTCAATCAGTTCTGTACCTGAATTGGGCAGAATATCTTTATCATCTAGGAAGAGCTTGTAGCCATGACGATTCTCCAGCTGTGGCTTCACTATGAAATTCACAAACTTCCTGTCATCTGCTGAGTTAGCATAGGACACATAGGCATCATAGAGCTTTCCATCTGTGGAAAATGTACCAAGAAGAGAAATATAACATTGAATATTTTTCCATCATATTCCCTGCTCTCTTTTTTTTTTAAATCAGTGCTGACCGGTAACAAAATGAGTGCTTATTTCTTCTAGAATTTCACAGCTGAGGTCAGACTGAATTTGAAATTTTAGCTTGAAATAACTTTAGAGGTAGATCCCTTGTAAACAGATGACACTGTAGATAAAATTACACTGGATTGTTTTGCACTAGAAAAAGGAAAAGACAAAAGCAAAATAGATTGCACACACATCTTCTCTGCTATTGAGAAGAGGCAATATGTCAGTTCTGTCCTAGTATCTGAGCTCTCGCAGCTGTGGGGAAAGCATGCAAGTATGGTCTGGCTTGAGTGTTAGGGTTCTTCCATGTAACCCTGCCCTCCTCAACATATCTCAAAGATGAAAAGTATTCAGTCAACACACGGCCCTAGGCATTACCATTGATCTCCAGTTCTCCATAATGGTTCCGGTACCACAGCAGCACATTTAGACGGCACTTCACATACATCACAGCAATTAGTAGCAGCAGGACTGCAATGACAAGTGCTGCTATTACAGCACCCAAGTGCCCAGCAGTCTCGGCTGTAACAGAAACAGGCATTTTAAACAACATGAATGAAAGACACACAGACATCTAATACAGAGGTGAAGAGGAAGAGGAAGAGTTGGGTTTTAAGACCTCAAAAAGATACCTGCAATGATGTTGTCGTCACAATCATCATCATCAAGAACAAGAAAGCATCAATAAGAACAAGAAAGTTTGCATGGCATTCCCGAGCAAAGAGCAGTAATCAAAGGCGTAACATATTTCTTAGAGCAAACAACTATGGTGTTGAGGGGATGAGAGGAAACTAAGAAGCTATGAGACAAAATTATTCTACATTGTAGGGCTCCCCATCCATAAGACAAATTCAGAAATATATCAAAGGCCTTGAAACTAAGGGTGGGCATGAACTAAATTATTCACATACTTCAGATCTCTTGGGCAGTTTGCAGTACTGTGAACACAGCACATTTGCAATATAATTGGGCCATTTGTAATTTTTTTTAAATGGACTGAGGCTCTAATCTCCAGATTGTTCCATCAGCCAAGGAACTTCCAGTGTGATGGAAGATTTAAGAATTTGGTGCATCAACATGCAGCAGAGTAACATGCTGCTTGGATGAAGCCCACAATGAAATCTACTGGCATCCATCCCTCTAACATTCACAGACTTCTTCTCATGCCTGGCCTGGTCTTAGAAAGCAAGCCAAGCTGAGAGGAAGTCCACAAATGTTCACAGAAAAAACACTTCTTCCATGTCAGGTGCGGCAGCAGAAAAAAGGGGTTTCCATTCATGGCAAGCAACTCATGAATGCTGGGCATGTTTGTCAGGAAATCAGACTAGGACTGCAGCAAAGTGAACCTAACCCAGGGAATCCAATAGATTTCTCACACATCCCAAAGCCTAACACTCATTTGTTTTGAAACCTGTGACTAATATAAGATCTCAGGAAATTTCCCATTGTCTGCTGGTGCCATCATGTGGCAATTTTCAGGACTAAGCCTCACTGTCAGGCTTCAGTCTCACTCTCTAGTTACACTGCAGAAGACTAAGTAAATCCAACTCAGAATTTAATCATATTTCTTCAACTAGAACACAAGTGTATTTTATACTTGAATATAACCAGGTCAGCAGGTTCACCTACATCTCTTGAATTCCAAGGCAAAACACATTAACTTATTCAAAAAAGAAAGATGCAAGGGAAATAGAGTATAAAAGCAAATCTCCACAGCTAAACTCTAGTTTGTCAGATGATCAAATATGAGCTAACCTTATCAAATTTCTATGACAAAAAGCACAAGTTGCTGCTTCCTAACAGAAGGAGAGTCTGACTGAGATGCTAAGTTCCTAAGCTGGTTAGAGGGTCATGCAACACTTCTGCCTTTTGAAGTCACCCAACCTCGAACCTGCATTCTTCCAAAGAAGACTTTGCAAAGCTGCCATTATTCAGTTCACTTTGGACACCACAAAGTAGCTAAATATATGACCTGAGAGAAAACTGAAGCTGTCACATCCTCAAATTCCAGCTAGTATGGTGCAACACACATGCTCAACAGACCAAATGCACTGGTCTGCATGTACAGTAGCCTTTCAGTGCTTTCTTTTACACTGCCACTCATGTGTGCCATTCCAAGAATTCCATCTATTTGCATAAATGGGATGGAATTACATAATATATCTAATCTGGAAATCCAGGGATAAGTGAAGAATCCATCTGAGAGTGGGAATCTAACTTTGTAGCAGCCCAGAATCCAAGTTCCTGACAAGTACACCCAGCATTTGCAGGCTGCATGCTAGGAACTTCCCCCACACTGCACAAGCGGCACCCCTTCTCAGAGCCAGGAACAGCTACTGTGTGAGTGACTGCAACTGGCACTGAAGAAAGGCCTACCCACGAGAGACTTGCAAGGAAGGCAGCCTGCCCATGACTGCCACACAGGCAGCATCCCTCTTTTGTGCTAGCTGCAGCAGCAGCTGTCATGGAAGACATTTGCCAGTTACACAACTGGGCTCTGTGAGCATTTGCGGACTTTGACTTGGCTCACTTTGAAAGATCAGGCTGAACACAAAGGGAAGCCTGTGAATGCTTGGAGGGATGCGTTCTTATTGGGTTCATCCAAACCCTAGAACAGGGGTCCTCAAACTTTTTCAATAGGGGGCCAACTGAAAGGCGGCAGCTACACCCGCGGGCTGGTGAGGAGGGGGGGGGGCCTGGGCATGCAGGCCGGTGAGGCGTCATCGGGTGCGCGCGAGGTGGCATTGGGTGTGCGCACGGTGGCTCGGTCGCTCAGAGATCTCCCAGCGAGTCCAAAACCATCTCCGAGCGAGCAAGCCACCGCTTCCAGCACGTGCTGCAAGGCAGCGGGGAGCGCACGTGTGCGGGGGAGGCAGGTGGCGGCTTGCTCACTCGGAAATGGTTTTGAACTCACTGGGAGATCTCCCAACGAATCCAAAACCATCTCCAAGTGAGCAAGCAACCACCTCCCGCCTGCGCAGCGAGCACGCAGGTGGGCAGTGGTGTGGGCCGGATGAATGGGCATGGTGCGCTGGATCCGTCCCGCGGGCCAGCGTTTGAGGACCCATGCCCTAGAAGAATCTTTTTGAAGACATTTTAAACATGCTGTCCTTTTAATAGGGTGCCACCCACTGCCAAAAGATGCACATTACCTGATTTTTGCAGTGTGAAGACTGCTTTGCTATTTCTAATCAAGCAGGCAAACACTCCATAATTTTCATCAGTAGTCACATTCACCTCCAATGTGCTGGAAACAAATGTCTCTGTTCCATTATCAGAGAACCTGAGCAGCAAAAAAGATACAGGTTGACAGCGTCCACACTTCATTATTTTACAAGAAAAGCAAAGATTGGACATTTCAGTTAGACCAAGACAAAGAAGACACTTAGAGGGGTTCCATCCTACGTTGCTTTAAGTTTTTTTTAAAAAGCACTAAGAGCAAGGGATAGGTCATAAACAGGTAACAAGCTATCCCATTCCACAATCTAACCTCACATAAAAATCCATGCCCCAAAAATACCATTACTATTTAAGCATGTCAGTTTTGATGAGCTTTTGTTCCACACAAGTGTTTGTATATATACTAGCAGAAATGTGGGTTCTCACCAATAATCTTTCATTTCCCTTTTAAGTAGAGAATAAGCTGTTTGGTGCCCAGTAGACATGTATGGAATTTTTGTTATGGATGTGACCACCAAATGGTTCTCGTCAGGCATGTGGTTAATCATAAAAAGTTAGAAGCTTCCCTGGTCTGTGTCTGTGTATATGGAAATGTTTGACAGACTACAAAGAAACATAAAACACAGAGAGACATAAAAACACACAGATAACACCCCCCCCCCGCAAAAAAAATTCCTTGTCCCTCTTGCAGCTGCTCAGGAAGAAACATTCAAAGCTCCCAAAAGCCCTTTTAAAGGCTGATCAGCTAGAAAGTCTAACACTATCTACACAAGATCTACTGTTCAGGAGACATATTTAGTCTACTTTTCTCCCTCTGGTCTCTGGTCCATACAGACAATTTAGCTTTTATATCCATTTTACAGAAAGCCTTACCACTGAGAAAAAGCAGCATAGGTCGTATTGTCTAACCACTGGTCACCTTTCATCCAGTGCAGGTCAAGATCACAGTTTCTACTATAGGGCAGCTGCACCGTGCAGTTCAGTGTTACCTGGCTTCCCAATGCTTGTTCCAAAGTCTGATTGCTAGTAGGGTAGAGGAACTGGGGAAGCACATGGCAAGGATCTATTAGAGGGGCAAGAGAGAGATTTTTAATGACAGCATTGCACCTCCAGCTTGCGTCTTGCAAATCCTATGTTGATTATTTATAGCTGGTTAACACAAAAGAAGAAGTCACCCCCTCTTGACCATGTGACACTGCATTCAAGCGCAACACTCTTTGGGTTGTGGCTTAGATTATGAGGCTTGTCTCCAATATCTACTCTCTGGATATTAACAAACTTTATTGTGGCTAATATTGTGTATAACTCCCCCAGTTCACAACAGTGATTCTGCAGTTGTGGCTTGACTCAAAAGAAAATGTAAAATTCAACAATGGTTTTAGTGGAAAAGACACCATTCTCTGGAAAGCATTAGATTCCCCATATTAACCAAGTGTCAAGAATAAAGAGGGGTGGGGGTGTGTTTGTGTGTCACAGATCACAACTATATGTAGCAATGTTAAATATGAGACCAGGCATTAATTATTAACTTTAAAGTAGTGTCCAACTTGCAGTATTTTAATTATTCTCAGTGCCTGTTCAGAGTCCAGCAGAATGCCTTTTGCCAGCTATCTTTCATGCTGACAAGCTCATCCAGCCATTTTAAATTCAGCTCAGGCATCTACACTTTTCCAGGAATCTTTTTATTAAATCAGTTTCTTGTTTCCCATTGTGGAAAACATCTGAAATGTAAAGTATGTTAAGTAAACTAGGGTTTTTAATGGTGGGGAAGCAGTTAGGCCATACAGCATTAAAGACTGGAATATGCCTCAGTTGTCTAATTTTCTGCTCTCTTTAAAACCCAAGCTCCTTTTCACATTCAGAAATCAAGCCCCATTAATTCCTGCAAGTTCTTAAAAGGAGCACCAGGTGCTTAATTTTTTAAAAGTGAGGAACTTGTGTTTACGAAGAAGTGAAGGCAGTCCTTGTACACTGCAGGTCAGGAGGAAAACTACACCAAAAACATTTGCAACTTCTTAAAAAATGGTGGCTACTCAATCCTTGCTATGTGGTACAAGGAACATTGCAGCACATGTACAGAGGTCAGGGTTGCCCTTCAAAGAGTACTGGGTAGACTCGTGTCCAATCATTGCTTTTATTTCAAAAAAGTTGTTAAAGAAACATATTTCTTTCAATGCCTATACTAAGCCCCATGCAAGTCAGAAATTATTTCAGAATTTTTAAAAGAAAACAACAGCCTTCATCTAAAAAAAACAAAAACAAAAAACAAAAACTTCTGAATGTCTACTTAGAAGTAAAACACACCGTGTTCAACAGGGTTTACTTACAAGTAGATTTGTACACTGGGATTATAACCAAAATGCTTTTTTAAAACTTTTTTTAAAGCTGATCCATATTTCTAGCACTCTAATTAACTGCTCCATAAAGGTGATGCATTCCAATTTAAAATTGACATATAATATAATGTGGAGATTTCTCCCAACTGTTCTTTTAATCTTTTCATTAAAAAAGGAAAACATAAATCCTATCTTATTCGACTTCAACTTTTCTGAGTCTAACACCACAGCTATTTCTTACTTTGTAAGTTATTCTGAAACGAAAGTGACTGACACATTTTGGGAGAAATCCTAGAACAACATGCATAAAAGCTACAAAGAATTATTATTCTTACTAATTCATTTTCATAAAACAAAGTTAGAATGAAACAAGCTTGTGCTGGCACTCTTCTCAGCAGCTTCAGCAAACTCTCTTCACATTTCAAGTTTTAGCATTAATTATTACAGAAAAATGTAGTCTTCTCCCCTCCCTCCAAAGTGCTATCTCTACAACACTGAAGTATTCTTCAAGTATTTTATTTTTTATTAGCACCATATTGCAGCAATTAGACTACAATCTGTTCTTACTGTTCTGTGTGTTATCCTAGGTGCAATATAAAGCAATCAAAAAGACTTCAGTGCTGTTTTCTCATAGACAGAAGGATGTTCACCTCCCTAATCCTCACACTTCAGCATATACATAGACTGAAACTAAATGTTATGACCAGTGCATGGCTGCTGTCAAAGCAGCCATACTGCATCTCCTTCTCTCCTTTCCTCTACTTAGGCTCATCATGTATCAAGTTTCCCTACCACTGAAAAAGCAGCCAATGAAGTAGAATAAGAAAGGGGAACTCTCTGCACAGGGACACCATGCCACACATTTTGCCTTAGGAACCCTTGTACAGGAATGAGGAAGAGTAAACACAAGCTATCACTTTTCAGAGGTTATAATTCCAACTATAGACATTAACTGACTGCATGCTAAAAATGTAGCACATAGATCATAGAATGTCATGCACTGGCTCAGATCTCTAATGTCTACCCAGTACCACATCTATTTCAGTGTGAGATTAGTACTTGAGGATATTGACAAAAGAACAAACCCTGCCCTTCATTTTTAGATATTTCACAGTTGTTCTGTGATGGAATTGGGCAAGTGGCATGTCTTGAAACATGATCAGCACACCCTCTCTGAGATCAGTTCAACAATGCTCCAGAGACAAACTTGTGTTACTCTCCCCACTTTTTTCATTTACCTGCCATATCCAGTCGGATGGTGAAAGAGATGTTTCTTTGACTATTCAAGTAGAGTGTGCAGGTATAGTTGCCTGCATCGCTGGCATGTGGTTGCTCAAAGGTGAGGTATGCAGTTGTGTTCCTCAGTGTGCTATGCAGGCGGCCTGAAGCAGTGAGGTTAAGTGGGTGACAGTCTTTGCTCCACTGGATATTAATGTCTGTTGTGGACTGAAGGAGCTGAAGGCTCTGATTATCCAAAGGGCAGAACAAATGAGTAATAGATTCTTGGCGGGTCCAAATGGTGTGATCATAGAAGTAAGCTGGATCCACACAGGATAAATTAGAGGCTGATGAAGAGAACAGAAGTAAGTTAGAAATAAAATGCATCAGTTAAACTTCAACTACTTCTATGGTTCAATTCAACAACATTTCTACAGCAAGCACAGCACAAACAACTCAAAGAGCATCCAAGCAATTCAATTCTTACAGAAGCCATCTAGTGGTAAGACTGTTTTCAATGGATGGGTTATAAAGAAGAGACATAAAGATTCATGATCCAGATAGACATGTCCAATAAAATGACTGTAACTTCAACTGTATAGACAAATATCTGGATAGATAGAGGTTAATTGTCAATTCCACATAGTCCCCATCAGTCCTTCAATCAAGACAAGAATAATCACATCACATCTAAGTCATAATGATGGTTTTAACTCTTTGGTCTCTTTCCACTATTATCCCATAGATACACACACATCACAGAAAACACAAAGAGAGGTAAGCTTAAGTAAGCAGTACAGAAATGGAGAAGAGGAAAAAAGGCAACTGAATGCCATTAGGAATAAGAAGAAATGCATTAGTGGGATTGTATATTCATTGGTTATTTAGACATTAGGACAACATTTAGACATGTTGTTGACAGATGCATATCAGGTTTCCATCACCAATAGTGGGCATAAATGTGTTACAAACCACCCAGTGAGCTTCAGCTGTGGAGCGGTATAGAAATGAAATAAGTAAGAATAACTTATTCACACAATCCATTTTCAAATGCGCTTGACACTGGTCTCATATACATGGTGAACAGAAGCTCATTATGACAGATATTTTACCACCAGCAGCACTGGGTTCAGTAGATTCATCACAACGCAAGTACTGCTAACTACCATGACACTTTGTCAGAGACATACTCCAAATAAGCAACATTGCTTTACCAACAGCTGTTCAAGTTTGTTTATGAAAGCCAGCAGAAGCAAACTGGATGGGTGGCTGATCATAACAAAACAAGTAATTCCCATCAACTGAAAAGGCAGCAGGACAGCAAGACCTTTAAAATCCCGTACAGATAACCCTGTGAGGCACATTTTTTGCTCTTGACAGCTTGACTATGGCACATTTATTGCGCTTCACATTAAGTGCTTATGTAAAGAGTTTAATCTAAACTGAAATTTTCTCTCCTTCCCTCCCTTTCAGAAAATCTTCTGACTCCACCTCAGGGTGGCTCCTACTGCTTGAGGGCTGGGCAGCAGGAATGTCAGCACTTCTGAACTGGACTGCTTGCTTCACGTCTCATGACTGGGCCAAGAAACTCCGTCCCAGTTGGTTCCCCACCAATTCTTTTTTTTTTAACCCCCATTATTTATTTTTTTGACAAAAAAAAATTACAATACATCACAACAATAATAATATAACATAACAAAAACACAACAACAAAAAGTACATAATAAAGTGCCCCCACCACCCCGGAGACCAATACTACCACCATTCACATACCATAAAAATTAATAATATATAATATACTTCAATTATTTCCATATCCCCTCCAGAAGTTCATATAATCTTGACTGGGTTTACAGCCTTTGCCTTCTATCAGTACTGCTTTTACAAAATCTTCCCAAATTTCATTATATTTATTTGCTTTCATTAACCCTCTTTTAATTGTTATTTCTGTCATCAGTTTATCATTAATTACCATGTTCCACATTTCATTATTCCATTCATGCCTTTGCAAAACCCAATTCTGTTTCCATTATTTAATTATCAGTAGCCTAACTGCCATTATCATACTTATAAGCAATTCTTAGCTTCATTTATATCTTGTTTTTCTGTCAACAGTAATAATACCATTCTTGGTGACATTTCTAAGTCTACCTAAATTTCTCCTATTTCCTTAAATAATTCAAATCTTTTGTATATTTTCACAATCCTACTACATATGTTTATAAGTTCCGATCCCTTTACCACATCTCCAACATATATTAGAATATTTGTCATCAATCTGATTTAACTTAACTGGTGTTGGTTCCCCACCAGTTCTGAACTGCCTCCCTCTTTTCCAAGGTGGGATGGTTCTCACGCTCTGAGAATCTTCATGAAGTCACCTTGAAACTGTCAAGTCATCTGCTCAAATCTGCCCCTCCACCTCCTCTTCAGAGTTAGGCAAATCTACCTGAGTGGACTGTAACATGCAAGAACTGGACCCCCTCTCTAAAATACTGTTGCCTAGAAGGGAAGTATTTCCTATTCATTTATGAACTTATGGCTTTTCTAAATGCAATGCAGTGGATTGCATTGCTTCTGTCATGGTGCCTGACAGATAAGAAGGTTCACTATTGGTTGTTCCCACTCCTCCCCCTTCAGTCATTCCACAGATATCCCAGGAGACTCTGTGGCAGGACCCATCTTGTCTTCTCTTCTCATTGCTGCAAAAATTCCTTTATAGTCACTGAGGCTTTTCTTTCTCCCCTCCCTCTCTTTGGAGGGGAGATCCACAGTAATAGCTCCTTTAGAGGTGCTTTATCAAATGGCAAGCTGGCAAGTGAGAAGCAATGCTGCGAGGGGAACTTAGCTTGTGAAATGGATTGGTGAGTTTATCACACATACACACCCACAAACGCACACCTCGTGAGATCCTCTAGTAAAACAAGATTTTTGACAGGGACCTATGCAGATTCCATGGCTGCATTTGATACAAATCTCAGGCACAAAAATAATTTTTAAAATTGTTGATGTATCAGTAGCAGCTACTCCAACGTGGCTGCCACTTTGGAAATTTTAAGAAAAGCAACGCCCAGGAGAAAAGGGGCAGGGCATAAAAGGAAACACAAGCTGTGGTGACTGCAGAAGTGATTGTACTCAGCTTGGAGGAGACTTAAACAGTGAGACTTACTTCCAAGTGCCACTTGGACACTTGACAGAACAGGTGTCAGTTGGAGATAGCCCAGGCAAACCCAGCAAGAATGGCAAGCAATTTTTGCTTCTCTTGTCAAAAGACTTGCTCACCATTTCCCTGTACCTGAGGTGGGGTTTGTCACTTGGTTTCAGATGACATAACAACTCATCATAGATAGAACTTCTAGAACAAGTTATGGTTTGTCAGTGTTGCCTACAAACAACACTGCAGGAAATGGTTCGAGTTAATAAGACATAGCAGTCCACTGAGGCTAGGTGCCTGTGAATGGTAGCCACGTCATCTGAACCCAGCCAGTACCTCCCTGTTCCAGAAATACATGCAGCATGTTCTCCTTTTCTTGCACTTCAGGCTTTCTACTATCTCCCCTAAAGCTAGGGAAGACAGGTGTAGCTGCATGGAAAAGATGAAGACTCTGGAGAGGTGGAAGTGGTTTGAGAGATCAGGACTCATGCCATTTTCACCTCAGGCAAACAGATTTTTTAACTACAAAAACCTGTGAGACATGTTCGACTAGATGTATGAAGTTGCAGAACAGGGGTTAAACTTAGTAATCTTCCTCTATCCTTGTCCCAGTTATCTTGAGTCACATCCTTATGGAGGCATGCTTGGGCTGTGAGAAAAGATCTGTTTTAGAGATTTGCACATTTCACCCTTCACAACACAAGCACCCACTTCATGCTGTGCAGATAACGTTCATAGACACACTTTAAACATGGGACTATAGTAGTTCAAGCAAATGCCTGTGTAGGCACTGAATAGTCCATATGCTCATGGGAGGCCCTGTGTCTAGTAACTGCCTATCTCACCTTGACCAATGGCAGGACAGAGAGCACAGTCTCCAAAATGGACTTTAATATACAGCTAGGTAGAATTATATCAGCCTGGAGAATCCTTCAAAAACCTTGTTTCAAGCAGTTTAGCTTCAAGGTGACTAGCAACACTTCAAATTTGGCTCAGGAAGTCAGGTTAACTAACACAAAAATACTGTAATGCATGCTGACTGCCTTGCTCTACCAGTAGCCTGGTGGTTACCTTTTTTAATCTGCTGTTGTTTTGGAACCATTTTAAAGGCTTCTCCATGTATTACAGTAGTCTAGTCTGAATGTAACCAGCATATTGCCTTCTTAGGAGTTGACCCAAGCTGATAAAAACACCCTTCTGGCCACTACCTCCTCAACACCCACAAGTAATGCTGGGTCCAGAAAAAGGCTATATAGCACCACGGGTATATACCACTTAGAGAAAACTAGAACTTCACTTTTGTTTAAGTTCTATTGGTTCCTGAAATGTACCTGCAAGTAACTGAATTAGAATCTGAGCCTAGGCAATTAATTACCCAGGCAGCTTAAATGAAAAGGTATGGGGGCAGGGAGAAGAGAAATAATGCTTCACTTTGAGAAGGAATATTCTATTAAGATTGTATTCAGGAGTTTCCACAGAACAGAGGGAAATGGTCCTGTAAAAAACCTGGCTGTGCCCAAGCAAGGCTAAGTAACAATGCAGAAATCTCTTTCTCTTACAGGGTTAGCTTTATCATCAGGCAGAATGAGGTGTCTGGGTGATGTAGTAAATGCTCGGGGGGGGGGGGCAGTGAAGTTCCCTCAGTTCCCAGCAGTTCCCTCTGAGCTTCCTGACCATCCCCATCCTCCTGAGCAGGTGCCCTTGCAGCAGCAGTGTTCTTTTGTTGTTGACCTGGGAAGGCAGATTGTGCTGCTTCATCATCTTCCCCAAATACACCATAGTTTCACTTGGAAACCCCATGACTGACTAGGCAAACTGTGAGCAGCCAATCCATACCATGCACTTCAACAGATATCACACATGGGCAGGTGCCCTTCTGCTTACATGACACATGCTGGCATTGTTGCTGTGGGACTGCATTTCTTGGAGTGAGTGACGAGCTGACACAAAGCAGAGTGTGGACGAAGCAGTAGCAAGGTGCTGGCAGACCTTACAAATGTGTCACATAAGCAGGGTCCTGTCTTGCCCCCTTAAGCTAGTATGCTCCTCGCAGGCAACAGGGCAGGATACTGGCCCGGCACTAGTGTCTATGCTCCAAATGCTGGTCTAGTCAGTTTCTGTATTTGGAATGGGATCATGTGAGGGCATATGTCATTCACCTCAAACAGACAAAGTATCCTTTAGATCTTCACATCAACCTATTACCTTTATAACAATGTATATTGCAGGAATGAGCTTACAACTGATGAGTGTAGGCATTCCTGTGAGACCACATGATAGGCTGGTTTCACAACATAATAAAAAGGGCAAAACAGCCTGGAAGGGAAGATCAATTATTTCTTCTACAATTTAATTGTCACAATAAAGCTGAAATTAGTTACAACTGTACAAAATGCTTCCTTTTAAATATGCAAAGAACTCTGGTGGTTAAACCAATATTAAAGCAAAGCTCAAGTGGCCCAGTGGAATAAATTTGTGGTTCCACACCTAGGGTTGGTTCAGAAGCAATGCAATGCCATTGTTTGGCTGTATAAGAATGAGCCCCAGACTCCTTGCCCTCAGCAATTCCCTTTCTCTTTACTTCTTTTAAGGAAAGCTACAATATGCCATTTTGCCCAAATTGCTAATCTATGGTTTGTACTTCCTTTGTATAGTATTGTTGGAACACAACTGGAGCCTGGTTTCCAATACTGGATTGTAGGGCAAGCATAAACTATAGAATTGCTGGTTCAAATCAAATTGTAAACTGCGGTCTGCCTTAAATGAAAAAAGGCAGGAGGAAGTTTTTCTGCATGACATGGAGGAGGGAGGGCCCAAGCCTCCCTGAAAGTTCATTTTTGCAAAGCTAACCCTGTGGCTTGGTACTATGTTGGAGTTAGCTCAATAGCCAAACCTGAAAGGTGCTTGTATTCAAAAAGCACTCACCTGTGGATCTCAGCACTGATTAAACAAGTGCAAATTGAAATAATTAAAGTCCCCATGCCAACAGGTGCTTTCAGTTTTTGTTATGCAGTCTAGAATGGGTGTACATTATAAAATACCAGCTGTACTTAACAGAAAAAGAAACACTACAGAGTGTTGCTTGCAACATTACAATAACAGAACACAGGCATAAAGTACTAAAAAGACCCCTTCCCAGACATACTATAAAAAGTGGGCTCCTGTTACTCTCTGTAATATTTATCCAATTTCAGCACATTTCCTCAATGATGTACAAATCAATACTTTCATTGGTCAAATCATGCAATCATAACCAGGCCTGAAAAAATCCTCTTTCCTAAAAATTAGCATGTGTGCATCCTTGAAATGTAGCTGACACTAACCAGGCACCATTCTACAGAAAGCTAGTTGGCACTTGACAGATAACAGTAGTGCAAACAAAGGGCAATTCACACCAGCCCACCCCATCTTCTTCCACTTCTATGTAATAGCACCCCATCCTTTCCTCTCCTACAAAGCATCTTCTTTGGTATGCACCTGGGAAAGATCACACCATTGCAACTTTTTACTTCTATAGCCTATTGCAAAGTGTTAACTGTGTTACATATAACCCTTTAATGATCAGTAAAAGGGCCAACTGAGGACTGCTCAGGTGTGCCATCTGAATGATTTGTTGGTAGCTCATTATTCTTGAGAATAAATCCTTTAAAAGAAAACCTTCCCCCGTTGTGCATTTTGGACATACATACACCAGGACAATGGACCATTTGGTCAACATCAAGGCAGTGATGCCAGACCAGTTTTTCTGAGTCTGAGACATGCAAACCACACACACACTTTGTGGGAGTGGGATGTGCAGACACAAAAACACACATTTGCAAACAGGAATTAAATTTGCCTACATTCCTAAAAACAAAATCCAATTCCAACAATGAGCAGATGACAGAACAAACAATTATTGACAATCTGCGAAACAGAATAGATTTAACTAAGTCCATACATCTGTAGCTCAAAGTGGCACTTATTTTGATGATATTGTGTTCCCCAAGGTGTAGTCCATTCAGACATTAAAATTATCTACAAAGGGTAGATTAGGTTGGTCACCTTCAATATAAAAAAAGATTATGCCTTGTGTTTTGGTCCAACAAACAAGTATGTTACTACATTGTTGTTTCTCATTGCAGACTTACAAAACCTGGTATAACAGAACGGGGCAGAGAGCGATATGATTTATTTCAACTTCCAACTGACCTATAACTGACATTCCTAGCATATGTTGCACTGGGCACTGTAGCTTGGGTATATTGGTGTTCTAGGCCTTTCAGAAGGAGCCTGTGATAACAGGAAGCACCTCAAAAATATTTATCTCCCAATAGGGTAAATGGAAAATTGCATTCCTCCTGATAAGCCATATCACATTCCTCAGAGTAAGAAAATGAAATGAGCCGTTGTTTTGAGAGGTTCAACCAAGGCAGCATAAAGTCTACTCTCTTGTACAGGAGGTTCAGAACTTTCTGCATTACTCACCATGGATATCTAGAAGTAGTTTAAGAGACAGCTGATATTTAGGGTGGGGAGGGAAAGATAATCACCAAGACATTAACATTAATGTAATGCTCCACACTGAAGCTTCAGCATAAAACAATTAGGAATACACAGATAAGGCCAATTATATATACTCAGAGGGATATAAATGTGAAGTGTTTCACAAGTACAGAAGTCTGCCATATAAACAAATGCTTATACGGAACAAAATTAATTTGCACCAATATATTCAGCAGAAGAGTCATGATTCAGTATGCAGCTTTCTATAAATAGTGCTTATTGCACCTGATCACTACAATAAATAAGCACCTTTGTTCATGAACATATTCAGCTCACACCAGTGAAGCTGATGCTTATTTAAAAACCATCAAAAGTGAGAGTAGCAAACACAGTTTATAATCAACAAGCTTTTCTTTTGCTGAATGTCATCCACTGAAAATGGGTCTAGAAGAGTTTGAGATGACATCAACGTGGCAATAAGACTTTAGCAAAACACTTTTAAAACCTCATTTTAAGCCTGCATATATGTATGCATGTATATAAATCTGACTGGTATGGGTTAAAACTTAATATTAATTTCCTGATCTAGCAAGGAAAATGGAAGCAGCTTTTGCACATGTGCTCCCTTCTTAGACTTGAGTTCTTAGAATAGATTTGGATGAACATCTAAATGTATGCATGCATTGATTTGCACACTCAAACCTAAGGTTGGGCATTCATTTCTATCCTCATTGCAGTGTCAGTGGAAACATAAATCCCCAATAATGTCACAGACTGTGCAAGCATTGCAGCATGTAACTATATTTAGTCTGGGGCCCAAGTCTACAGTAATTCACAATAATCAGTTATATAATAATGGATTCATTAGGGAGTTATTGAGCAAAACGTATTCTGCCTTGGAACTAGGAAGGGCAAGAAGTATGTGGTCTTTTCAAAATGCATTGTCATCTAAACATTTCCAAGTCATTCACTTTAAAACTCATCCACACCCTTCAAATGCCTCATAATGAATTTGATATATACTTATAAAGACATGTTGCAATATATAAAAAATAAATGACTCATATTTTAGTCATGTCTCTACAATTGAAAATGGTGATTTGCCTATATTAGAATGTAAAAACCTCTGTCTTATTAGACATTCCAAAAACAAAATCCTAGTTAAAAATGTGGGAGTGAGAAGATGGCATTTTGCACTGAAAAGAACTAACTACCTTCTATCTCACTTCACCATTATTTAACAATTCAAGTTATTTGTATACCATGACTTCATACAACTGCAAAATAAAATACTACAAAACCCAGATTGAAACAACATCAACTTTCAAATACACAACTTCAAAAACAATACTAACAACAGAATGAGGATTCACTTCTAATAGCTGCTGCCAGATTACAAGGCATCACCGTGACACAAACTGTTAACTCACCACAAGGTGGCTGAAGCCACATGAAGAAAGTGATTGTCAGTAGTGTTCTAAGCAGATGGTGAAGCAACTTTTTTATGTTCCACTATTGATCACAAATGTGAAGTGAACTTTGCAGAGAGTAAACTTTGTATTACCATACTGCCAGGTGCTATAGACAACTCCCATTGTAGCTGCCCTGCAGCAAGTTTGCCAGGGAAGCAACTCCCACCATGGAGTATGCATTATTCACTCTGCAGGTAAAACAGAGACAGCAGAAGACCCCAGCTTAAAAGAAGTTGGCCACTTTTTGGTTTCCTGGCTACAAGCCTATATCATTTTGCTTACTGTCTACCTCCCTGCTATGACTATGATTAAACTGGGAAGGGGAAAAAATCTAGCACAAGGTTACCGAAACAGAAAAAAATTTAAAAGATACCTGAAATGTTTCTCATGGATCAGGTTTTAGCACAGAAATACACACAAATGGGAAGAAAAAAACCCCAGCAAAACCATTTCCTTTCCCTCTGTCTCCTCAGTAGATCAGGAAGTGTTGTGAGCCGCCCCGAGGGTTCGGCAAGGGGCGGCATAGAAATGTTTTAATTAATAAAAAAATAAATAGTGTTGCACTGAAAACTGAGTGAAATTAAAGCACATCTGAACTGTATCCTCTCAAGTTTGTGTAAAAGGTACTTTTCTGTGTTCTGTCTTTGACTTTTCTTCCTATTCAGGGAACCAGTATTCAATTATTTTTAAAGTTCCAGATGTCAGTTCAGCAGCTGCTTTATTACTCTAAGACTTCCATTTCCACATGGAATGCTGAGCAGAGCCAACATGCACAATAAGAACTGCAGGTTCTTCTCTGTATCATCATTCAAGAGAAATGGAGCAAGACAACAGGCAAAAGCTCAGTATCAAGTCCAACTGTGTGACACAACTCCACACAATTGTACAGATATAGGATAATAACATCTGACTTCTCATGCAATAATACAATTACGATTTGTCATGCATCAGGGGGTTGGACCCAATGGCCTACATGGCTCCTTCTAGCTTTACTATTGTATGATTATCAATCCCTGTACCAAAGCTATGGGACCCATATGCAGGGATAGCAAGTTAATTTTGTAAGGAATCTACTTTGTCCACTATCTATGACCACTGAAAACCACACTGAAAATAAACACTTGGAAAGTAAAACATGTATGTAGACATATGTAACAGCTATGAGGTAACTCTTACTACAGTCTAGAGGATTGCTCAACTATTTCTATACTCTTGACAGGTTTTTTTTTTAAATTCCAAGAAATGGAAATGTGTTCCATCTTTATTCAACCTGATGCTTCAGTCCCTACCACATACTGAGTTTGGTTGAGGGCAGTGCGTGACATACTGTGGCACAAGCATCACAATGGGAGAGAAAGCAAATGAGCATGTCACCTTTGGAGTGAACTATGAGGACCTATAGCCTGACTATGGCAGAGTCAATTGTACACTCCTGCCTGCCTCTTCAGCACTAGAGGTAAAGTCACTTGAAATTTGCATAGGTACTGGAGTACATATTAACCTGGCACAACTACATATTTTGATGAACCTGTAAAAAAGCTGGCCATCACTGATTTGAGATATTTATATTTCTTCCCTTTCCAAATGTGTAACAAGAGCCCATGGAATTCAACAGCAATACAGAAACAGAAAACGACAAACCAATACATCTCACATACAAGCACAGCTAGTTAGCATACAAATTTAGGATCTGGTCAGTCAGTAGGATACATTGCTGTACCTTTAACATGCAACAGCCTTCCCTTACCCAGTGTCCCCAGAAATGATAGCCCTAGGCACATGTCACAAGTTCCTGCTTGCTTTGCAGCTGGGTAAGGGAGTGGCATGAGTAGACTGTAAGATTGGACTGTGGAAATCAGAAATACATTAGATATGCTTTTGGCCACCTTCCAAAGCACCATACACTCCTAGAGCAAACTTTATGAGAGATGAAAGGCAAAAAAAGTGTATCATAGGCAGATAAATGTGGCCTTCAGAACAAGTGGAGAAAAACAACAGTGTAGACCAGCTCTTACAGCAGCAGTGATACACATGAAATCCCCCAAAGTATCTTACTGAACAAAGCATAATAAAAGAAATATATTATCAAATTAGGAAACAAGGCCTAGGATGGAAAACTATGCCAAATCATCAAAAACAAGAGTAGAAACAGATCTGCCAGATTCAAGTTTCAAACATTACATCAAATACTGATGCTATCAGTGAATAAAGGGAGAGAAAAGAGAGAACTACTTTTGCTACTGGGTCAAGCAACAGGTACTGCAAAAGCAGGAGGTCCGATCAGATCACAAACAACAGGAGCACAGAGAAGAAAATGCTAGATCAGGTTGTGTGCCTTTATTGTTAAGTGCCACAAGCCTGGGCTAATTCATAAAATACATGTACATACTGCACTCCCATACTATGGCACTTTGAGTCTCACCTTGTGCAACTGCTGTCCTTTCCTGCATGCTTCGTGTGGCAAGACAGAAAGCCAAGAGCAGAGATGGTACAAACAGAAGAGAGAGCAAATTCACAACCATTTTAGCTTATTCATGAACAGCATCCTGCAAATTGGAAAAGAGCACAGGAAAAAGCATTACCTTGTTGGACTTTCTCCTTCCAGAGTCAGCCACACACCTTCAAAACTTGAGACTTGTATACTTGTTGCATACTCCTTTATCATAGCCTATTCATCATGTGACTGTCCAACAGCCTGGCTTTGCCCTCACATTTTTTTCCACTCCATGTCCTCTTTTAATGGCTTGTTTCCTTTTCCCCTCCCAATCACAAACTTCCAGGCCTGCACTAGGGAGAGCCAGTTCCTCCCAACTGCTATGATTGCTCCTCCCACCTTTCCACCTGCATAGGACAGGAAAATGAACCTTGCACACTTCTAAAAAAAACCCCACCCAACCTGTTAGTGGCAAAACAGCTAAGAGCTTACTCAGTGAACAGCTCAAAGACAGGTTGTGGAAGAGCTCTGCAGCTGCAAGGACAGCCGCTCTGTGGCAATAAGCCAGCCCAACTCTCTTGGACTCCTGCAAAGGCTGTTCTGGCACTGCTACGATAAGAAAATACCCCCAGTAATAAACAAAACAAAGGCCAAAAGGTAAACAAGGAAAATACAAGGAAAGAGCTATTTTTGGAAAAATGTGAGATTGCAAGACAAGACTAAACCTGCACAGCTACACCATGTGCTGTGATCACTGAATCCAACAGAAACACTGCAGGCTGAATTCTTTTGTCCATTCAAATTCTTTTATTTTCTTTTGCATGTACTATAAAGCACACACTTGGTAAAATGCTGCATGCAACCCTGGTAGAAAAAGATTAGCTGATGCTCCCTTCTGGCAAAACTCTCTGATTACAGAAAGCTGTTCAGAACCTCAGACATTACTAATTTGGAACAACTACAAGACTCTCTGGTCCTACAGTCAAAATAATGTTAAAATTGTCACCCCATATAAATTGCCACCCATATAACACTGAATAGTATTTAGCATTCCTTAGCCACACTGACTATGTAAATGGCAGGAAAGTGCTTCTTGTGTGAAGATATCTGATCTATTTGAAGTAAGAATCAATATGATGTGGTGGTTAGAGTGCTGGACCAGGACCAGCACTCTAACCACCTGGGCTTCTATTCCCAGTCAGCTCACTGGATGACTTTGGACCAGTCATGGACTCTTAGGCTAACCTACTTCACAGGTTTGTTGTGAACATAAAAATGAAGTGGAGAAGTACTATGTAAGCCACCTTGGGTTCCTCACAAGAGGAAAAAAGGAAGGATACAAATGAAAGTATAATAATACTAAGTGATAATGCGCATGCCTGTTCTCTACCCTTTCTGTGTTCTTGCCCACAGACCTGCATGTTTCGTGGAATGGATCAGCAAGGCTCAATTATATCACTGCATGGCTGGTCTGAGCCAATACATCATGTGTCTATATCTCTGTTCTGACAAGATACTTTGACTTATTTGCCTTGGCACCTAGTATTTGTTTTGTACAAATCAGCTATCATTTACATAACACTCTCAACATTAAAAGTGCTTTACAATAATTATCACAATTAGTTTTAATAATCTCTCTAGCTTGTCATCATAATATTGCAACAGTATCAAGGTGGGAGGTCTCCTGATTCTCCTGCAAAGATTGTGCAGTAGTATCACTCTCCCCCATCCACCTCATATCTAACTTTTGTAAGACCTCACAGAGAGCAACTGACCTGTCTAGTGTAATGTCCTCTTAATATTTTAATATGCTGATGTAACTCAGTGTTTCACTGCCAAACAATCCTTGCACTCCAATCCTTGCACTCCAAGGTTCTTGCCTTGCCCAGTGGAATAGATAATCAGGTTTCTGTCCTTAACACCATGTCTGTCATTGAGAAAATTAGAGAATAGTGGAAAAAATGCTACTCAGTGTAAGTGTTGTTGTTGCTAGTTGCAAAGTCCCATCGTGACCCCATGGACAACATTCCTGCAGGCCTTCCTGTCTTCCACCATCCCCCGGAGTCCACTTAAGCTCATGCCGACCGCTTCAGTGACTCCACCTAGCCACCTCATTCTCTGCCGTCCCCTTCTTCTTTTCCTGTCAATTGTTCCCAGCATTAGGCTCTTCTCCAGTGAGTCCTTCCTTCTCATTAGGTGGCCAAAGTATTTAAGTTTCATCTTCAGTATCTGGCCTTCTAAAGAGCAGTCAGGGTTGTCTCCTCTAGGACTGACTGGTTTGATCGACTTGCAGTCCAAGGGACTCGCAGGATTCTTCACCAGCACCACAGTTCAAAGACCTATATTCTTCGGTGCTCAGTCTTCCTTATGGTCCAACTTTCACAGTCATACATTGCAACTGGGAAAACTATAGCCTTGATTATACACACTTTTGTTGGCAGGCTTATGTCTAAGAGCATATAAAAGACAGCTGAGTGATATAGCATATGATTTTCATGCAGAAGATCTCAAGATAAGTTCTGAATAACTCCGTGATCTATGGGCTGGGAAAGAAGCTTGTGACCGAGAGCTTGGAAAGGCATGTTCAGCTGGCAATATGCTATTGGGTTTGTGACAGTGTTGCTTGAGTAGACCTTAAGAAAACGCTGGCATTGGCATTTATTGCAGGTGCTGTTATATATTTATTAATCTTCAAGCTGCAACCCTTGCATCACCCCAAATCAACATGATAAACCACTATGGTTACCATGTACATGCCACCCATAGGACACTGTGGCATGTACCAGTCTCCATTTTGTATATGTAAGCCTTAGCAGGTGTGTGTCATGGCTTGTTGGACCATGTGAACCTGGGCAGTAGAGGTTATGCAATGATTGAACAACCATCAGACACTCTAGAGTCTATAAGTTATGTTTTCAAGATGTTCAAATTCTTTTTAGAAAAGTCCTGAGCTGAAGAACCCCTGCAAAAGTCCCACATTTGAAAAGGGGAAGGGACTGAAAACTTGGCAGGAGGAAGGGAATGGAGTGGTTTGAGAGAGTTGTGGAGAATATATAGAAAGTAGAAAAATCTTTACATTATCTGGATGGCTCCCTTTTTTTTGCTTATATAGAAGCTCTTTTAAAACATTCTCAGAGATTAAACTGAAAGCTGTCAACAGAAACTAACAGAGAACTCCAAACTTTTAATGGAGCTAGGACTGGGCACAGCTGTGTCAACTTCATCTCTCCAACATGAAGTGGGAGTTCCAAAAGAGGAGAAAGCATGCTCAGCAGGTATGAAACCCTAACTGATTCAGGGGTGAAGGCAGAGTGAAGTGGCTAGAACTGCTTTCACACCGCAAGGTCTTTTTTTTTTTTTGCAAAAGATTCCCACTTTCAAAATTCTATTTACTTTCATGGTGCAATCCTATGCATACATGACCACTCAGAATTATGTCTGAGTGAGTTCAATGGGTCTTGTGTATATGGAATACAGCCATAAGCTTCATTGCATCTATAATACTAGGAGAGCGCCGCCCGCCGGCCCAGGTGATCGGGCGCACGCAGTGCGCGACGGGGCGGGTCTCGGAGGCGCCCTGCGGAGTCAAAGCCGCAGCAACGGCCGGGGCCGGCGGCCGAAGGGCGGCGACCAAAGGGGTCGCCGCCGTTTGGGGTGCCGTTCGGGGGGACGAGAGGGGGGCTGGGCTGGCCATGGACTCTTGTTGAAATAGGCTTGCCTACTGCTGATTCTCAGGGAAGAGGAAGGATCCCCTCTTTCTTTTTTTCTTTTTTTCTTTTTATCGTTCTTTTTCTCCTCCTTCGACCTACTTTATAATCTTACCCTGCTTTAATCAGTGCTTTGAGTCATTCCTGGCCATGTCGACGTTTATATATCCTGGGGAACCCACGGGGGCTGCTATTGGCGTGGTCACGGGCAATGGTCGTTACAACAATAGGGGCTTAACGTGTCCACGTAGAAGAAGGATGGACAGATGGCTGACACCTGTCCCTCCTTCTGATCCTGCCCCCAACCAGAGGGCGCCAGGTAGCCTTGTCAACCACCCCTCGGGTCTGACGGTGCTGCTGCTCAATGCCAGGTCGATCAATAATAAATCTTCCCTCATCCATGACTTGATTGTGGATGAGGGGGCCGACCTGGCTTGCATAACGGAGACCTGGGCGGGAGAGGGAGGGGCTGTGGCCCTCTCCCAATTGTGCCCGCCCGGGTATCTGGTTCAACACTGTTCACGCCCAGAAGGGAGGGGAGGGGGAGTCGCGTTGGTTTACAGAGCCTCCATCTCTCTCACGGGTCTTCCGGTCCCTTTGAGACCAGGGCTGGAGTGCCTCTACTTGGTGTTGGGCGAACGAGACAGATTGGGGATTCTATTGGTGTACCGTGCACCTTTCTGCCCAGCAGTCTCCCTATCTGAGCTGACAGAGACCATCTTGGATCTGGTATTGAGGACCCCCAGGATGTTGGTCCTGGGGGACTTCAATCTCCATGCCGAGTCTGGACTGACCGGGGCGGCTCAGGACTTCATGGCCTCTATGACGGCCATGGGCCTGTCTCAACACGTCATTGGCCCTACCCATGAACGTGGACACACTCTGGACCTGGTATTCACAACGGGGCAGGTAGAGGATGACCTGAGGGTGAAGAACTTATGTTTGACTCCCCTGTCATGGTCAGATCACCTCCTGGTGAGGTTTGTGCTCGAGAGCGGCCTCTCCCTCTATAAGAGTGCGGACCCGATTGTATGGGCCCGCCCCCGGAGCCGGATGGATCCGGATGGATTCCTGGGGGCCCTGGGGGAGTTTCCGGCTGACAAGACTGGTGCTCCTGTCGAGGCTCTGGTCGAACTGTGGAACGGAGAGATGACCAGGGCTGTGGACACGATCGCTCCTAAGCGTCCTCTCCCACCAGGCAGAGTCCACTCTTCCCCTTGGTATACACCTGAATTACGGGCGATGAAGCGAGCTGGGAGACGGCTAGAGCGTAGGTGGAGGAAATCACGGGATGAATCTGACTGAACACACTTGAGAGCCCACTATCGGGCCTATGCTGTGGCGGTGAAGGCAGCGAAAAAGAAGTTTTTTTTCCGCTTCCATTGCCTCCTCACAATGCCGTCCAGCGGAGCTTTTTCGAGTGGTGCAAGGCCTGGTTCGCCTGGGTCCTAAGGAAGATCCGATGCCACCCTCAAAGGCCCGCTGTGACGACTTAGCCAGGCATTTCAGGGAGAAAATCGCTCAGATTCGTCACGAGCTGGACTCCACTAATGAATCAGAGGTCTCTGAGGAGTCGCCAATGCCACCGTCTGGTCCAAAATTATTGGAGGAATTTCAATTATTGCGGCCCGATGATGTGGACAAGGTGCTTGGAAGAGTATGTCCCACCACTTGCCTATTGGATCCTTGCCCGTCTTGGTTAATAAATAACTCCAAGCACGGGATTGGGACCTGGATTTTGGAAGTGGTTAACGCTTCTCTGAGGGAGGGTCGAGTGCCTGCCCCTTTAAAGGAGGCGGTAATACGACCGGTCCTGAAGAAAGCGTCACTGGATCCAGAGATGGCCACTAACTATAGACCTGTGGCCAACATCCCGTTTCTGGGCAAGGTGTTGGAGCGAGTGGTGGCGGGACAACTCCAAGCACTCTTGGATGAAACTGATTATCTGGATCCTTTTCAGTCCGGCTTCAGACCCGGGTACAGTACTGAATCTGCCTTGGTCGCCCTGTACGACGACCTGTGCAGGGAGAAGGACAGGGGGAGTACATCCCTGTTGGTTCTTCTGGACCTCTCGGCGGCTTTCGATACCATCGACCATGGTATCCTTCTGGATAGACTTGCGGGATTGGGGGTTGGAGGCACTGCTTTGCAGTGGTTCCGCTCCTATCTCGACGGTCGATTCCAGAAGGTAATGCTGGGGGACTATGTCTCTACGTCATGGCAGCTATGCCATGGGGTACCACAGGGCTCCATTCTATCCCCTCTGCTATTTAACATCTATATGAAACCACTGGGAGAGGTCATCAGGAGGTGTGGGCTGCGGAATCATCAATACGCTGATGATACCCAGCTTTACCTCTCATTCTCCACTAATCCAGGTGAGGCAGTGGCTGTGCTGAACCGGTGCTTGGCCGAGGTAAGGGAATGGATGAGGGCCAATAAACTGAAACTCAACCCAGACAAGACGGAGGTCCTGTTGGTTGGCGGATCGGGTTTCGGAGAGGGTGGATTTGACCTGGTCCTGAATGGTGCAACACTCCCTCTTAGGGATAAGGTCCGCAGCTTAGGAGTACTCCTCGACCCGGAGCTTTCTTTGGAAGCTCAGGTGACAGCGGTAGCGAGGAACGCCTTCCTTCAGCTTCGGCTGATTAATCAGCTGCGCCCCTACCTGGAATACGACTGCCTGGCGACGGTGACACACGCGCTGGTGACTTCCCGCCTAGACTTCTGTAACGCGCTTTACGTGGGGCTTCCCCTGAAGACAGTCCGAACACTTCAATTGGTGCAAAATAGAGCTGCCAGGTTGCTGACGGGGACGGGGCGTTATGCTCACATGACTCCAGTCCTCCATCAGCTTCACTGGCTTCCCATTGAAGCCCGGGCCCAATTCAAGGTGTTGATTATGACCTACAAAGCCCTAAACGGCTTGGGTCCTGGCTACCTGAACGAGCGTTTATGTCCGTATATGCCCAACCGCCCTTTGAGATCTGCGGGAGAGTCCCTTCTCCGGGAACCCTCCATGAAAGAAATTAGGAGAGTAAGTACCCGGAGGAGGGCTTTCTCTGTGGTGGCGCCCAACCTATGGAATTCACTCCCCAAAGAGGTCCGCCTGGCACCGTCGTTACTGGTTTTTCGGCGCCAGGTAAAGACCTTTTTATTTAAACATCATTTCAATTGTTAAAACATATGATCTGGCCTGGGCAACTTCTTCTTCCTTCTCTTTCTCCTCCTATATTTTTATTTTATACTGATAATTTTAATTTTGTATTTGTAAATCAATGTATTTTTTGTATTTTTATATTTAATGGTAATTTATTATGTACTATTGTATTTCAATGTATTTTATCATGTTGTAAGCCGCCCCGCGGTTTCGGCAAGGGGCGGCATAGAAATGTTATAATAATAAATAAAAAATAATAAAAAATAAAATAAATTCATAAATCACTTCTGCCATCAATAACAAATTCTCCATTGCACAGTACAATTGTGGTATTACATAGCAATTCTAAGAACTTATTACTGTTGCTGGCTTTAGGTAGCCAGAGTCAAGATTCTAATATTCATGACACTGTGTCAAATTTGATTTCAGTGAATATTTTATGGGAATGATTTTTAAACTAGAGCCCACAGTAACCATGGGTGGAACCAAAAGCAAACATATTGTATGATTTATGGATCATGGTCCAAGTGCTTTGTAACTTAAATATACTGATTTCACAGATATTATATAGTTCAAAAGTCACATGAGAACCACCCAGATCAGAGATGTTTCCCTTCAGTTGTTTTGGACAACTACTGTCAGTGCCAGGTATTATGGCCAATAGTCAGGTATTATAGCAGTGATAGATCAAAACTTCTAGGAGCAGGAGGCTCCAGAAAAAGTAATCCTCCTCTTATAACCCTCCTATGCTGGTCCATTACTTCTTCCATCTTTCTGTTTACTACAGAAAGTCCATTAACAACAGCAGCAAAATGTAAATGGATCTGTACAATGCCTTCTGATTGGTAGCACTAGGAGCCATCTATCTAAAAGCACTCAGCATCATTTTCAAGACCCCAAGAAACTCAAAGAATAACTTTTAGGGAATAACAGGTAAAGATAGTTTATGAATACTTATAAATTTAGCTCTTTTGGACAGCTTTAATTTGCCTGGACAATCCAAAGCACTCAAAAGATCAGGTTTGAATCTTACCAACATACCAAAGTCATCCTCTTTATTCATGGTTTCATTCATCAAAAACAGTTACAAAGAAACCTGTTGCCCTAGAAACCAAAACACACAATTTCAGTAGTTTCTCCAGTAATCAATCATCTTCCAAACATTCTTACTTCATTTCAATTATTCACTTTGTAGCTAATAAATTGGAATTCAGTTTTCAAAGAAAAGCATCAACATAAAATGTCAAATATCTAATAGGATCTCCTAGTAATAGCATTCTATATTTAGAATTTTTGAACTCAGAAACAGTAGTACAGTTGTCCAATGAAGAGTAATGACAAAGCATACAGGCCAATCCAACCAAAGTTAAGCATTTTAAAGTTCCATTTGTTTCAATAAGAAATCAAAGGCTCATGCCACAATTGTAAGCACATTTATGAAGAAGGAATTCCCACTGAATTCAATGGGCTTGGACTGCAATCCTATTAATTTGAAATGAGTAGGAGTTATGCAGCACAATCCTGTGGATATATACTTAGAAGTAAGTCCCATTGTGTAAGCCAAAGTCTATAATGTTATATTGGATTACTTGGGAAGAAGCTCCACTGAATTCATTTGGAATACCTTCCAAGTAAATATACATAGGTCTTTTATAAGCTCCAGGTCGTTTGTGCTACAATTCTGTGGTAGCTGATGCTGTCTAGACAGCCATAGGAAAGGTCAGATTTCCAACTTCAACACTGGAAACATATGCTGAAGTTATCTCTAGGTGCCCTCCCATCACCATTGCAGCCACAATTCTTTCTGAGCTGGCTGCAACTTCAAAGTTGGAAAGCCAGTCACAGAGCTGGCATTGGGGTTGTGAGGAAATAACCAGGGAGGCAGGACTGAGGCTTTCCCAGGATGCAAGGTATCCTGGCAGATCCTCACCATTTCCTCACAAGCAGAGGAAAATACTAAGAGGGCTGAAATTGACCTTCTAAGTGTTTCACACGGCAGGGGACATGCAGAAGTGGCTCCATATTCCTTCCTTCCTTAATAGGTTGCTCTTAATTCTCCATGAGCTAAGTAGGGCAGCCACACTGGATCATTCCATTAGACAGAGAAGCCTGTGCCTTGTTTAGGAATCCTAAAAACCTGATCAGATGAAATAATAATAAATCATTATTGCCTCAGCACAGGAATAGATTAAACCCAGATCCACACACACCTCCCTTTTGAGGACAATAAGATGAATCATAAACTACTAAGCAATCCTCATACTATTGATTTGCGTTTTATTCCATATGTTCAGCTTAAGAATCTCAGCAAAGAAAGAAAATGAATTGGCATTTATTGCACTCAACATTACATGGAGTTTCACCTGATTTGCTAGAATTTTGTTTTGAAACTTTGGAGTGGGAGACACACTATAAGGCACATGAGTCTTCCAGTGTTCTCAAACGGATGTTCTTCTGTTGTCTAGGCCTTAGGCCTGGAGTTCCTGTCAATTAATAGCATCCTTTCTTTCTAAACAAAAATTAAAACGTCATTGCGCCTCGTTTCCTGGGCATAGAGGGTACATAGCACACCGTATTTAAATTAACAAGAAAGAATACCAACCTCCATTCAAGAATCTTTCTCAGCTACCCAGAAGTAGCCTCCTGCCTGAAGCCAACAATTTGGGTTGCTGAGGTTACAGGGAGGAGTCTTCATAACCTTCTTCCCCGTTGCCATGGGAACCCCTACCTTCTGCTCAGGTAGGCCAAAGGGCGGACTCTCACACCTTCCTTCGCAGAGTACCCTGGGTAATGTAGTGCAGCAGGTGCTCCGCTGTTGAAATCTTTTGCGACAAAAGACTTCATCTCCCAGCAATGTCGGCCGTTTTGCCCTTAGGTCACACGCACCTGAAAAGGCGAGTTTTCAAAGTTTCTTTATACTCTGCCACATATGCGAAGTCGATAGATTGATAGCATGAGATAAGCTCAGTGTGCTGCTTATTTGGATTGCAGTTGTGTACCCATTTATCTGGGAGTAAGCCGTTTTGAGTTCAGTGGATCTCACTTCTGAAGAGACGCGTATTCGATCGCGTTCTTACGTTCTTACTAGAGGTAGGTTTAGAAAGGGTTGTTTAGAGCGGGCATTTAAGGCGGTCATATTTGGATGGGTTAGCTTGTCTATTCTTTTCCCGATTTATTAGCAGGAGTGAGGAACAAGATTTGGTTATTTGGGACTTGAGTCCTTGGATTTCACGAATGCAAAATATCTTACTTCTGTAAGCAGTCTTTGTGTAGCACACTTGTATGGTACTGTGCTTTGTACGGTTCGTGTGCTTTGCTATTAAACCCATAGAGCTAGTTAGCGAGGTAAATTGCAGAGCAAACAACACGAGGAAGTGTAGAGAGCCAGAGGTAAAATGCCCTTATTCTTAAGTTCTTGCTTCAACAGTTTACAAAAGGAGAATGGAAGAAAAGAACAAGATCAGGTTTTCTTTGCTGTTAGGTAGGTGATTGTAAACCTGTGTAAGACTAGATACAGCTACTGATTCTATTTCCTTTTCAATTGGTGCGTGATTAATCTTTCAGATCAACCGTTTCTCTTGTAGATTGTAATGTAGGCTGTACCTTGAGCTTTTAATATAAATTCAAGTCCCTTTGAAACAAATCAGATGTTCTCTACTGAGGAATATTCTTAGGAGTGTTCAAAGAGCTTTACAGGGATTGCCTTGTCACAACTCCTATATCATCCCTGTATGAATGTATGCATTATTATTCTGCAACTATTGGATCTGAATGACTTGTCTGACAGGCATTTGGTGAGTTAATATAGGAGTGAGATTTAATCTGGAAGCTAATAAGCAGCATTTCCCTACCTGGTGACCTCTAGATGTGCCAAGACCTCAGTTCTCAACATCCCAGCAGGCATGGCAAGGCCAGGCAGGTTGGAAAGACTAATTTTAAATCACAGATTAGGGTGCCCCTCAGTGTTCATAAGCCCCTGAACTCTGAGATTTATGAGCATCCTCTGCTGAGAGGAACAGTTGACTATTGTCAGCCATCTAGCTCCGGCAGGAAATGAGGCTACAGAAGACACAAGATATGCTATAGCTGGGCCTCTACAATCTCCTCCCCTTCCTATCCCTTGGAATGCCCCCTTTGTGCCCTCCTTGAGGTCACTTTCCCAACCTCAGGGAGACAGTTGGGAGAGTCAGAGTACGTATGGAGTCAGTGTACGTATAGATTTCCAGTGTCAAGGCTGGAATTCTGTTTCTGACCTTGAAATGGGAAATCCAAAGTGTCTTACAGCTTTCCATCTCTTAAGCACTATGATACACCGAGGTGCTTTCAGACAGAGGGCTCCTATTTCTTTATTTTAAACACAGTGGTACCTTGGCTCACGAACACCTCAGTTCATGACCAAATTGGATCGCTAACAGAAATTTCAAAAAAATTTTGCTGCAGGTCGTGAACTCTGCATTGGGTGACGATCGCGAGCGTGCCCGCCTCCCCCCCTGCACGTCCACGCCTGCACCCGTCTCCCCGCAGCGCTGGGGGTGGGAGATGGCGCGATCTTTGTTGTTCTTTGTCACTTTCCTTCAAATTTTTGTGAGTAAAAAAATAGTTGCAGAATGGATTAACCTTATTTACATTGACCCTTATGGGGAAATTTGACTTGGCTCATGACCAATTTGGGTCATGACCAGAGTCTTGGAACGGATTAAGTTCGTGAGCCAAGGTACCACTGTATATCCCATCCTATATATAGAAGTCTCAGACAGTTCAACAACAAAGGCACAGCATCACATCTATAATAAAAACCTGGTTAAAATAGAAATTAGGTCTTAAAATACTGGGAAAATAAAAAAGGGGTTGGCCTGGCACCAGGTGTACCTCTCTCTGTACCCAGCATGTTCCATAACTGGGGCACCACTGCAGAGAAGGCCCTTCTCCAGGTAGCCACTCTCCTAAATTCCTTCAAAAAGGGCTCCCAGAGAAGGACCTCTGACCCAAATCTTAGGGGGTGGGGAGGCACATAGGGAAGGAGCTGCTCCTTCAGATATCCAGTTCCCAAGCCATTCAGGGCTTTATAGATCGTCATCAATCCCTTCAATTGGTAGCCAGTGCAGATGGTAAAAGGACCGGCATTATGCGTGCATATCTGCCAGTCCCTGTTAACATCCTGGCTGCTCAGTTTTGGACCAACTGAAGTATCCAGACCATCTTATTTATTTATTTAGAATTTTTGTATGCCATCCCATCACTTATAGCCTCGGGATGGCTCACATAAATAAATAAACATAATACAAATACAATTAAAACCCCGAAACACCCTGGCTGCACAATTAAAACATATACCGTATTTTTTGCTCTATAAGACGCACTTTTCCCCACTCAAAAGTAAGGGGAAATGTCTGTGCGTCTTATAGAGCGAGTGTGTGTGTGTGTGTCCAACGCCCGGGACACTGCCAGCCTGCCTGCACCACGTGGCACCACCTGGTCATCACGCGCTTGGCACGCCCTGCTCCACCCCCCCCCCCCAGCGCAGGTGAGAGCTGTGCCGCTCAGGGGGAGCGGTGCGGAGGAGGAGCTGCCACGGGCTTTAACCCACCGGCCGCACGAAGAGACGGACTGCTCACCCCCACCGCCCAGGAAGACCTGCCGCCGCCGCGCCGCCCGGAAGACCACCGCCGGCATGCTGCCAGCCTGGCTGCACCACATGGCACCACCTGGCCGGCACATGCTCGGTGCGCCCTGCTCCACCCCCCCCTCCGGCGCAGGTGAGAACTGTTAATCACAGGTTGGTGTGTGTTTTCAAATGGCAACCCGTCTTTTAATGAAGCCCATGGGGAAGTGATGGGGAATGTGCCTGTGATTATCAGAAAGCTTTCCATGGATCCCTCCTCTAAAAACTAGGTGCGTCTTATGGTCAGGTGCGTCTTATAGAGCGAAAAATACGGTATATTATTATTAAATGTTGTTAAAATATTGTTTAAATAAAAAGGTCTTAGCCTGGTGCCGAAAAACAAATAGCGATGGCTCCAGGTGGACCTCTCTGGGGAGCGCATTCCACAGATGGGGCACCACCACAGAGAAAGCCCTCCTCCGGGTACTTTGCCTCCTGATGTCTCTCCCAGAGGGCTCCTGGAGGAGGGCCTCTGCTGCCAATCTCAAGGGGCGGGAGGGCAAATATGGAAGCAGGTGTTCCTTCAGGTATCCAGGTCCCAAGCCATTAAGGACTTTATAGGTGATTACCAGTACCTTGAATTGAACCCGGGCTTCGATGGGAAGCCAGTGAAGCCGGTAGAGGACTGGGGTTATATGAGAATAATGCCCAGTCCCCGTCAGCAACCTGGCTGCTCTATTTTGCACCATCTGAAGTATCCAGACTGTCTTCAAGGGCAACCCCACATAGCATGCGTTACAGAAATCCAATCAGGAAGTAACCAATGCGTGCGTCACTGTCACTAGGCAGTCGTCCTCCAGGTAGGGACGCAGCTGATGGATTAGCCAAAGCTGAAGGAAAGTGCTCCTCACCACCGCAGTCACTTGAGTTTCAAGGGCAGCCCCACATAGAGCGTGTTACATTAGTCCTATCAGGAGGTTACCAGAGCATGGGTCACCATTGCCAGGCTCTGCTCATCCAGCTAAGGGTGCAGGTGATGAACCAGCCAAAGCAGAAGGAAAGCGCTTCTTGCCACAGCAGCCACCTGGAGCTCCAGAGACCACTCTGGGTCAAGGAGCGCTCCCAGACTGTGCACCCTGTCCTCTAGCAGGAGTGCAACCCCATCCAGAACAGGGCAAAGACCACTTTCCTGGAAAGCTGAACCACCTACCAACAGGAACTCCATCTTGTCTGGATTAAGCTTCAATTTATTGGCCCTCATCCAGCCCATCACATCGAACAGACACTGGTTAAGGACAGCTACTGCCTCACCTGGATTACATGTGAAAGGGGGGTGGAGCTGGGTGTCATCAGTGTATCAGTGACTCCGTAGCCCAAACCCCTGGATGGCCTCTCCCAGTGGTTTCATGTAGATGTTAAAGAGCTTGGGAGATAAAATGGAAACCTGCAAAACTCCATGACAAAGCTTTCATGGCGCAGAGCTACAATCCCCCAGCACCACCTTCTGGAATCAGCCAGCCAAGTAGGAGTGAAACAAATGGAGGCAAGGCAGTGCCTCCAACCCCCAGTTTAGTCAGCTGTCCAGAAGGATATCCTGGTCGATGGTATCAAAAGCTGCTGAGAAGTCCAAGAGAATCAACAGGGATGCACTTCCATTGTTGCTGTCCATGCACAGGTCATCATACAGGGCAATCAAGGCATCAGTTACAAAGCATCATGCAGCTACTTTATTTTAATTGATTTTCAGCATGAAGAATCATGACTATAAAGTGATGGGAGAACATGAGGGTTACACATGGACAAAGATATCTGGAACTCCTGTAAAATTCAGTGAATGAAGCAAACAAATGCCCCAGTACATGAATACCTAAATACACTTGGAGAGCCTTTCTTCTAAATTTTTTGTAGCGCCTGGATGGTAATTTACAGTGAGCAACAGAGGGGAAGCTTCCTGTCAAGAAGAGGTTAGTGCAATTTCACAAGGTGAATGGGGCTTCATGTTCTTTCTTGTAGCAGTTGTGTCTTTTTGTATCTGTGTGATAAACCAAAATTCACTAGTGGAAACTTTCTCCATCCCAGAAAAGGTTTGGACTAATCTTGGTATACAGGAGAACTGCCAAAACGAAACTGGCAACCCTAGCTAAGAGGGATCATTCAGATCATCCTGAGGTTGGGGGAAAGGAACAAACTGAATTTAGGGCATAGGGCATAATATTTAGATGGAAAAAAGTCCTACAGCTTCCAGCATGCTCCAGCTAGCATGGCTGGCTGAGGTATACTGGGAATTGTAGGAGTTTTTTCTTACCTAAACATGCATAGGAGTGTGCTCTTATTTTTAGCAGTATGATTCTTTCTCCAAAGGGGCTCTTGCTTTGAGGGAAGGAATGCTAATCAACTTGGGTAAGCACTGCCAGTCCTTTCTCCCATTCAAATATAAACAAACAAAATACCATTTATACCTTGCATCCATTCTCTTCCAAAGGAAAATAACTCAGGAAAACATTTCTGGAACATTCTGCTCAAGGAATTAGAGAATGTGAGAAATGTTACAGCAGCATATGAAGATCTGTGGTAAAGATTCCAAAATGTTTAAGTATTATGCAAATTGAAACTGAGGATCATATATAAATAATGCTATTTGAGGAGAAAATAGCCCATAAAGTGCTAATGACTGAAAGGCAGACAAATTGTGGTCCTGGATTATTGGTGCTCTCTACATTTCTGGCTGCTGTGAGAAAGAAAATACTGGGCAGAATTAGAGTAGGAAAAGAATTAATAGCCAGCATTAGACAACTTTGGAATCAGTATTAATGATGTGTGTAATTTCACTTTCTTGCCTCTACACTCCTCAGCATAAATAAATGACTGTAACTTACAGTAATGAGCCCATCAAACTAATCCTGTGTATGAGAATTTACTGCAACAGTAAAAGCGTTGTCTTCCAAAATAAACCACTTTTTATCATGTGTGCTGCCAGTACCATAAAGCACATTAAGAGACACAAAGTAGTGAGTGTCTCTCCACTGCAATTCAGATGCAGGTGCCAGGATGTTCCTTCTACTGAATGTGCTCCAATAAAATTCTGTCTGTATTAGACAAATCCTTTACTAGGAGTTACCATATTAACCCGGATGCGAAGGGGATGAACCTCCGTTTCATTCATTTTGTGCACACTGTCACACCGCTTGATGCCAGGGTCTTACCCACTCAGTATAATGGCTTTAATTCAAAATGAAAAGCAAGTGGTGTGAAAGGCCAAAACATTAGGATATATTGCACTGGCACAGAAAATGACACCCTTTAACATATTTTGCTATAATTCTTAACTACATTTTATTTTTAAAGGAGCACCTCAATGGAATGTGAGTATGAAAACAAATCTTTTCCATTTTAAAACATTGAACCTTCTATAATTTACTGTCAATTAAACTGTGGGATTGTTTTTGCATTTTCAACTATTTAAATATTACTTATACTCTGCCTCTTCTGCCACTTGAGACACCTGAGAAAGTATTTCTAAAACTGAAAGAACTGTAGCTCTTAAAAAGAAAGGGGGAAAGCAGAAAAAACAGCAGGTTTTTTTTTTATCAACCCCACTCAAGGATGAATTATTTTGAAGAATAATTGGAGCTTACATTTCTTTAAGAAATTCAACAGAGAAGCATTGCTGCATTTCTCTTCAGAGATGTTCCTGGAACATGGCTTACCACTGATTCCGAAATGCTGCATTACTAATTTCAGGACAGATACATATTCTTTGGGCCTTTCTGATTAGACAAGGTTGATTGTTAAAGTTACAATACTCCAGTGCTAAAATCCACATTTCCAAGCATCTTAAGTACCTAAAATTGCTTGGAATTGCTTAAGTACCTAGGCTTGCTTTCTTAGGGAAGTTTTTTATTTCATGCCACCCCCTCCCTGGCAATCCTACAGTGGGTGGTGCTCCCCTTCTTCTCCCTTGGTCCCCCCAGTCCATATCCCAGGGAACACCACAGCTGAAACCATCTTGCCTTCTCTCACTGTTGTTTTCCCCTTTTAATTTTTTCATTAGTTTGAGAAATTTTCTTTCATGACCTCTGAAGTGATCGCTGCTGATACTTGCTTCTGCCAGCTGATCTCATACATATACTTCTTCGTCTAAATTACCTTTTTTGGATATCATAAATCCCTGCTCAAGAGAAGAGAAGAGAAGAGAAGAGAAGAGAAGAGAAGAGAAGAGAAGAGAAGGCCCTAATTCTGACAGCTCTAAATGGGAGGCATACTTTTCTAACTTTCTGAGTACCTAGAGTTTTGGGAATGGGTGGGAAGCTTGTGGGACACCCCAAACCCTGGGGATCTCTATGCAATCAAAGATCACTTGTATTTTGATAACTTTCAGTGAAATGCAGCATGGTGGTGGGATGGAAAGAAGGATATTTGGAACGTCTTTTGGTCAGTGTCCAGGATTGGGACTAGGGTACTTTGACAACAGTGCTCAGATGCAAAAGACTCAGGATGTTGCCCAGGCAGAAGAAATCACACAAGACCAACTAGAAAAATGTAAAAAACTGTGCACAGTTGGAGTGTAATTTTACAACCAGAGATAGTTGCTCCAGTGTGCTGATGAGACAGTGTGTTGCTGCTTTTGCCAAGCACTCACTCACTCGCCACTTCCCTTTTCCTACAGTGGGATCAGTCACTTGAGTTCAGAGAATTGAGAAATTAAGCTATTATTAACATATATAGCATTAAATAATTTGTCACAAAGTTACCTTAAGAATTGCCTCACTCCTTATGTCCCTGCCAGATCTTTATGATCATCAGTGGGAGGATTTTCTGGGGCAGGATTTACTAGTGACTTTTTCCAGTTTGGGGAAAGAAAAATAAGAGTAAAATGGAATTTCACAGGAAACCTCGAGTCTACACATGTAAGCTCTGAGGAAAATTACAGCCATGTGGGAAGGGAGAGAGCAAAAGAGCTCAAGGTGGAGTGTGCCAATTTTGAGTAGAGCTGCTAATGGCAGCAGTCAGGAACCCATGACCCTTCAGATGTTGAATTCTACCTATTTTTCCATCAAGCCCAGCCAGCTTGACCAATTATCAGGAGTCCTGGGGATTGTAGTCCAGCAACAAAGGACCACAGATTCCTCACCCCTAAACTATGGTTACTGCAATATTGTTATATTCTGAAGAAAGATATTCTCTCTTGAAACACAGGATTCCTGTCAGCTGTCTCAACATAAATAATGCAAGTGCACACTTTACTTGTAAACATTATAGTATTTTTTAAAAAGTTTATTATACATAATTTCATTTAATAAAAAATTTACACTGCACAGAACTTCAAATTTTTACAGCAAAATTCTGAACAATATGAGAAATATAAAATCAGAAAACTCAAGGAATTAATATGAATTAAGGTTCCCAAATAATCCAGAAAGCCCAAAACTCTGATCCTCATACTGCTTTAAAATATTATTTTAAAGGAGATTCCCTGAGCAAAATACTTTAAGGTTTAAACACTGCATAGATTTACAGATATATCTAGTTTAAATCCAAGTCCCATTGGATTTCAATATACTTAGGATTGCTGACAAAGCTTAACTTGCAATGAAATTCAAAAGTTGCAAAAGCAAATTAAAAGAGAGAGAGAAAGCAGGGGCCTACAGGTTATTAACTTCTATTGTAAGTCCTTGGGAGTTAGGCAGCTAAGGGGGCAATTCTGTCATACCCACCATGGATGGAAGTAAAGCCTCTGAATTTGGAGGCTTATATGAATCAAATGGCCAAAGCAAGAGAATGGTGAATCTCCACTGCCACTGTGCCTTACCCCATGCATTTTATCTATATGGTTGATTTGGAATATTTAGAGAATGTACTGGAGGGAGGGGAGTGCCAAGAGGAATCAGCATAGATGGCCCCAGCCTCCTCCCATCTCTGAGGTATATTTCCATACTTGGAGATGCAATTGACATGGTTCTTTTTGTGCTGGCTGAAACACGGCGGAGACATGGCCACCCTATTCCCGGGCTGGAGGACCTCAGTGCTGGGACTCAGAATCCTATGCCCCTCTCCTGCCCCCCCCCCCCCAAGATGATGCCAAGGGCCAGAGAATTATGCCTCAATCTTTCTTTTTCTTCAGTTTTTCCATTATCTTTTGAATTGGAGGTCCCAGTTGCAAAAATGACTTCAGGAGACCCAAATTATAAATTGCAATCACTGAAATAAACAGCTAAAATCCTTTCAGAGAGTCAATATTTTGCTCAGGGTAAAAATAATACAGGGGTGCCACTTAGCATATTCTGTCCTTTTACAGGTTATTATTTGGTTCTGATGTAAGTAACTTAACAATACATAGAAGAGTTGCTAAAATTTGCAGACAGTGAGGAATGAGAGAATTTTACTGTTACAATGCTAAAAGTTACATTAGCAATCCCAACATGAATTTGGTGGTTCTACTCAAGCCAAGTAATACATTGTGGAGAGACACAAATAACTGGCATGTTTCTCTGAAAGATAACTCAATGCTTTAACATTTGCAGCTTTTTTGGTTTGCTTTTGTTTCTCAGCATTATAGATACTTGATTGGAAGGGAAGTGCGGGGGAGTGTTTTACACAAAATGGTTTATCTAAAGAAACAATGTACAGTGTAGTGCAAAGGCCTTGTGTCTCTAATTATTGAACAGAATAGTGAATTTCAGCCAGTGACACAGTAATGTGTCATGCATCAAACTGCACTTGCTAAAAACAAAACCCCCTTTTCTTTACAACCATTAAAACTACTACATCCATTATACTATTCCACATCCCAGGTTTATATAGCTACACAATTGTATGAGGAGCCAGGGACTCTAGGATCAGTGAAATAATGACAGAGCTGTATTGTCCTTGTGAACATGTACACAATTTCTGGATTGAGCAGAATTGGGTTCCCGATTTATCACCAATAAAGAATCCAAGGATTAGTTTTAGACTGGTCATGTTTGCATGTGGGTGTATCTATATAGGCTAGATTATACAATGGTACCTTGGCTCACGAACTTAATCCGTTCCAGGACTCTGGTTGTGACCCAAATTGGTTGTGAGCCAAGTTAAATTTCCCCATAAGGTTCAATGTAAATAAGGTTAATCCGTTTTTTAAATCAGAAAAATGTGAAGCAAAGTGACAACAAAGATCGTAGCCATCGCCCCGCCCCCCAGGCACAAGCGCAGCCATCTCCCCGCCCCTGCAGCACGACTGAGATTGTGCCTGTCATCCCTGCAGGCACCCGTCATCCCGGCACGCTGGGGGGGTGGGGGGGAGAGACGGACATGATCGCAGGCGCACTGGGGGAGGAAGAGACAGGTGCAAACGGAGCACTGGGGGAGGGAGAGATGGGCGCAATCTCGGCCATCTCCCCCCCCCCCGCCCCAGCACAATCGCAGCCATCTCCCCACTCGGAGGAGGGATGGGGAGATGGCCGCGATCGTGCTGGTTGTGGGGGGGGTTGGCCGAGATTGAGCCCATCATTTCCTGCAGAAGTGCGCCTCTGATCACACACACCTTCCCTGCACAAAACCAACTGTGATCGCGGCCATCTCCCCTCCCCCTTGAGTGGGGAAATGGCCACGATCGCAGTTCCGTTCGTGCAGGGAATATGTGCGTGATCACGGGTGTGCTGCTGCAGGAAAGACGGGCACAGCACAGCACAGCCACAGGGGAGATGGCCGAGATTGCGTCTGTCTTTCCTGCAGCAGTGCGCCTCTGATCACGCACGCCTTTCCTGCACAAAAGCAACTGCGACTGTGGCCATCTCTCCACTCGGGGGGAAGTGGGGGGAGATGGCTGCGATCTTGGTCATCACCCAATGCGGAGTTCGTGATGCATGTCAAAATTTTAATGAAATTTTTGTTCGTGACCCAATTTGTTAATGAACTAAGGCATTTGTGAGCCAAGGTACCACTGTAGTTCCTGGTGAAAAAGTAAAATGAAGTAATGCACAGATGCACAAAAATGTATTTATACTCACGCACACATAAACTTGTCACCTCTGAGGGACTTTACTTGTAGTTTGAATGATAGCATCTACCCCAGTAGCTCATTAGAATGACAAAAATAAATATTTAAAATACAAATAAGGCCTTAGGATACTTTTAGTTCTGAACTAAGCATCCTATCATTTAGTGAGGTAGGTAATTGCTTCCACATTATAAACTGACATAAAAGAAACCTGTGCCTATACTGAATGATATATCATTGACCAAACCAAGGAATTTGATCTGAAAGTCCTAAATGTAGCACATACAGGAATTACTTGGAGTTTCTTTATCAACTCTGAATTTGAAGAGCTGTTTGGAGACTCCCTTGGGATTACTGCCCAGCAGGAAACTCTAAAAATAATTTTTAGGTGCAACAGTGTACATGTACCTCTGGATTGTGCCCAAGGAAGTCACACTATATAAACATACTTCTAGGCAAATGAAGGAACATTAGAAAAGAAAGGGGGGAAAACGTAATTGTGGTATTACTGTACCTCTATGAACTTCAGAGTCTTTAAATTGAGAGATTTCCTACTGGCTTATGAGCCACGTTGATGAACCATGCAAGTCTGAGTCAGTTCTGTGTGAGTTCTGTGGCTGGATGCATTGCAGTAACAGCATGTGTCAACTCTTAAGATCTTGCCTGCTACTTATAATACAAAACTAGTTTTGGCAACACCAAAATGATTTTAGGTTTAACATGTTACTTTATTGCCTGTGTAAACATTCCCACATCTATCTTGTACTCCGATACTTTGCATGTTTTTATCATTTCATTTCACTTCTCCTGGGACATTGCAATATTCAAAGCAATCAGACCATGCAAAATACCTTTGCATAACTCCAATTCAGTGAAAAGGAAAAATCCAAGAAAATCTAAGTAATAGATCAAGTTACACCTGCAGTTTCCAGCTGGGATCTTCAAAGCCAGTAACACCAATCTGTTAAGCACCTGGATCTAGGATTTCTTCTCTTGACTGCAACATCCTCCTCAGCATTTCACTATACTTCTGTGGAGTCATCCATTTCTCTAAAATATATATAGAAATAGCTCTCATAATTTCAGCCCCTGCTGTCAGTCCTGCCTTTCCCTCTACTATGCGTCAGCAACAAGAAGAGAAGGAGGAACTACCATCAAGTGTTCATATGTACTTTCCTCCCAGCCCTCTTCCTGGCTGGGAGGAAAGTACATAGAAAGCAGGCAATAGTGGCAAGAAGAAACAGCAACACCCAATGGCAATAGCTGTGAGGAAGACCACACCGTGAAGGATATATTTATTTATTTTATTTGAAATATTAATAGACCACCATTAAGGCAGCTTCTAATACCTAATATTTTCACTGCTTATAGTAAGAAAATCAAACTTCCAAACAAAATTAAGCATTAATAAGAGCCAAATATTTTAAACTAGATCAGTGCAATAACAGGCAAACATAATTTAAACATTTAAATAAATGTAGCTAAACATTATTTCTGTTTGAAAACTTACAACATTTCTATTAAGAAAAAGCTGGAGAAAACAAATACACTCATAGGTCTTCTAAGGTCTGTAGTGACAAGGGACTGAAGCACCCCAGTGGACACTGTGTTCTAGAGCTATGAGGCCACAGCTGAGAAAGCCCTGCCTCATACTTGCCAGCTTAGTTATTCTCATGGCTGGGTATCTGAGTAGAGCTTTATAAACAGCTCAACAATGCTGGCAGGATAATATGGATGAAGACGGTCCTTCAAGCACTTCAAACTGGGCTTGGAAACATACAAGTAACTAATACAACTGGTGTAGGTAAGCCTCACCCCCACCAAGACTCATGTGCCCATGTTTTATACCAGGTTAAGCTACTAGGCTGTCTTTAAAGGCAGGCACACATAGATCATGTTACATCCATCCAGCCTAAACATCACAAGTGTCTGGCATTGTCCACCTCTGAGGTCCAAATACCTGGTCCAGTGGAGGCTGATTTCACTAGTCAGGATGGGCAAAGGTCTAAATAACTAATAGTAACAAGGGTCTAAAAAGAAAGTGTTAGGTTTCAATCTTCCAAGCAGTTTGTCTCCTCAGATATAAAAGTTGAAAATTATCCATAACATTACAAAAAAGTGTATTCCAGCTCTTTCAAAACAATGGCATCAAAGTTGGTGGAGTTATAACTGACCAGCAAATTGATCAAAAAGTCTTCTGAGGGCTTAAGCTGTGCATTACAGTGCCTGCACCTTGGAAGCCTTTTAATTGCTTGACACAACTGTACTGGATATTGAACTTCATTGAAGATGGAGAAGACTTCTTTTCTGTCAACGCTGCTACAGAAGGAGGTCATATTCATATAATCTGATGTACACAAAACCTGGGATACCACTGACTCTTTCAAACTGCCTATTCAGTCTGAGTTATCAGAGGCTCTGCCTTGTTCACTTTGGTTAGAATTCTTCAGTTTATCTCATTTTCCAGTGCATAAGGTATGGCTCACCCAATGGTATGCCAGGATGAGCAAGGAAAGGCTGGATACTTTGCTATTTACAATTATTAATACTTTGTTTGAGAAAGGCAGAGTTCTAGAAGACCTCAAGTCAATAAATAGTCAATGTGAAGAAGCAGAGGGAGGAAAGAAAATAGCTTAAAGAACACACACAAGCTTGGAAGAGACCAAAATTTCTCTAATCACTGACCTGCAGTTTGTCTGTTGCTTGGTCACTTGAAAGGATTATACATCAAAAAAATGAAACATCTACCTGAGCCTTTTAAGCAGACGTTCACGTTTTCCTTCCAGAAGGCAATTCTTAACTCTCCTGGGGACATCAGGCACATACCAGGCTGCAATCAGTTTGATGCACAGAGCCACATGCTGCAAAGGGCCAATGGGCGGATCAGATTTTTATTCCTCACAGCGAAGAGACTGCAAATCACCACCTTCCTTGACAAACATGGCAATTTGTGGCCTACTAGATCTTTTGATCTATGGCTCCCACCATTCCTCATCATTGGGTATGCTGGCCACAGCCAACAGAAGTTGTGGACCAAAACAGCTGGAGGGCAGAAGTTGCCCACTCCTATTCTAGGTAATGATCAACAGTAGTCAACACTATTATGCTCTCAATTAATTTACACTGGTTCTTTTTCAACAATTGTTTCAACAATTGACACTCAATTGTTGTATCCATTAAGCAACATGAAGAAATTCTTACTACATTGATCTAAATGCTTCCTTTTTGTTATAATTATGCTGGACTGGCAGCATTTTAAGCCCACCAATGTGATGTGTCAAGACACAAGCTGAAGTGATGCCCCCATTATAATTCAATACAGGCTGTCTATTTAGTCCTTAGCCAAGGCTAAATATGGCTGCCCATAGCTAACTGGCAAAAGGTTTCTGTTCCTGAAATCAGACAAAATACAGAATTGCATCTTCACAACTAAGCAGGTCTGGCCTGTACAATGGATGGAAGATTGCATGGGTACCCCATTTGGATACACATTCTGGGCAAAAGGCAGAATGCAAAGATTACACATAAAGATTTAACAGCTTCACAAAAGAGAAGGTTTTGACAGGTTGGTTTCTCTTGCCATACAGCTGTGCCCCAGTTGTCATGCCATTCTGCCTGCTGCCCATGTAAAGTCTTAGTTGCTGGCAGGATTATCTTCCTTACTATGGAGCTGTTAAAGGAACTGTACAGATTGCTTGCAGATCTTGCTGTGTTTCATGTATTCAACAGAGGAATCAATTAAAACATTGGTATGGGGTCAGAATCCCAGGCCTTCCACCAGCTTATTTATGCCAGTGCAACTGAAAGATTCTTTTTTTATGTGTTAAATTTCTCACCAATAACAAGAAGAGTTTGGCATAACTCAATCACAGTTTGCTGAAAGAGGCTTAAGATGCTGTCATATTGCACTAAGCATGTCGCTCTTATATTTTGGTTCAGCTGAAATGAACATGCTGAAACTTGGCCCTCTATTCAAGACCTCATCCACTGTTTTTGCAACTAGAACACTTACTTCAAACAATATAAGGAAGGCAAGGCGTGCAGCAAGAACATGCCAAAACTGGACAGAATAACCGTAGTCATCACTGTTCCTGTAATCTCGGTATCTGCAAAAAACCACATAACACTACAAACTGTACAGAAGCACATGGTCAGACTCTTGTTACCTAATATTCTTGTCTGTTTTAATAACAGGGTCTTAACTATGTTTTCTGCAAAAGATTTAACATGGCAACCCCTCTGGATGTGGTTTTAACATTGGCTATTAATATTATTCATTTTTACTGTGACTGTGTAAGCCAATTTGAGAGCTTTCTTAAACAGAAAAGATGGGATAAAAATGATCACTGTTCATTTTTCAGAGGCTGATTATGGAGCTGGGAAAATAATTTCATTTCTGGTAGCCCACTGGAGTCCTCACTACTCATGAGTAAGTAGATCTGTAGGCAGGTAGCCATTCAGTATTCATGCAGTCTGCTCAGATACTGTAAGGAATATTGCAAGATAGCAAAGTTCTTCATAGAGGCTCCCACTTTACTATGCTGTACTGAAGGGAAGGAGGCCTGCACCAATATATTGCTTAATGGATCGAGCTGTGCTACTTCCAGGAAGAAGCAATGGCTGTGGGAGCAGCGCCATGCATTTATTACTACCTGCAGTATTTTATCTCATTCCCCATGGAATCCTGAAGATCAACTAGATTCTTGTAGTTCTCAAAGTCCTGGACACTGAAGACGGAAAGGCTGTAGTTGATATAACCTGTCATACAGCTACAATCAACAAAAATGGTAATAAATCAGTTGGGGTGCAACATGTTCCCACATTAATTATACACTGGCAAGAAGATGACAATTTTCAACAATCTGAACATTTTGGGTACTGGTCATTTGTTTCTCAGCTGGGGGCAGGACTTCTACATTTTAGCAAATCAATTTGCTTTGACCTGTACTTGCTAATTTGTTAACTCCTTTTATTCCTGAAGTGGAACTTAGAGATACAGGCAGTTTCTGAGTTACAGGCATCTGAATTATGAACAATCTGTACTTAAAAAATGAACTGCCATAAAGCCTTTTAATTTAAAAAAGAACACACACTACAGGAAAGCATCATCACCAGAGAGAGAGGAAATGGAAGGGGAGGGGAGGAAGCCCTCCAAAGCATCACCACAGAAAGTGAAAGGAGAGAGAAAGAGGTCTCCAAAGCATGCCTTCTTGACCCACCCAGCCAGGGAGGGATGGCACCTCTGGCATTCCTTGCTGCAAAGAGGAGGCACTGGTGAGTTGGGGCAGGGAAAGTTAAAGATATTTGTGTGTTTTCCACTTTCATAGTGGTTCTGTGCCCCTAACCTCCGTGAACGTGAAGGGCCAATGATACATGATCTGACTTGTATACAAATTCGACTTTATGACAAATTTCTATTTTCTCAGGACTAGAACTCATTTGTAACCCAGGGACTGCCTGTATATACTAAATTATGAAATTCGTGTGTTTTCTATAGTTTATTAGCAAACAGATCTGACTTTGCTTGAGTTTGTAAAATTGAACACACTGTGCCCACCACATCAGTATGCCACCATGGTTGCTGGCAGCCCTAGGCATGACCCCCCCCCCCCACCATGGTACCCTCCTATAGCCACCTAGGGGAGGAGCTGAAACACTACATTCTCCTGCAATGTGGCTGCCTCACAGCAGCAGGAAAAATGCAAACATATAATCTATCCTGCAACTGCAAAGCTACATGCTGATTAGGAAGTCTGCTTCCTAGTAACTGACAAATGGTACCAGAGGTTTCAAATATACACAGACACATTTAAATTAATTACAATTAATAAATGTATTTAAAAAGTACATTAACCCTGAAGGGCGCATCACTGGCATTCCTACAGTATGCATGCCAAGTCTCAGGTGCCTATGAGTTATGGTCTTGTTGTAATAGTACTGACAGACATTCTCTTTTAATATTATAGAGTACCTTAACTCTTTTCTATTTCATGTTAGAAAAGATGGAAACACTGAGCTTTCTCAGTGACATTTAGCCTGATCCTGTGCTTACTGGGAGAACCTTCCCTGACTTTGCTGTTCTATGAAAAAAGAAGAAAAGGTTCGGTGATATCTATCTCAATTAAGTTGCAAAGCACTTTACAGACATAGAAGTCTTAGATGTTTTGATGAGGGAAGTATTTTTGCTCAGTTCAATACCTGTTGGCCCCAGTGCACTTATGTAAGATAATCAAATCAGCTCAGGCAATAACTGAACACTATTAGATATTTCTGTAGGGAGGATTCAAAAAAGAACAAAAATGTTGAGTCTCTCTCATATACATGTACCCAAATACAACTCACATGCAAAAGGTCTTTTAAATGTCACCCTCTGATAGTCGCATTTCACCCATTTTAACCAATACTGAATTCTTCCCTTGTCACAACTTGCCCCACGAACAGTGCGTGATGGTCTTGCACAAAGAGACTTTTAGCTTGTAGGAAAAGGGTCCAGTTCTAGGGCATTACAGTCTGTTAGATTAGTCTGATTTCTGAGAAGGCAGCAGAGGGACAGAGTTGGAGAAATGCAGTTTCAAGGTGACCTAGTAAAGATTCACAGGCAGAGCATGAGAATCAACCTGCCTTGGAAAAGGAGGGAGCCATTTCAGAACTGGTGGGGGAGCCAATTGGAAGGGAGTTTCTTGACCCTGTCAGGAGACAACAGGCAAAACAAGTGGGCAAATTAAGAAATGTCTGGCATTCCTACCATCTAGCTCTTCAGCAGCAGGGGCCACCTTGCAGGTAGAGTCGGAATCTTTTTGAAAGGGGGGAAGGAGGAGCTTGAACTCTTTAAATGGGCAGGTGCTTCTCTCACATCTCAAATAGAAAGCTATTTTGATTTATACTGTTTTATAACCTGTTAAGCTTCAACTATGAGTTGGTACAGAAATAATACATAAATAAATAAATAATAGGCATGTGCTTCAAGTTTCATCCGAATCTGCTGGAATGACAAAGGGAGGGAGAGACTTGTTTATGCCAATTATCAATGAACCCCATTAATAGTTCTCAAGATGTAGCTATCTTCTATATCTTTTACTTTGCTCTTTGTCATTAATCATATATTGTTTATTATTATAGATTACCTTCACTCATTTTTGTACCAAGAGAAAATTAATGAATTGACATATAGTCTGTTGACAGCCACATAAACTTCTTAGTTGATACTCACTCTACGCCAGTGTTGTTCTTCTGCAAACATGGGCCATAGATGTATTTGTACACTTGCATGGGAATGAAGTCTGAGGTGATGGCTATCACTAGGCCATTGCCAATGACAGCCAAAATACCAATTGCCTCCAGGACATACAACCAGATACCTGTAAAAGAACAGAGATTCCCCCCACCCCCGCAAAAAAAATCAAGTTTCCTAGGTCAGTTTGGCAGAAAGGGCAAACTCCCCCTCCCTGGCCTTATACCCTCAAAGTATTATAACTTTCCTGCAAACTGTTTTAAGCACAATGTTTTTCTGGAAGATGCAATATAGAAACAGACAGATTATGGGCTGTAGACAGATTATGGACTGGTGGCTCCAATGTAGTGAAGCAGTATATGTACCTGGGGTTTAACACTGAACTTTAAAAGACTTATCCATGATGCTAAATCCTATTCCCTACCTCCAAAATATGCTCAATATCATGGATATTGCCTTAAAAGTTCAGACTGCAGCCCAGAGTAGATACACTACCCCACTAACACTGCAGCCACCAGCCTCCGCTGGATTATAGTAACTCACTAAGTGTGAAGTATTCCTGAAACATGCAATGCCCTATCTTTTTCCTGGAGTGTCACAAAAAGTGGGGCAGGATTGAGCTCCTCTGCTCTCATTCTGCAGCCAGCATCTAATTGAATTATTTACTGAGGGTTTGTGCCAGGACCAGTGTAAGCCCACGAACAAACACTGTGAAGTCCAGACCTGGCAGGGTGTACTTTCCAGTTCAAGGTCTTGGAGATCAGCAGCAGGAATTCAAAGAACTGTGCTCACCTCTGTTGACCAGGCAGAGGCAGAAGGATGGTCAGCTGGTCGGCTACATGATGTGAAGAGAATGCTAGACTAGACTGACCCTTAGCCTGAGCCACAATGGCTGTTTTTAATGTTCCTGGTAATGCTGCCATTCCTTTTTTGAGAGCCACTTCTTCATTCAGCACATTGAGTGAATAAACTATTTCTTCAAAGAGTTTGGTATTGCCAATAATAACTGCAAGATACAAGATGCCTCTGCTAAGTGCTCTGAAGTGGAAGCCTTTCTCTTCAGTCTGCATCTTACCAATGTCGTTGGCTTTCCTGGGCACCATGCGTCTCTGCAATTTCACCATCTTGATAGCATCTAGCCGAATCTCAAAGACGTTGTTGATACAGGCCAGCAATGGAGCAAGAGGGAAGGCAGCCACAAAAATAGTGGTGAAGCTATACTGGATCACTGGGGATTTTTAAAAATGGAGGAGTATGCTGAAAAGAAGCAACAAACTGAAGACAAATTCCTAGCAATGCCTATGTTTGCTGGGCAGAGTGTGTATATATACTGCAAACCAAGCCAGCATGCTACAGAGCAAGCAATGCAGACTCCCTCCCCAGGCAACAATCGTTCATGGCCATCACTAATGTTGACCCTCTGGCAGCCCCGGGGCTAAATCAGTTTTGGAGAAGCTCAGGGGATGCATTCCAGTGGCAGGTGATGCAGCTGTGCCAGCCTACATATTGTAGCTCAAAACTTTAACTGCCACTAAAGGACAGGCATTATTATTATTTCCCCACTGTTTTCAGGAAATAGTGTAAGAGCGTTCTTTTTCCTGTCCAACAGGTGTAGTCTTGATTAATTTCCTTGTATATTTCTGCTGTCAACAAAAGCAGGGAAGTAAAATATGTAACACACAAAGGAAATGAGAAAACAAGGCAACACATAGGTTAATTTGTTCACAGTTGCAAAGGGTCAGAGGAAAAAATAACAGTAAGAGAAAAAAGGAACCTGGTGGTGGCATTTCAGAAGCACCAAAAAGAGGAAAAAAGACTGGTGCTTTATAAGTGCACCAAAATGTGGTTGGGGGGAATAATATCTCATTATTTGCAATGTAATTCTCTCACTTGAAGGTGCTGGACTGAAACCCCAGAAAAAGTAGGGAAGGAAAAGGCATAGTTATCAGAGCTCTGAGGGGGCATGAGGCAGGGTGGGTTCTGCTGCAAAGGTGCCTGGTATGCACACTGAAGGATCAAAGGGAAAGAGGGAAAAAACAAGGTGTGACAAGCCCAATAGTTTTTTGAATGCACCTTGGGGTTGTTCAGTGAGCAACCAACCACCGTGGCTTATTCACAGGGTGTTTTAACAAGCTGAGCAAACTCACTCAGTGTAATGAGGGCTAGAGCAAGAACAGAAAAATAACTGGACTAGTTACAATAATTGGACAAAAGGACAGGAGTGGTTAACAATGGCTTCTTTCATTCCATTCTTTCACTGATTGATCAAATAGGCAGGCACCTGACTAAGCATAATGTATCTCTGCTTATCCTTGCAATTTATCTTCCCCAAAGCCTTCTCACTCGACATCACTTACTCATCTCCATAAATTCATTGAAGACACTGAAAGAATTGACTTCATTAAGCTGGTAGTTCCAAAGCCATTCCTCCTTGCATGGATCCTGTTCTGTCTCTTCCCTATGATCCCTGCTGTTGATTGTTGTCTTCCCATTCATCAGCCGGTACCTGTATCGTATCCAGCTGCAGTGGCAAATACATAGCATTAAGCAAGAAATGTCAAATTTCAAAATACAAGGTCTGTGAGCTGCCAAAAATGTTCATGAACATCCATCTTTATGGTGACATCAATAACCTTTCATGAGGATCTTCCAACTGCCTTTCTATGGGGACTCTGACAAGTACTATTCTCTGATGAAGGCCTGGAATGGCTGTTCTCTGGCTGTTGCATCAAACCATCTCAAAAGGTATCATCTAAGGTTTGGATGCTTTTCCTAAGTGAGTGGTTCCTCACAGGTTTGATTCACACTTGAGGTGGCTGCTACACTTGCCCTGGGATAAAGTAGAGCTCCTAGCCCTGGGCTGGGATCCACTGAAGAAGAGGTACTGTTTCTGAAAACTATATGCAAGCAATGCATGTGCAATCCTAGCTGTGTGATCCAGGTAGCCTGATAAAGGGACTACTGCAGTGACGCAAGTCATTGCAGGCATGTGTCTAGCTCCTACAAGAATGCATCAGTTCTCACAAGGAACGCCTAACATGTGAAGGGCCGACCTTCACCCCACCTCTTACGTGCCCAAGGTGCTCATGTAGGAAGTGCTGTACTACTATACTATAATATATAGCATGATGCTATCAGGTAGCTTCCAAACAATTCAGTAAATAAATTCATGTGAACTGCCTACTGCATGCACATCTCTCCCCTTTTCCTTTTCCAGGAGATGAAAGGCTTCCTTTATTTGTGCCAAACACAAATTATACAAAGTTTTGTTATACAAAATGAGTAGTATAGAAGATGTGCCAAACACAAATTATACAAAGTTTTGTTATACAAAATGAGTAGTATAGAAGTTGTTAACAAGTAACATAAATCAAAGTAACAAACCCTCTGGTTTAAGTGAGAAGGCTTATGCCCATGTTAGAAGCTGATACTAAAACTAAAGACTCACAAAGTCTTTGAGTCCCTCTTCAAAAAGACTTTGCTCCACCCTGAAGGAGGTTCACGCTGCTTGATGGTAAGACAGCAGCAATGCCATGTGTTACATAATCACTCTACTTTTTTGGCTTGATGACAGTTCATTGGGTTGGTGAACTCAGACTCATCCCCCTGAGACTCTCCTTCTCCAGTGTCTCCCACTGAACCAAAGGCAGTTTGGTTCTCACCAGCAGCTTAGCTAATCTCATTCATTAACTTTGACAATTCAGTAACACTTTCCAACCTCCTCTTCACCTAGTTCACTTTTCAGGGCTGAACTTCCTACTTTGGGAAACTGTTCTTTGAGAATACTGGGGACAATCCCTACACAACCATGAAAAAGACAACAAGATCATGAAATCACAGCCTCACCCCAAGAGAATATCATTCACATAACAACTCTCCTACAGGTTGTTCTGCATATGAATACAGATCAGAACATGTCCAAAGACTGAACAAAATACACTTCAACAGTCATCACATACTGGATCATTGCTCCCTTCAGCCCAACCAGCACTTTCAATGATCTTGCTAGTCTGGGATGATGAGAGGTGTAGTCAAACACATGAATGGCACCATGCATGGAGAGAATGCATTACACCAAGGTTCCATGTCCTACACCTAAATGTTCAAGCAAATACACCAAGTCCCATCTTGCAAAATAAAGGAATCCCCCTGGCCTCATTCATATACACAGTTTCTTATTTTTCTCATGTTAAAGTACAATTCATCAAATATTCCCCACAGAAGGAAGTGTTATTAGTACCCCCACTTCCCCACACACAATACCCAGGTCATGCGAGTTACGCTAACTTACGGAAGCATGTACTCCACCAAGTTGCTTAGGGTTTGCTTTAATGTCATGATTATGGTCAGCTGCATAAAGAGATCTATGAGGCAGCCACTCGGGTGGCACTGGAAAGAAAAAAAGAAGAGAGAGAAACTGTTGCTTTGAATGTAAAGGCTGCTTCCAGTGTCACCTTTTTTGGAACTGTCATTTTATAAAAGACTCTTAGGGCAACCATCCGAAAAGGCTCTACATCTGCACTACTAATTCATGTTTACAATTATTATTTTGCCTTTCAGGAGCTCAAAAGAATATATTCAGCCTTCTCCCATTGTACCCTCACAAGAAGGAACATAATAAGTGGAGCACTTTCATACAAGGCTTCTATCATGCAATCACCTGCTTTATTCATGGAATGGGGTGCGAGGCTCCCAGTGTTGTCTTCCACTTAAAATTTGTGCTTTCCCATCCCTTCTTCATTACGCACACACAAATCCATTCAGGAATAAAGAACACAATAGCTGCTCAGTGTCTTTGGATTGGCAGTACAAGAACTGTTTGTCTGGAAGATACCATCATGATTTGCCCACAACCATACTGTGATCTTTATGACCTATTAGGGATTTGAACCTGCTGTTATACATCTGAAATTCACATCTGCCCATTCATTGCAGTTATACACGCCTGCTGCTATTTCCTGTTTACTTTTGCATGGGAGTTTCAGAATTCAGGTTGCAAGTCATGGTGAATTTTGAAAAAGAGTATGGTCAATTTCCATCTGATGCAAGGATTCTCTCCAAATTGTGCAGAGAAGGGAAGAGAAGTGATATTACTGTCTGAGCAACCAGGATGTGAGAGGAGAGAAAGAACCTTCGTGGCAAAGTAACTTACTTCTTCTAGTCTCCACTTGCCACCAACGCGTACATAATTGCCTGGGCGACCATTAATCCTAGAAGGGAAGTAAGAGGAGACAGAATCTGTTTCTAGTACTATTGATATTATTGAATAACAGAGCTTGGAAGATAACAGTGATAATGCAAGATGCAGTAAAGCAGTAGAGCTAAAATGAGACTAATCAAAAAGCCAAGACCAACAGTCAGATTGACAAAGAGCAGGGAGAAGGCTAAAAATAAAAATATTTTTTATTAGATTTGTTTAAAAGCCACCCACTAGCATCATGCTGTCTGGGCAGCCATTGCAATATAAAGCCAACAAATAACATGAATAAAATAAAATAATGCAATTGCAATATCATAATAAATAAACAGAATAAAATCACAATAACTTGATTAAATAAAACATATATTAATATAATTAAAAACCCATGCATAGATATAAATAGTCTAGATGGGGCCAAAGGTGTGCCAGAAAAGGAATGTTTTTGCCAGGCATCTGAAACTCAGTAAGGTAGGTGTCTGGTGACTCTCCAGTGGTAGAGTGTTTCATAATTGGCGTGCCAATATGGTGGGGAGTCACCCTTAGCTGCCAGAATGCAAGAGCCCCAGTTTTGCTGAAGATGCTTTTTGTGCTAACCCACCACACCTGTTTCCCTATCTTCTCAGCAACACTTAACACTCATCAGAGCATTTTGTAAATTTCTCTGGAATTCAAAACCCATACTTTTCTCCTGTCACAAATCATGAGAGAAAAGCCACCACTGTTTCCATGTTACAGGTATTGATCTGAGAAAGAAAGTGTTAAAGGGTTAGCTCAAATTTGGTTCTCCTGATTCAAACCCCTTCACCAGCAAGCCACACTGAACTCCTTCTGCTTTGCTAATTGCTGTTTACCTCCCTAGGAAGAAAGCAATGTAGATCAGAGAAGAGAAATGGGTGAAGAACTGGAAGGTGAAATATTTGACTGCAAAGTTTTTCTCACGCTCAGTGAATGACCTTGGTTTCTCTGGAAAAAAGAGCACAAACACTGAAGTTAGTGGTGGGACCTGGCATCCCCATTCTTATGGATAGTTTATTCTGCCCAAAATTCCATCATGAATGCATTTTGGAACGTCTCTATAGACAATTCTTTTACACAAATGTATTTCCAATAGTTACTCAATCCAAACACTTTTCATGTAGATGGACTAATGAACACAGTATCTAATTTTTCTTACCTAGATCACAGAGGAACAGTGCTACACACCTGTTCACCTGGAACAGACAAGTGGCAAATGAAATGAATGAATGACACAAGCTGCAAGACAGATAGGTGACAAACATCCACAACTCATGACCTCATACCTTGCTCATAATGATGATGGTCAAGTAGTGCAATACAGCCCCTGTTATTACCGCCATGGTAGTAGCTAGTTCTCGAAAGAATCCAGAGCTGGACTGCATAAAGATGACTGTCACTATAACCCGGTAGATGACAAGAGCATGGGCAATGCCAATCAGCACACAAATCTAAAAGACAAAGATGGACTGGCAGGATTCTAAGGAAAAGATGTGGGAAACTGATGGAAAAAAGCAACAAGATTCTAGCTTCTTCACCGAAATGGCAACAGATCTATGTTCTAAACATTTTATTTTTATTCCATTTTAATGAACATGGCTTCCCCAAAGACTCTGGTGCAGAGGTCCACAATTCTGCTCAATACACTAATCACAGCAAGTATCCCACTGCCCTTTGGTGTGCATGATGATTCTAGAATTGTGTTGTGCTTTGGAGCACATTTTGGTGGTGCTTGAAATGGAACAATGGAACTCTGAAGGTTCCCTTCTATTCAAAACAAAGGCAGCATTCATATGGTGGGGGCATAACTTATGCAGATACATCTTGTTCAAACAGATAAGTGCAGTGCAACTGTAGTGATGATCTTCACTCCCCCACTTCACTTGCACTGAAGTTTTGCTGCTCACTTCTTGAAATGATTTACAGGCCTTGGAACCACAGTACTAAAAATTGCAAGCACCAGGTTTGGTCTTGGGACTTGTAATGTTTGCAGTGCCTTGGATGTATTGTACCAAAACAAGCCCCAGCACACCTCTTCAACTCTCTAAAGTGAAATGCAACTGTGTGGATGATGCCTCTTTCCCTCTCCAGCTTCAAACTGGATGGGAGGGTGGGCGCCTGTTTTCATACTGAATTTCCAAGACACATGGAACACCTTAGATGGGCAGCAAAATGCCAGAATGATTCTTTCACTCACTCCCTCCCTTGATCCAAATTCCTGACCCTGGACTGAGCTTTGGAGGTTCATCACAGAATCCTGCCAATTTTGGGCCTAAGTACTAAAGCCAGCAAACTTCCCTGATCCTGGGAACAGTACTTGATAGCAGTGCCAAGAATTCTTCTAGAAATCCTCCATAAATCCCCCATAAATAGCCCTCATAAACCATTCACTCTCAGGGTGTCCTAGGGAGATCTTATTAAGTAAGTCCACGGATACAGGACAGCTGTGCCTGTGCCAGAACAGAAGTGCAGGCTTAATATGTGTGGGATGGGGGGTGAACTTCTATGCATGTACCTAAAAATTTATCATGTGGAAGTCAGCATGTATGACAATATGCCTGCACTGTGTACTAAATACCACTGGCTGAAAAATTAACATTTGGGACTTTAAACTGCTGAGATTGAGACTGTTGATTGACTTTTGAGGAGGCAGCTTGGATCTTCTTGGCTCATCCCTCTTCTGCTCAGCTGGCTCATTCTCTCATTTTGGATGTGTCTATCAAAGCTTTATTGCTTTGTCTTATAGTAGTAGGATGAAGGGGAAAAATGAAATCTGAGGCTTACTGCATTGAGTACTAGAGGAACATGATAATCAGTGAAGTCCAAAGCATCTGCTGGAATGCCTTTTCCAGTCTCAGCATGGGTGTCATGGCTTCTGCTGGAATGTACCAGAAAAATGATAATCACATACCATGAGCAAAACTAGGATGAGCACAACAGTGCTGCGCATGTAAGAATGTTGGTACGGCTGGGGATCATGCTCTGGGTTATTGATGACCTCCATCATCACCTCCTCCTAGAGACAGAAATATAGTCATATTAATGGACCCTTATGTTTTTCACCATCATATATAGCCAAGGCAAACATTCCCCTCTTTAGAAGCTCAAAAGAGAGACTAGAAGGGAAGTTTCACAAACATTACCCCTCTCAGCTCACTGATCTGCAATCCTGGCAGCAGCAACAATGGGGGGGGGCACGACCCACAAAATGCACAAGAGATTGAAGAACTACTGCCCAGGCTCCAATGCGGTTTCATCAGGCTACTCTGAAACCAACAAGATATGGCTATGTGTATACCAACTGAAGATAGACAGGGTGAGGGCAATCATGTAGGTAAAAACAGAAGACTCTCAGCAGCAATGGGACATGTAATTATCACTTCTGATTAGCTCACCTGTGACCTTGCACCAGTTTGTGAGGCGGTAGACAAAATGGCTGAAATCCCCCTCCCACCCAATTTTGCAGACTGCAGAGAAGGCAGTGAGTTGAGGAAGGGAGTATTTCAGCTCAGCCCTACTAATGAGATTCAACATCCTTGGAATATTAGCTATTCATGCCACACTTTCCTCAGAACCTGCAGGGACACTTTTCCTCCATAACTGAGACAGATGAGACCAGTCAACTTACATACATAAGCTTGCAATTTTGAAGAATGGTAGAATAATTTTTCTTAAAGATGTTTAGGAAACATCTATACAGGATAGGATAAGCCCACCCTCCCCAACATAGTGCACACTAGGTGTTCTGGAATACAACTCCCACTGTTCCTGACTATCGGCCATAATACCTGGAACTGATGGGAGCTGTAGGCAAAAACATCTGGAGGGCACTAAGTTGGGGAAGGAGAGCTTACACATGCTTGTATAACTGCTTCCTGGGAAGGCTGTATTAAGGTATGTAGTCTAGCATTTTTCAGTGGATATCCTAAAAGCAGGGGTAAAGCAAGGATCCCCAACTGAAGGATCCCCAACTGAACCCATGGGCACATTTGAGAAATTGTTCTGAGCAACATCACAAGATGCATAATTATAATGATTACATTGCATTTATATCCCACCTTTTTTCTCTTGTGAGGAACCTAAGGTGGCTTACATAGTTCCATTTTATCCTTGTAAGAGCAGCCCTGTCAGGTGAGTTGGGCTGAGATACTGTGAGTAGCCCAAGGTCACCCAGAGTACTTCATGGCTGAATGGAGGACTAGAACACAGATGTCCATAGTTCTTGGTACAGCTTTCTACCCACTGCACCACACTGGCTTTTAGTGTCTAATGAGTCATGCCTAATCAGTCAATGACTGACTGTTATTCCGCAAAAACTCTACTTTTGTTTCTATTGGACACTGCAACGTTTCTTTAATAAGGGATTGCCTAATTCTAATACATGTTTTTGCAGTATCTTCTAGTTCCTCTTTTTGGAGAGTTTATTACACAGATAAATTTTGTACTTGAATGGCCTTTAGTATTCATAGTTTTACATATACTTTTAAATTATTTATTTGTTTCAGGGAAATTAACAAATGGTCAGCACAAATGACTCTCTACATCATTTTGACAGCTAAAAGACTGATATTACAGCAACCTTCATGTAATGCAAAGGACTGAGGATCTTTGAACACTTTCCATCTTTGATATAGATACCAGCTTCAAGTGGATGCTTCTTTGGATATTTGGTCCACTACATATAATTGCACCCTACATATAATTGTTAGAAAGCTATATGCATTTCATACAAATCCATGTATGTGTATTTAAAAAGATTTTAAAAATGGTGGGGGGGTGCCTGTGGGGACCATGTTACGGACCCTTCCACGGGTGCCACTGAAGGTGACTGTGAGTGTAACACTGGGGATGCCTGGAGTAAAAGGCAATCAGCCACAGCTTACCCTGGAAGAGGACTGCTCTCTATCACTGCTACTTCCTCCATAATGTGGGGTGATATCTTGAGAATCAGATATTATCTCTCAGGAAGCCAGACTAAGAACAAGAATGAGCAGTACAGTTCCTTTTTATTGATACCTCCCTCAGAGCAAAATTGGACTAGAACAATCTGAAATTTCTACCAGCATCATCAACCCACATCACTGTTAGCATAAAGTGAAATCTGCATATTGAGCAAGACAAAGGCACTGGCGTGTTCATTTATGCATGTGTTGCTAAAGGAGAGATTTTCCTAACACACCAAGAGGCAACAGCAAGTCCCTTTCTTTTCATTTAGACGAAGAGTCAGATGTGTATAGTGGACAACAAAAATAAAGATGGCAACAGGTGAAACATAAGTTCTACCTTACCTCTTCTTCATCCCACAAAAACAGGTTCCATTTACTGACAACTCTAGCTCTTCGTCTCTTCCATAGCTCCAAGAACACAGTGGCTATAATTAGATACAAATCAAAGTACTTATATTGTTTTTGTGGAGGGGACAAAGGAGGCATCCTGCCCAACCTCTCGTAAGGATCCCTCACCCACCACCTTCTCTGTGCACTCTGCACAGGATTTCCCATTTTACAGTGTGTAACAAGTAGAGAAAGCCTGGGTTCTAGCAAGATGTACCCACAGATGTTAACAACTTGGAAGTCAGTCAGTCATTCCATACTAAAGAAGATCTGGCCACATAAAGCATAGTTGGCTTTTGAGTGTGTGAGTCACAAAGAGCCTAATCCTAGAATGCCCCCCAGGGATTGATCAATGAATTAATATAGCAACTGCCACGACCATGCTGTCTAGAACTATGCTTTACTTCCTCCTCTCAGTATTGCTGAGTTCCAAGGGACTTACCCCAAGCTAAGTGTGTATGTGATTGCAACCTAGGAGAACAATCCTTTGGTCTCTAGATGGCTACTGAGGGGCTACAGGATGTTGGGGATTGCCCCAGCCAGGACCACAGACAGAAATCTGGGGGAAGAGCAATTCTCTCCTCCCTACTCAGCCCTAGCCACTCTGGAAAACTCCAGGGGACTCCTCTCCCAAGGCTGATATCACAACCTTGGAAAGGGACAGGGATGGAGGAAAAGAAACATACTGGTAGGTGGAAAAGGGAGAGGATAGGATGTCGGTTTACTAGATGCTTAAGCCTCTTTGTTTCTGTGCCAAACCACAGCAAAGTGGGTGAATGAGATGAGCTCAGAATGGCATCAAGCACCAAGAGGCCTGGGGAGACTTAAAAGGTTTCTGCCAGTCCTTCTGCCCTGCAAAGGCTTTTGTCAGCAGGACTTTGGATAGACAGAGGACCCCAAAACCAGAGCAGTTCATCCACCAGGCATTTATCCTTTAGGCTTGCATTCTTAAAAACATCCCAAGGATGTGATGAAAACCACATACATTTGAATTCCAAAAGTTAAATGGACCTTGGTCAACTATGATAAGAGCATGGACTACTGAACTAATGCAACTACTTCATGCACAGTTGCCAAGTCAGAATTCCTTATACACATCTTTAACTATCCCTCCTGTGCTCCCACAACCCAATTTTATTCTTTTTAAGCATACGTCATTCTCTGCTATGGAGGTCTGGATGGGTCACTGGTCAAAACAAATGTCAAGTTCTCCCATTAAATTTTGCTTATTCTGCTCTGACGATAATAGATGCAGGATGTTTCCCAGGGATGGAAAGATTTTCCTGTGTATGGGAGAGAGGATAACACTAGAGAAGAACAGGCAGAAGATCAACCCATGCTGAAGCTTACCCCAGAGAGCCATGAATATTGCAAAGAAAACTGTCCCTTCATTGTCAAGCAAATGGGTGACCTATAGAGTCAAGGAAAGAAGAAAAGAGTCATGGTGGCAGGGAGAGTCTTCATGGCAAAACCCAATGTCATTGGGAGTGTTCTGGCAGCAGTGTGTGAAACAATAACTTTCCATTGAAGACTTGTATCTTTTGAAAAATTAGGACATATTGAGAGGAACATAAAAGCAGGTGGGCAGCAAGAATTGACACTGGATGAGGGCTGAGTGCCCCTGTGTCGGTTCAGAGAGACTCTTTTTGACTTCCAGAGTCAGCCATGGAGTATTTTGTCCTTGAAAGACAAATGAATATACATTTTATATTGCTTGTTCTTACCTTGGAATATATGCAAGTATCAGAGAGTCGCCAAAATGGGCACTTTTGGTCACAGAGTGGACACATGATGGTAGAGTTGGCTGCGCAGATCTCTTTGCTAAATCAGGAAGGGCAGCAAAGTGCACAGTGATTGGTTTGCCAGCCCACCATTAATCCTATTCAACAAAAGGGCAAAAGAGCTGTACCCAGAGCCAATGGAATTAAGGTGTACATAGTCACAGAGAGACAGCCACATATGAGGCAACTGGTTGTCCCAAAATGCAACGGCCACCCCACTTCTAGTTCCGTAATCCTCCTTTGTTGGCAGCCACATTGAGTGATTCCACACTGTTGGACAGGTAGCAGATCATATTAAAGCAAGAGGTATATTGAACAGGATGGATATTATTTATGTTTCCCTATTCAGGGATTAACTGACCCAAGGCTTTTCACAGCATACTAAGTCATAACATTCATGGCATCATTACAAACCATAAAACTATGGATAGAGAAATATTTTAAAGCACTGCACAGATGCAGTATAACAGCGGTAGGCAACTTCTGGGGGTCATAGGGCTGCACTGCTCCCCAGGGGCTAACTGCTTGGCTGTGCCATCAAATATGTTGCTAAAATTAGCTGATGCAATGCTATAGTAGCAAAAGACTTCATGATTTGTGTCAAAACAAGATGCATACTCCCCCCACACATCACATTTTCAAGCAAAATCATAGCTTTCTGCTTCCAAAATTCACTGCCATATTTGGTAGCAGGAGTGACCAAGAGCCACAAAAATGGCCAGGAAACCTCCATGTCTCCCGCCCCTGCAGTATAGGTGTAAAAGCAAGCAGCAAAGCACAGAGAGCTACAAATTACAGACTATACAGAGAGCTACAAATTACAGACTTTTAAAGAGACTATAGACACTTTAAAAAATATATTCTGGCTCAACTGTATCAAGGCAAAGCACATGAGGCAACCAGATGGTCTCAAATCCAGGTACTGTTGTATCTTTGTTTAGCAGGACAATCCCACCACAATCTCATAAGCAGAAGCAATAGCATTGCAAATTGCAAGCATATAAGACTCAAACCGTTTTCCATGCAGAGACAGAGCAAGCCAAAATGTATTTAAATGGCACAGTGATATTTTGCATTCTGTAGGTGCCTATACTCCCAAACTCACACATTATTTCATCAAGATATGCAAATATGCCTAAGGTTGCACCTAATACAACAGCTTCCAAGCACCGCGCATCTTTTTTTATCATGGTTACTCACCTGACTGGACTAGAACTGAAGTTCAAGAAGCCATATATGAAAAGGACAATGCCTGGTATAGCAGCTGCTAGCAGGATACAGGTGTACCAGCCCAGCCAGGCAAAATAAAGGGCAATTTTCTCCCCAAAATACATCCTGAAAGTGAAACAGAGAAGTCTGGAAACCATTCTCTAAGCAGAATGGTGCTCCCCTTGATACAAACCCTCTTTTTGGAGAATGCTTCCTCAGGATAAGGCCATTGCACAGTTGCTTGTTGCCCACAGGGTGCCTCCTTTTTCCAAAAGCAATTTGAGTTGGTGGTACAGTTAGGCAATCTAAGAACCTGGACTTAAAGGTGTTATGGCACTCTTTAGACTGCCATGTGCAATATCTCAGATGTGAAATGGAGAGGTGACATTTTTATTTTTCCCAGCCAAACTTCATTCCAGGCTTCACAAATGTATCTAAAATCCTGATTTGTTAGAATGTTTGTCAGTACAGATTAAACAAATGGAGCACTCTGAGCATGTGCAGGTTTTCCTTTTAAGCTCAGGGATAAAGATTATCGTATCATCTTTACCTGATTTTTTCAATTGGCTGCTGTTGCCCCTTCAGGATGCCTCTCCATCGGGCCCAGTTTAGCATCTGAAATGTTTTCAGCCATTCCCTCTGGATATAGTAATATGGTTATATAGGTCAGAACACCAAACAGACTAGAGATTGTATTTGTTATTTTTATTTATTTGATTATAAAACTGTACCTAATAATCCCAAACCAACTATTAAATAAAACAACTATTTTATGAGCCATTTCACCAGACATGAGCAGCAAGCACCTACAAGGTAGTGACCAGGAATGCCATTACATCTACTAAGGCATCTTTTTTCTCCAATGTCTACATTCAACCACTTGCTAACCCATTTTCAGGTACATTTAGTTTACTCTCTCCCTGCTCCAGCGAATTATACAGCAGTGCAGGCTTCTCTTCTGAGTATAGAAAATCTGTAACAAAGAAGTACAAGCTGAAAGTGAAAGATGGCAGCCCAAGATTGACAGAACAATGGTCTAGATGGAATAAACACATTCAAATCTCCAGGGCCCAATGAACTCGATCTCAGAGTCATATAAGAGCTAGCGGAGGAACTCTCAGAACTACTATTATCTTACATAAATCCTAGAAAACAGGAGAAGTGCCAGTTGACTGGAGAAGGGCTAAATTGTTCCCATATTCAAAAAAGTGAAAAAAAAGATTAACCTGGGAACTATAGACCAGTTAGTCTGACATCAATCCCTGGAAAAATTCTGGAGTAAATTATTAAAAAATCAGTCTGTAAGCACCTCAACAAAAATGCAGTGCTTAATAGAAGCCAACACAGATTTATCAAAAATAAATCCTGCCAGGCTAATTTAATCTCTTTTTTGACTGGGTAAGTTTTCAAATGGACAGAGAGAACACTGTGGACAACTTCTACCTTGATGTAGCAAAGCTTTTGACATAGTGCCCCATGACATCCTGATAAGCAAATTAACAAAAAGTGGACTAGACAGAAGAACTAGGTGGATCCAAAATTGGTTGCTACATTGGACACAAAGAGTGCTCATCAATGCCATCTTCTCAAACTGAAGAAAAGTAACTAGTCGGGTGCTGCAGGGTTCAGTCCTAGGGCCAGTGCTCTTCAATATCTTTATTAATGATTTAGTTAAGGAAGTACAAGGAGCAATAATTAGATATGCAGATAATACAAAATTGGGTAGAAGAATGAACACTCTAGAAGACAGAATGATGATCTAGGGCAATCTTGATAAACTTGACTGCTGGGCTGAAAGCAACAGAATGAGATTCAATAAAGACAAATGCCAAGTCCTCCACCTAGGAAAAAGAAACTAAATGCATTGATACAAGACGGGGAATATGTGACTCAACAGAACTGAAAAGGAAAAAGACCTTGGAGTTATTGTGGGCAACAGATTAAATGTGAGCCAACAATGTACTGCAGCTGCAAAAAGGGCAAATGCTATTTTGGGATGCATTATATTTCTTCCAAATCACATAATAGTTCCCCTATGCTCTTCACTAGTCAGAATACTGTGTCCAGTCCTGGGCACCAAGATTTAAGAAAGATGCAGAAAAATTAGAAAGGGTCCAGAGGAAGGCAACAAAAATGACCCAGGGTTTGGAAACACTGCCCTATGAGGAGAGACTGAGAGAACTGGGCATGTTCAGCCTTGAGAAGAGAAAGCTGAGGGGGACCAAGATATCCTTCTATAAGTACCTCAAAGGCTGTCACAAAGAAGGTCAAGATCTCTTCTCACTGATACCAGAGTGTAGGACCTGAAATAATCGACTCAAGCTGTGGCAACCCAGGTTCAGCCCAGATATCAGGAAAAGTTTCCACACTGTCAGAGCAATACGAAAGTGGAACCAGTTTGCTAGAGAGGTCATGGGCTCTCCCACAGTAGAGACATTCAAAAAGAAACTGGACAGCCATCTAAGCGGGATGGTGTAAATTAGTGACATGCAACAGCAGGGAGTTTGACCTGATGGCCTTCTTAGCCCTTCCAACTCTACTATTCTATTATTCTAAGGTTCAATAAATAGTTGTTTTTCATAAAGAAGCATCTTCACTGGGAGCATGGCTGGGGGAGCAAAGGCTTCAGTTCTCCCCCCTCCCCCCATGGTCTTGATGCTGTTTAGGACACCTCTAGCTATTCTCTCCCCCCCACACCCCACTGCCTGCCTTAATTACATTAATGAAATTAATGTCCTCTCTGATTTCTCACCTCATGTAAAGGAAATGCTGTTTCAAAGACTTTCTTCTTTATCAGTTCATCAAGCTTCTCTAATAGCAGAGAAGAAAGAAGACAGAAAGGAATAGTTCTTCCAACATACTTCTGAACCTATCAATCAAGTACACACATGTAACAATGGCAAAATGGTGTTTAAGTTTTATAGCCATCTTGTGAGATAGGTTAGCTCACCAGTGCAAATAAAACCATCAGTACAAAACAGAAAAGATCCATTTCAGCACATAAGCGATAACGAAGTACTGAAAGCAGCAAAAAAATGGTTCTTAAAATCCTGGGAAAATAAGAGTCTATCAGCCCTAATGTAAGTGTTAGGCAAGTCTCTTTAGGAAGACATTTCATAAAGAAGGTGCTACCACTGAAAAGGCCCTTGACCTTATAACCACCAACTTAACCTCATTTGGCATGAGCACCTGGAGGAAGGCCTCAGATAATGCTTTTAACATACGGGTTAGGTAGAAGGCAAATATGGGCAGAGACATTTCTTCAGATAAGCTGGTCCCAAGCTATTCACAATGTTAAAGGTTAAGACTTTGATCATGTTATATAAACAAAGAGAAACATCTTTCCATACCCTTCGTACTACAGATTTCTGTGTTCTGCAAGATAAAGCTCACAAGACGTATCCTAAAAACACAAAATCAGCAAAATCACAATGTCAAGGTAAATTCTTGAATGGGTAGGGAAAAAATGTAGCTATCATAATCCATGCTGAGAAAAGATTTTTACCTGGTAAAAAGTGGTTAAACGTTTACATCTTTTTTTCTTTACAAGGTTACAACCCTAACTTCTCTTACCCATGCAAGGCAAAGAGAAATAAGAATATCCTGGATAGAATGAGAATTAACTTGCTCCACACTAAAGCTGTTATCATGGGGCAACAGCTTACCTAGGATTGGAGCCATGTGAAAGACTGTAAGAATGAGGCCCTACAGACATCTTCTCTAAATTCTCACTTTCATATTATTTAAAAGAGGAAGTGTCCAGTTCTTTTTGCTATAGAAAAATAAAGAAAAACATGTTGCTCAGCAGGAAGCAAGTTTCCAGTGTTTGGGTTACCAAAGCCAAAGGCACTGCATTGAATGACAAAGAACTCTGCAACTATTGTGTAATTTTTTAAATAATTAAATAGGCTTGAACAGACTGACAAGTTATGAGGTGTTTGCTGTTTTACTATGACTTATAAAGCCACACCTAGAGTATGCTATACCTCTTGTCCTCTTCCGTAAGATTTTGAGAAAAAGCCTACAGCTTGGACAGTATTTTCTATCTATACTGTTCAAACCATTTTCTTCTTTTAGTATTTACCTTTGTGTGGAGAAAATCATTTTAATTATATGGTGGGCAGCTCTACTTTGATGATAAAGTGCATAATGGCAGTTACCACATAGAGCTATTTAGAAAGGAAATTTAGAAGGGAAAGACTGACAAGTATGGGATAGTGTGGCAGGAGAAATACTTTTTTTAACTTTACCTTGTTCTGGAACTGGTCATTTCCTGGTCATCCAGTTGCTGACCACACAGTAATTCACAATGATTCTCAGAATTTCTCAGAAGCCACTGGTATTTTCGAAAGAATGCACTTGGGGCGTGAATTCCATAAAATAGCTTTTTGTCCTTAATCATCTAAGAATCAGAAAGAACAGAGTAAAGGGAATAATCATGCATGGATTGAGAAAGGGCTTAGATAGACTTCTTCCTGTTGCTTCAGTAATGACACAAGATCTTGTAGACTATTAGTGGCTAATTTATCAACAAACCTGATTGACAATCCTGTATTTAACACTGGCAAACATAAATACAGGATTGTATTCTGAGGTTCACGGGTGACCTCCAGACACTGGATCTGGTATTATCTCCATTTCTCAGTCTTCATGGGTTTCCCAGCAAAGGATTGCTGCAAAAGTGATATGACCAACATGCTCTTGCTCCTGGACAAAGGCCATGTTAGCTAGATATCAGGCTTTATTTAAGTTAAATAATATTAAACATCTCCTGCTGTCTATAAATGAACTACTTAAATCAGCTGCATCCTGGGAAGTGAGGAACTGCATGTGTCTTATAAATAAAGGCCCTCAAACGATCTGCTCTGTAGTTAAGGAGTAGCTCAAAAACCTGGAGTTAGCTTTGCTTGGAAGAATGGTACTCTTACCTTAATAATGAATCCTTTCCTGTGCAATTCTTCCAGAAACCATTTTTTCTTGAAGTGCTTCTCACTGTCAGGGCTGTGCTCATCACAAACAAGGACAAAATCCCATTTGGCTGGAAACTGAATTAAAAAAGCAACAAATTGAATCAACTAGCAGAATGTGACATAACCCCCCATACACACAGAAACGTATGCACTACGTATATACAATACATTCATTGTATGTATTGCACTTTTCTAACCCCTGCCCTTTACTTTTCATGTTAAGCATTCAACAGTTCTCCTGTACTACAGTCACACTCCTATCGCTCCCTTAATTTCTGCCATGGATAAGAGCTATACCAGCAGCATGTATCCTTGGTCCTGGTGGTGGAGATCACAGCAGCAGATCACAATGATTATTTTTATTGTATGTCAAATTCTTAAGCTCACCTCTTAAATGTAGTGTGATTCTGTTTGAATTTTAGATTGGAAAATAATAAACAAACAAACAAACAAAGCTATAGCAGCAAGAAGCTGTTATGCAGTCACTGCTACTGTATACCTGATTAGCAATCATCTAGAGTCACCCAACTATGAAAGTATATTTCTTTAAGATGAACTTCCAGAAATTCACATTTTTTGCAAATATATGTGCCTAATGTGTGTGACATGTTGACATTCTGAAAGGATTTGGATTTTTGAAAAATGTAATGGCACTTTTAATGATTTAATGTAATGGCTAGTCCCTTCAACACAGTAAAAAGATCAAATTGCTGGTTCCTGTATCTGAGTTTTGTTCTTTGATGCTTTGCTTTTTGTTTTTGATGTATGCTTGATGAACAGATATATTTTCAGTTTTTTGTTAGTTTCATGTAATAAGTCTGATTTATTTTTCAGGGCTTCCCTTGTTCAACTCCATAAACACTTTTTAGGTTCCTCCTCCATTGCTTTGGGCATTTGTCTACCTTTTTTGAACAGGTGTAAAATATATATGCGCAATCATAGTCCTCTCATTTACCCTCAATGTATCACATAAAAGCATATGTCTGGTTACTTACTCTCTATATAATAATACAAATAGTTTTTTCTTCAGTCTATCTTAGAAATTTTCTCCTATTTACCTTTGCATCTATATACACTTTGCTTTGAGCTATTTTTTCCTGGCCTCTTAAAGCAAAAATTAACTTGAAAGTTTCTCCTCACTTCCTAGTGAATTTGCAGTTTGTACCAGTTTTGGTTATGAAAACAAATTTGTTGGAACTGCTAATAGATTTCTCCTACTCCTGTATTTATACAATATTTCTTTTTTTCTTTACCATTTGGCTCTATGTGATATTTTATTCTGTTGGCAATTTTAAAATACCTTTTTGGTATCTTTTAGAACAGTGATGGTGAACCTTTTAGAGACTGAGTGCCCAAACTGATGTTGTGAGCCGCCCCGAGGCTCATTGCGATGGGGCGGCATAGAAATTTTTTAAATAAATAAATAAGCCCAAAACCCACTTATTTATTGCGAAGTGCCAACACAGCAGTAAAACCTGAAAACTGAGGTTTTAGTTTACAAAAAACAACTCACAGCCAGTCCAAGCAAACACACACACACACACTTGGCAGCACACTGACTGGCCATGTGAAAGCTCGGATGAATCACAGTTAATGAGCAGTGGCTTGTGACATCATCGTCTGGCGCCACTACTCCTTTCCGAGCATGCTTGTGGCCCCTATGTGCGCTGTTATCTGATGCTTGGCTGCTGGGGCAATGCTGGGGTGACTTGGCTCACGTGCCAACAGAGAGGGCTCTGCGTGCCCGCTGTGGCACGTGTGCCATAGGTTTGCCACCACTGTTTTAGAACATCCAAGTGCTTCCCCTGCCCTGCATTTGCTTTTGCCCTTTAGGTTTTTACTGAACAATTATTATAATTTGAATGCGAGTGCAGAGGCTTATATAGCTAGAACAGCACCAAACACAAGCAAGAGATAGTTATCAGCAGGCTTGATGGAACCTTCAGGTTTGCAGTTTTAGATAGTAAGAATAACTCCACATGTTTTCAGGCATGGTGATAGAGAATATCCAGTTCATCCCCTTGGTATCCTGTAACTTGGGTCAGTTCTATTTTCCTTCTCCTTCCTCCTACCAAAAAGCAAGCACCATGTACTTCATAAAAGAGACAAGTCACCATCTCATGTTTTGCCTACTTGCAAGCACACATCCAGCTGTAGGGGGCTTGTGGTTAAACCATGTTAGTCTCCTCCCAACAAGTTTTATGAAAGGAGTAGTAACAGAAGAGGTTTTTTTTTTTTAAACCAAACTGTCTCTAGCCTCGGTTCCTTGCTTCTGAAACTAGTTCTTGTACCACTGTGCTCTCTTTGTATAAATCAGCTCTGCTGTTAGTCACACCAGACTATCCAACATGCAGAAGTATACAAAATTTTGCAGGAACCCCTGCCCCTAAGGTAAGTGGGTGGGGGATGCCAGAAACAGTACTGTTCTGTGAGTTCAGGGATCATGGAGCATTAACTGATGGAGGACCCTCCCCTACAAAAAAGCCAGATGGCAGGAGGAAATTAAATCCATGACCCTAGCAAAGGATATAGTTGACTCACTGAGGCAGTGAACAGAAATACTCAGCACAGCAACATCTTATCACAGGTCCACTTGTTAATGTCTTGTAACCAAACTTAAGTTGAGCGTACCCTTTTCTGATTAGGTGGGCCACTGCCAGTGTTTGGGATGAGGCTTTTTTAAAACTTTTTAAAGCATTTTCCTTTCATTAAGTTTATTAGATGACACTACATACTCACTTAGAAGTCCTAAGAAATTAAATGGCACTTACTCTCGAATAAGTGTGCATGCTAGAATAAGATTGTAGGCCAAAAGTTTTGATCAGTTCTTTCCTTCAGTGTAGGTTCTGTTATCAACAGTTTTCTCTTCTGGTGATGTCTGTGTTTGCACTTGTATTTGTATATGTGATTTCTCCTTAATATTTGTTTTCAAAATTGGAACATTTCATCTGTGCTTCTAACTCCCAGTGTTTTAGTTATTCCTCTTTCTTCTTTTCTCAGTTGTACAATATTTTCATCTTTATTTGCTTTATAAAAGATCTTTTTTTTTCCTCCCTTTCCCTTCATTTTTTTCATGCCAAGCTGCTAGAAAAGGTAGCTGGTATGCCAGACATTTCCTTTCTAATCTTTCAGTATTAGTATTATTCACAGTATCGCTGTTGTATCAGCTTAATACAATCTTCATCTTAGAAAGCCTGCATCAGAACTGTCAATACACATGAACTTGAACAAAATGCAGAAGAGATTGCTCTAGTACTATTTTTAAATGGAACTATTTTTGAATAATACACATAAAGTTGTAGAATGTGACATAAAGTATATTAAAATGGGAAAGTCAGCATCTTATAACTTTATTAAAGTACAAAATGGATTTCCAGCAAGCCAGAAAAGGAAATACCAACTCAATTTATGATAGAATCTAAATGAGGAAAAAGAATCCCCTAGCAATATGTCATAAATGTGTAAAAAATGGTCACATACAGCTGAGAACCATACTTGAGAAGTAAAACTTAAAACTGCTGTATCTTGTCAGTTTTTTAAAACAAAACAAAATTCTGACCATCATATAGCTGTTGCCACATAGATACTCTTAGCAAAATTTAATAAAGTGGACACAAAGTTTTAATTTTATAACCATCAGAATTCAGGACTATCATCTACTACAGCCATTGTGTTAGAGATCTCAGAATGCTGCAGCACTGGAGCCTACTGCTGACAAATAATTAGAAAACTTACAAACAGTAATAGCCTAAAGTCACCAAGGAGTTTTTAGAATTCTGATAGCACTTTCCTCAAGCTGTAAGTGTTGTATCTTGACAACATTTATCACTGCTCAAGGAAATAAACAGTGCTTGTTGATCAGGCATTTTGTCAAAGGGTATGAGGACAGCTGAAATGGTCTTTCAAGAACTATTTTGACACTTTGAAAATCATCCTATGGGCCTTCAATATTGCCCAGGAGGACACAGGATAGTTTGGATTCCAGCTCTTAAGTCAGAGACAGTGCTTCTACCTTAGAGATGGGAGTCAAAACTCCAAACTCCCCTTCCACACCCTTGCAGCCACCTCACCAGGTGCTCTCTGGGGTCGGGAAAGTGTTCTCAGAGAGGGGTGAAAAAATGAGGTTTGCAGGGTCAGGAGGTGAGGAAACTGGAGTCGCCAGGAGTAGGAAGGTAAAGATTGCTTCTGCTTTTCTTGCATTGCATTGGATACCTGTAAGTGCAGGGCCTCATAAGCATCCCTACAGGACAGAACTCTTTGAGAGTTTTGTACTGTGATTATCATTTTGAGATTAATTGCTGACATTATGAATAATGTAGCTTTAAGGCTGCAATCTTGCAGCCATTTTCCTAGGAATGTCTCATTGAACTGAATGGAGTGCACGCTAAGCAAACTTTTGGAACAGATCTATGTTCCTCACAAGAAATAGGTTTCTTTCTTACACAGTGGAAAGGCACGTTCAGTGGGATTTTGTTGAATTTGCTCTTCATCCTCTGTTTATTTGAGAAGTCTATCATGGACTTTATTCAGGAACCAGTGGGATTCCCTGAGTGTAGAAAGGAACTGAAACATGTCTTCATCAAAGTGATACAAAAGGATACAACTATTTTTCTGAATGCCATTGAGCTCTACCAATGTTAACAAAACTACAAAATAGTATTTTGGAAAAGAAAAGTAATTGTAATAAAATTAGAACAGGATGACTCTGGCTTTAATATATAGACCTAGTATCATCTTGTTCTCCTACATAATCCCTGAACAATGGAGAACATGGAAACTCCATTTTATTGCAGTATTAAAATGCTACCATTTTTGCTGCCTTTGGGTGCAGCGACTATAAACCCATTTTCAAAACATGAGCAGACTTGCAAAAAGCACATCCTGGTATGACAACCACAATATAGGCTGACATATAGTTTTGGTTCCCATATCAATTGAAAGAATAAAAAGCAATGAAAAATTCAACAACACTGAAAAGAAATTAATAAGGAGCAGGGGCATGGCAAAAATGCAACACTCATGATAACTGCTGTAACATTAGCTTGCACTAAAATTAATTTTTACATGGAGAATATCTTAAAAAGACATGTCATAGAATCAGTGAGCCACACAAGGAATGTACTGATGCAAAAAAAAAAACAAAATAAGCCAAAATTGGTATAGCTTAAAGGGCACAACACCATTCCAGAATTACTACAAACCTGCCTTTTCCACCTGGGGTCATCTCAGTGAGTTTGACTGCAACTCCCAGTCAGCCATGCAAGGTGGATTCATAGTCCTGTAGCTAGTTTAGTGATTTGCTACTTTAGTGATTCCATGAGTTGTAGGCCAACACACTGAGAGGGCACCAGTTTGGGGAAAGCTGCTACAAACCAATGGCATAGCTCAAGAAAGTGGTATTGTGGCTATTAATATGAATACAGCACAAGAATCTGGAAAACTTGCACATTGGGAGTTATGAAGAGGGAGGTTCATTGGAGAATTTTCTTTGGCTCTCCAGTCAAAGATACTACACACATGAAACAACATAATGTAAGGAGTTATGAAGTACAATTGCCATTAGACATGAAGATGAAGCTTGAGAGAGAAGAATTTCTGGCTGCCTCAAGCAATGGGAATCATGAGTTCTGAAAGCAGTGGCACCTACTTCATGAAGGAGGAGCCACTGTCATTCAAATTTCAGGTGATGCTGATGTTTAGAGTGCTGTGGAATTCTGAGTTCTCTAAAACAATTGTTGTAGCAGAGATAATGCCTGAACATTCTAAACATGATGGAATCAAGATGATCCACTGCGACTTTATGCAAGTTAGTAGTTTAAACTTCAGGTTAAGCAGATCTCAAGTCTGTCCAGGCCCTACATGGAAGACTGCTTAGAAGAAAGAGCAGGACATATGCACCATGCAGTTATCAACATTCTGCAAAGCTATCACTGCAATCCTAGTTTAACTTAGCAGAAACATTAAGATGACATTTTAAATATGCAGAATGTCTTGAAAAATAACTGTGTTCAGAGGCAAGGTATTTACCTAACAATCTCTGTACTAGCAGCTCACACAGACCTAAGTCTAACTTATGCATCTTCATGTCTACTACATGTTTCATTACTTTGACTTTCACTCCACATCCTACTGTATCCATGTCTTGGAATAAATTCACTACCACAGAACAAGAATATGCTCACAGGCTTAATTGGGTCATGTATATATGCAGACAATAAATTTGCATTAGCCAACCCAATAAATTACTTCGGTCTATATAAACCCCTATATGTGTTAAGATCTTCACCACAGGCCTTGCACTGTAAAATGACAGAAATAAAATATTCAATACAGGAGTAATATTTAGAATTAGAGAGAGTATCAGACCTATGTTTGATATAAAACTATAGTAATCATAGTCCTGACTTTAAGAAACTTCAACTCAAAATATAAGGTACATAACTTACTGTGATCAGAGATTCACCATTTTCTAAGGGGGGTAATGTCATTAGTGCAATTTCATCCTAGAAAAAGAGATTTAAAGAGTCAAATACAGCTTTTCTTTTATGACAACAAATTCAATTCCACATACCAAATTTTGTATAGACATTTTTATAACCTCCCAGTCACATACAGAGTATTAGGTTTCCAGATAATGTTAACATAATAGCATTCTGATGTTTTCATACCCAAAACAATACTCTAAACGGGATCAGAAATGCCAGTGACAATAGGATAGAAAATTTCCCTGCTTGAGCCTGATTGACAAGTCAATTCAGTGAATTCCTGACAGTTTGGATAAGCCTGTGTCTGCTTAAACATGCAAATGTGTCTGATTACGAAACCATACAGGAAAACTGGTTTGACAACTACCGTGTTTCCCTATCCCAAAAATAAGACCTAGTACTATTTTGGTTTGATTTTGAGCTATTCAAAATCTTAAAAGATGATGTAGTAAAAATAATACACTCAATATGCCAGCAAATTTGGAAAACTCAACAGTGGCCACAGGATTGGAAAAGGTCAGTTTATATTCCAATCCCAAAAAAGGGCAATGCCAAAGAATGTTCAAACTACCGCACCATTGCACTCATTTCACATGCTAGCAAAGTTATGCTCAAAATCCTACAAGCTAGGCTCCAGCAGTATATGGATCGAGAACTACCAGAAGTACAGGCAGGATGTCGAAGAGGGAGAGGAACTAGAGATCAAATTGCCAACATACGCTGGATCATGGAGAAAGCTAGGGAGTTCCAGAAAAACATCTATTTCTGCTTCATTGACTATGCTAAAGCCTTTGATTGTGTGGATCACAACAAATTGTGGCAAGTTCTTAAAGAGATGGGAGTACCTGACCATCTTATTTGTCTCTTGAGAAACCTATATGCGGGTCAAGAAGCAACAGTGAGAACTGGACACAGAACCACTGATTGGTTCGAAATTGAGAAAGGAGTTTGGAAAGCCTGTATACTGTCGCCCTACCTATTTAACTTATATGCAGAGCACATCATGAGAAAGGTGGGCCTAGATGAATCACCAGCTGGAATTAAGATTGCTGGGAGAAATATCAGCAACCTCAGATATGCAGATGATACCACTCTCATGGCAGAAGAGGAACTAAGGAGCCTCTTGATGTGGGTGAAGGAGGAGAGTGCAAAAGTTGGCTTGAAACTCAACATTAAGAAAACTAAGATCATGGCATCCGGTCCTCTCACTTCCTGGAAAACAGATGGGGAAGAAATGGAGGTAGCGACAGATTTTATTTTCCTGGGCTCCAAGATCACTGGAGATGGGGACTGCAGCCAAGAAATTAAAAGTCGCTTGCTCCTGGGGAGGAAAGCTATGGCAAATCTAGATAGCATACTAAAAAGCAGAGACATCACCCTGCAACAAAAGTGCATATAGTCAAGGCTATGGTTTTTCCAGTTGCAACATATGGCTGTGAAAGTTGGACCATAAGGAAGGTTGAGCACTGAAGAATTGAGGCCTTTGAATTGTGGTGCTGGAGGAGACTCCTGTGAGTCCCTTGGACAGCAAGGCAATCAAGCTGGTCAGTCCTAGAGATCAACCCTGACTGCTCTTTAGAAGGCCAGACACTGAAGATGAAACTCAAATACTTTGGCCACCTAATGAGAAGGAAGGACTCCCTGGAGAAGAGTCTAATGCTGAGAACAATAGATGGCAAAAGAAGAAGGGGACGGCAGAGAATGAGGTGACTAGATGAAGTCACTGAAGCAGTTGGTGTGAGCTTGAGTGGACTCCGGGGGATGGTGGAGGACAGGAAGGCCCGGAGGAATGTTGTCCATGGGGTCGCGATGGGTCAGACATGACTTTGCAACTAACAACAACAACAACAACAACAACAACAATTATTTTTGGTACTTGCTAAAATATAAGACCTACCCCAAAAATAAGACCTAGCTGTGTTTATTCCCAGGGCCAGTGGGGAACATAAAGAACCTTTTTAAACTTAACTTTAACTTAATGCACTGTGTGGAGGAAACATGCATATGCAGCTCTGCTCCCTCTGCTCTCTGCGGAGGGAGCAGAGCCGCATACGCCGATGCTTCCTCTATAGCGCTGGCTCCTATCACAGACAGATTGATACCAAATGTACTTTGCCTGTGACAGGAGCCAGCTTATGTGGCTCTGCTCCCTCTGTGGTACTGTGAGCTAATAGAGTGTTGCATGGGATGTGGCAGTTAGCAAATGATGATTACTGATGATTAACAAAACCCTTTCTCCTTACTGATGATTAATAAAAAACTTTTCAGTCAGCACCTGGCACCTGCCCACAGGAGTTGGCGCTATAGAGAAGCCAGGCAGCGGAGGAAGCAGAACCGCATAAACCGATGCTTCCTCTATAGCACTGGCTTCTGTCACAGGCGGTGTGATACCAAATGCACTCTGCCTGTGATGAGTTGAAGCGAAAGTGTGCTTTGCTCATTCTGGCCAGCGATTGGTTACCAAATTGCTCTTGGGAAGGTACAGCACCCCTGATTGCCCTGATCACCCTATTCTTACCTTTGCCATTCACTCCTGTCTTGTAAGTCTTCTACCCGTACAGTATTAGGGTATTATGGTATGGTACCATATTTAATGGTAGACTTAAACAGAATATTATTTTGACCCCCAGACAAGTGCAAAAAGAAAGAGCTATTCCGTCAAGTACAAGAAAAGAATCATAGAGGACTCATGCGGCAAGAATCTTAGAGCTTACTGCAAAGAGAAGTTGGATCTCCGAATGGTCTGAAAATGGTGAGCAGATTACCGTGTTTCTCTGAAAATAAGACCTACCCCGAAAATAAGACGTAGTGTGTTTTTGTGAGCCAAAAAAAAAATAAAAAATAAAATAAGACAGTGTCTTATTTTCAGGGAAACACGGTATACTGCTCAGGCGCTTGCCTCTGTGGAACTAGATGATTAAATGGGTTCATTCAGAAACAAATGAATGTCTTTGTCTCATCTGTAGCTAATGGGACCACCAGTAGTATTAGCCTACATAAGCTTCTCAGACCAGGTAAGAATTCCATTTTTTTAAAGGAACAGCAATGCTAAATAGTAACCTGGCTTGGAATTTTGCTGCTTACTGAGAAAGGGGTGCAGGTTTGATTTTGTAACACAAAGGCACATATAAGGAACCTTTTTCTACCAGGATTTATCTGAATTTTCCCAACAACATCCATAACAAGATTCATCTTTCAAAATGTAGACAATAGGCCACTTTTAAAAGAAGATGTCAGTGAAAACATTGAGAATTCTAATATGAAAATTGGCTCAAGCAAAACAAGAAGCTGGCTAGAGAAAGAAAATAGTTCCTGACCCCCAGAATGTAGAAGGTAATTTGAAAGAACCTGATGTGCACAGTCACTTCACGTTTGTAAAATTTCAAACAATTTGGCCAAAGGCAACAACAGAATGCAGAGAGATGTATGCATGTGCACAACAGGAAGTGCAGACTTTTCCAAATCAGTTTCTGTTTTCTTCTGCCTCAGTTATTGTTTCTGTAAAGATAAAGCGAGAAACCAATGTGTCAAAGTAAACTTCTCAGAGAAAGAAAACCAGAAACAAAGAAGAAAAAGAGGGATTTTGATTGTAGCAACTGTAGTCTCACTGCTAACACATTTAGGTATGATAGGAGTTTTCAGGATCTGAACTAAATTGGGTACAGAGTCACAGAGTAATACAGTTAAACATTAACCAAGTAGAGGCAGAGATGCCATTGCACTCACTATCATGCATATATTATCAGATTAACCAAGTTCTATAAAAATATTTTTATTCAGGGAAGCATAGATGCAACCAGTTTCACAGATTTGCCTTTATGGCATATTTCCTGTGGATGAAGGCCAAATCCTGCTCCTGTTTCAGCATTATAACATGCACACAGATGGAAGTGTTGTAGTAACTACCCGTAAACAATTAAAGCTATAAAGCTATAATTAAAAACAGAAGTTAAGGCTAATTAAGCATAGCAGGGGTCATAGTTGGCTTCAAATAACAAAGAACCTAAGAAGTACCTTGCAGGATCATACCAAAAGCCCATCTAATACAGAGTTTTGCTTTGAACAGGAGACATTCAAAGTATACCCACATAAAACTTTACTGCCTGGAGAAAAACTAACAGAAGACTGGGGGAGGAAGCTGTGATGGAAGCAAACGAGAAGCTGAAGGCTAATTTACAAGGAAAGCTGCTACATCCAAACAACTCTTTCTGTGGTACAATACCCATTATCAATACCAATTTAAGCAGCCTTTGTAGCAGCCATTTCTGTGCTATGGCCCTTAGAAGAATTTCCTAATACTACCTTGCATCAGTAGAGTCTGCAGATTCCCACTTCCCTGAGCAGCAGGAAATTCCAAGACTGATTTGCAAGGCCACTTTCCTTTTAAGAAGGGCAAAAAACTTGTTTCTTTTATGAGATGCTGTAAGTGTTTTTATGTCAAGCCATATGCATTTATATCCTTTTAATACCTCCTAACACCAAACCATCTTAATTTTTATATGTGCAATATAATTATGTATAAGCCAGACCCTCTACACTCATATTTTAATCTTGAAATATAAAGATAAAGCTCGAAACACAGTACACTTAAAAGAAAACCCCTAGGCTTACTTAGTCTATTGCACTTAGACACTGTCTGGCTGGGCGAAGGAAAACCTGGAGTCCTAGTTCCAGTCTCAGGAATGTACCCAAAGCTGGGACTCTGAATTCTGAACACCTTTCCCTGTCCTCACAAGCACACAGTTCTTTCCATGCCAGCAGTGGCTCCAATGTTGTTAGACTGACCCTAAGGTCAACTGCACAGGATGGGCTTTCCAGATGGTGTGAAGGGGAAGAGTGAGGCTCTGGAGGGATGGGGCAGGTCTCAGCCTGTTGGGCAGGTGCAAAAGACTTAAATGGTCCAAATCAGACATCGTAATGACAGACAAGCAAAGGTGATCCTTACCTCTGCACTTCTCCTGCCTTCAACAGGATGTCTGTATTCCTCAGTGCTTGGAGGGTTACAGGCATTCCCAGTGGCTCATGTTCTCATAGTCTCAATTATAGTTTCTTCAATCATGAGGCAATACTAAGTAGCCATTCTGTACACACCATTAGAACATACTCTTCAGTTTATGAAACCTGTTTATCTACCTCAGTGCTTAATAGCTCTAGGCCCCCGAACTGGAAAATACAGCACAAAATATATGAGTCTCCATCTCCAAATACCTACTAAACGCACAGAATGCATACAAATCTGAATATCTTAAACTATATAATACTGGAGATAAAATAAGCACTTAGCAGCATTGCCTTCTCTTTCCCTCACATATACTTATCAAGGATGTAAATTTGGGCACTGTGTGCACCAGTGGTTCCCTATTGCTCATTATTCCCTTGGCTTTCTGCAGGCTGCTGTCCCACAGGTAATCCATCCCTGTTCTTGAATCCCATCCAGTGACTAGTAGCAGTCACCAGGATGCTTCAAGATGTTTTTCTGTGGGATTGTTAAAACATGCTCCAGCCAGTCTTTTTTCCCTTTCAAGATCATGACAGAATTATGCAGCCAGTAAAGGAGCAACTGTCAGGAATCTGAGCCTGCTAGCCTGCTGTCTTTACAGCTACTATCTGAGGTAAAAAAATAATCATACTAGGATGAGTGGTTTGTAACTCTGAACATGTGTCTTTTCTTTCAGGATCCCCTTGTTGTTCAGTAAAGGCTGCCACTTTGCTACATGTGCCTTGTCTTTGTTTCTAGGTGGTAGGTAGGAATCTCTGTCCCCTACCTTAATCTGATTCAGTTTCAAGAGAGCCAGTGTGGCGTAGTGGTTAAGAGCATGGGACTGGGACTCAGGCGATCTGGGTTCGAGTCCCCGCTCAGCCATGGAGCCAACTGAGTGACTTTGGGCCAGTCACAGTCTCTCGGTCCAACCTACCTCACAGGGTTGTTGTTGTGGGGATAAGATGGAGGAGGAGAATGTTGTAAGCTGTCTTGAGCCCTTTGTAGGAAAAAGGCAGGATATAAATCAGGAAAAAAAAAGAAGTGAAAAAGAACACACTTAGGCATTAAAGCCTCCATCAACAGTACCAAATCCAACCTACAGTACCCTTAGAAGGAACCTACGTTACACTCCAACTTTGTGCTCACTGAGACTGAAAAAAGAAACTTCTCAAAAGAAACAGTGTAATAGACTTAAAAAAATACTTTTTGTCTTTCCTCCTAGGACCTCTGAAGACAGCCCTATTTTGCATAACTATCAGGGAAGAAAACAGGGAAATTCTAAATCCAGACTTCAATCATAAGTTAAACTTCCACTAAATCATAAGCAAAACTTCCACTAAAATTAATTTGGGACTTAAAGCAGCAATAGATAAAATCTGGGTTCTAAAATAGTTCTTAGAAGTAGCCTACCAAAATGGACATTATTAATCAAACTACAACCAGTATAGCCAACCTATGCTGAAGAAATTTCCTCATGCTAATAGGTCATTCAAGAACATACCAACAAATAAAACAAGATGACACAAAGACTATGTAAGACCCAAAACATGATTTTTTGTAGGCATTTTTCAAACTTCCCTATTTTTGTGTTTTTATTAATCACTGAGGTGGGGGGAGCTGTTATTTAACATCACATTATTAATGCGTAACAGACAGCACACCTATGAAACACTTGCTTATTTTTTCCCAAGTAATGTTGTTGTTCACAGTAGCTTTTTTTTTAAGTTGTTTGCTGCAGGCAGATGACAGAAAACACAACATACATGTTAAGAAAAGTTAAGAAAAATGAGTCATAGCTATAAAAGTTAAGAAAGAAGTCTGAGGTAAATAAGACAAGTGTAAGAGCTAGAGATCCTGAGGCACTGCAAACAGCAGTAGAAAGTGAACTGAGCAAATGGCGGAAGCTCACCTAGTTATATTACAGGGGAGGGGTGCCGGTCTTCTGACAACATTTCTAGGCTTCACTAGAAGAATCTTTCCAAACATAGGCACTATGCAGGTGTAGTACCAATATGTGTGGTGCACAGAGACCACAAAGAAGAACACAACATACACATTGGTATGGGGAACTGAAATCTATTTTGTTTGTAAAACTGTAACCAATGTTATCATTACTTAATCAGTTCATATTTATGTCCTACATTATGTCCTACATAAAGCCTGTTTTGAAGAATTTAGTCAAATCCATTAAGGTATCATGTATAGACTTGCATGGCAATGATTCCTATAAAGCAAGGATGGAGAACCTCCTGCTTATAAATTCTCCAAGCTCTATCCCCTTGGAGGGATCCTCATGATTTTTTCTGAATGCAGAATGCAGGCAGCAGGAGACTCAGCCTATGCTGAGATGACGCCAAGTCCATTCATTCAGCCAGAGCTGAGATCTGACACATCAGTCAGGGTCACTTTGCCCATTCTGTGCCTGTGGGAGGGTTTACTGATTGAGTGAGTGATTGATTACACCTCTGGAAGGCTAACATTGATCAACAGCAATAAAACAATTCAACGGAGTATAAGCAAAGTATCCCAGGCCAGATGGCAGCTGGAACATTCCAGCCACCAGCCAATTAGAATGGGCTTCATCAGTGCTGCTACTTCCCCTAGTGAGGAGAGTGCAACAGAAACAAAGAGCAGCAGCAGCACTGATCAGCTAGGGAAAGTCCAGGCACAGCAAAGTCCATTCCCACCCCAAGTGCCGCTGAAGCTCCAGATGGCACTTTGGCCAGGAACTCGGCAACACTGGGACATCATGCTCCCAGGAGCAGAACTGGGTTGGGTGGCCATGCTCCCTGATGTTGTCCATTCCACAGATGACCTGCTGGGGGCTCACTGCTGCCCCGCAATCAAAACTGTTCACCACCTCACCTTAGGGATTTAGTTTTGATTGCGCTTATACAGCATAACCCCATAAGTAAATGATCATAGGTGTCATACAATTTTATTGCAAAAAGATACAATTTGGTTATATTCCACAGTGGTTCATTTTACCATGTTAACTCCACAGTTCTTAGGCCCTATAATTTTGTCCCTAAAATGAATTTTACTGATCACAATGGCTTTCCCTCTTTGTTTTATTGAGATAGATTTGATTGTTTAGGTATGTTGGCATTCCTTTTGAAAAGTTTATTTAGCAGTATTTTACAATTTATTTAGGGTCAGGGTTGGGGTTAATCTTGATCTGCAGGCAATTGCTCTGTTGAATCGACAGAAAATTTGAACAACTGAAAGCAGGGTAGCCACATACCGATACAAGGATATACAGACAGCTACACTAATTCCTATTTATCTTCTAACATAGATTCCGTGGACTGGTGCTCATTTGCGGGAGTTTACTTGCTGGTCTGTAGGGGGAGGGGTCATATCTCACTTGTCATGCACTGGCACTGGGGCTGGCTGTGCTCTGCCACCTCTTTTTTGGTTGGCACCACATTTGCAGGGGGTGTGCTGGTACCTCCGGGGGGGGCAGAGAGGGGAGAGACGGCTCAGTGGGAGCTGGCTGGGAGCCATGCCACGCCGATTTTGGCATTTTGTTCTTTGTTGGCATTTTCTGTTGCTCAGTTTCCGGCTGTTTTGGAATTTTTTTTTTTTTTTTGGTATTGTGTTTGGAAACTGATACACAGAATACTGTATTAAGTGTATGGTGCTTTCTGTTTCTACCTCAGCTGTCCCCGGAGTGGTTTTCCTTTTTCTGACAATCCCCAGGTATGGAAAGGTTGAAAACTACTGTCTTATAAGACACTCCTACAGCTTACAAAACAGGAGCCCAACTAGTTACTCACCTTGCAAAGTCACAGGTCCAAAGACACCCAGTTACTTTCATGGCTGATTGGGTCTCAATTCTCAATCTCATGAGTTAGAATGTGTAGTGGTTAGAAAGTTCTATTCTAACCATTACACCACTCTGGCCACTGCTAACAGGAGGAGCTGAGGGGGAAGGATGGGACAAGGCATATGCACACCTTGACATAATGCCGCTCCACTGATCTCACCAGCCCAAGTACTGACTCCCTAGCAAAAGTAAATGAAACATGAGGCAAATAGATCCTATTACCTATTTGGGGAAAACAGATCCCATTATCAATGGACACCACTGGTATTAAAAAGATATGTGGTGAGTTTGACTAATTTATTTTCTAGCCATTTCCATCAGGTAATACTATGTAGTATAGCATTTTTATAGGTAAGTAGCAGACTTTCAAGTTTTGTTCCAGTCTCGGCCTAGTCCTTGTTCTGCTTCAACATTGTCCCGTTTTCCCTGCACAAAAAGAAGTAAAATTCTGTCCTATGACAGGCTGTACATAAATCTTCTTGAGTATTTCATTATCCCAATAAGTCAACTGTCCTTTTCCAGGTTAAAAAAAATCCACAACAGCAGAGAGATACCCTGAATTATTCAAGCTGATACTTAAGAAATTTGCCAATGTTGTTATCTTGTCTCATTTCACTTTAGCTGTTTACATCATTGAGACCCATGTGCAAGGCAGGAGCGCGAATGAAATTGTTCACCTCCAACCAATAACTTACCATTGAAACATTTGTTTTGTGCCTCATCACACTTCAAAAACATTTCACAAGTTTAGTTCTTCATCTGGGCATACCTTCTCTAAAGGGCTAAACAAATTTTCTCCTGTCTGTAACCCAGCTTATGAGTAAGTACATGCTCAAATGCATTAAAATTGCCCAGTTTGAGAATGCAACCACAACTAGGCAGTATGGCTTTGTTCTAGAGTGGGATCAGAAAAGTTGGAAAACAGTGCGTTGATCTATACTTAGAATGACTGTAGCAGTTAACCTGCTCAAAGCATTTCTTATAGGTAAAACCAATACTTGATATGATTAACACACTGTAAAAGGAAAACTGAAAGTTAAAGATATTTAGTAATTTCTGCTCTGCATGAGTTCTACCACTCACTGTTCAGTAAAAACCCCATATCTGCTGTTTCAGGTACCACAATTTCACTCAACCATAGTTGACCAGAGTCCAAAAAAGAGAATTTTAGTTTTGCAGGCCACTGCCTACTACTTCACAGACAGCCATGTGGTGAACATTCCCCTTTCCAGCTGTTGCACCACCTCCCAGCAAAGATGGGGTGGACTCAGGAATGGGCATGCACCCACACACAAGACTCACAACATAATACAGGACAAACTCTCCTAGAGTGGACTATATTCCAGTATAACAGGTCTTGTATTAAGCTAAAGGTTATTCAAATTGCAAAAGAGGGAATTGCAATTTAGCTACCAATACACATATGGTTAACAGTATTAAGAGTTAAGGTTGGGAGGGTGCTAGAAATATTGGCATTTTTTTAGTTTTGCGGGGGTCCTGTACCCCTAATGTGGAGGGCTGACTGTATAGTGTTAGCTACTATCCATGGTTTCAGGTATCTGCTGGGGCTTGGAACCTATCCCCCTGGATATGGAGTCCTACTATATTAGCCAGCATAATTTTACCAAAAGTCTGTTCTATATCATATAAGTAATTTGGAAGATGTTGAAATCTGAAGGGTATACAAATCTTTAAATCCGCTGGATGCTGCCGCCATTGCTGGATGCCGATGCTGCCACTGGGACAAGGAGAACAACCTGCTCCCCCCTCCTGCTGCTTCTGCCACCTGCTCACTCATCATTCCTGAGGCCTGTGAGATAGGAGATCGGGGGGGGGGGGGGGTGAGGGGGTTGTGCTCACCAGGGCTGTGGCGGGGCAGGGCTGCCATCCCTTATTCCATTGACCACAGACTGGGCCCTGGGTCTCACCATCTGCCCACTTGCTTGCCTGCCCAATGTGTCACTGGACTTCCTGTCCCTTGGTCTCAAATGTAAGTACTTGCCGCTGGGGGGATTTTGTTGCTTACTGTGCAACCTTCTGCCCAACAGACTCCCTGCCTGAGCTGACGAAGATTGTCTTGGACCTGGTGTTGAAGACTCCCAGGATGTTGGTCCTGGGGGACTTCAACTTCCATGCCGAGACTGTTCTGAACAGGACAGCTCATGCTGCCATGACAACCATGGGGCTGTCTCAACACATCAATGGCCCAGCAAATGAAAAAGGTCACACTCTGGACCTGGTCTTTTAAACAGCGTGGGAAGATGGTGATCTGGAAGTGAAGGATCTGACATTAGCCCCTTTGTCATGGTCAGATCACTTCCTCATGAGGTTTAAATTTGGGGCCAGTTTTCCCCTCCATAAGGGTGCGGCCCCTATTAAATGCTCCACCCCCGGAGTCTTATGGATCCTGATGGATTCCTGAGGGCTCTGGGGGAATTTCTGGTTGATAGAACTGGTGTTCCTGTCAACGCCCTGGTTGATTTGTGGAATGGGGAAATGACCCAAGCAATTGACACGATTGATCCTAAACGTCCTCTTCCACCATGTAGAGCCCGCATGGTGCCTTGGTATACACCTAAATTGCAGGCAATAAAGCAAGCTGGGAAATGACTAGAATGTAGGTAGAGGAAATCCCATACCGAATTTGACTGAATACTACTTAGAGCTCATTATTGAGCCTATGTTGTGGTGGTAAGGGCAGCGAAGAAGGAATTCTTCTTCGCTTCCATTGTATCCTCACAGTGCTGGTGCAGGGCCTGCTACATTCTGGGCAAAAAATTGACCCTATTGCACCATCAGTGGCTCGCTGTGACGTCTTTGTCCAGCACTTCAGGGATATAATTGCTCAGATTCACCATGAGCTGGACTCCACAGTTGATGTGGTCCTAGAATGGGAAGTGTCCAGAGCACTGTCTGGTCTGTTCTTATTGGATGAGTTCCAATTGTTGTGGCCTGAGGATGTGGACAAGGTGCTTGGACAAGTCTGACCCACCACTTGTTTACTCGACCCTTGCTCTTCATGGCTACTTATCAAATCCAAGGATGGGATGTATGGCTGGGTCCAGGAGGTTGTGAATGCTTCTCTGAGGGAGGGTTGGGTCCCCACCCCCTTGAAGGAGGCGGTGATCATGCCCATCCTGAAGAGGGTGAACCTCAGACCCAGAGTCGTCCACCAACTATAGACCAGTGGCTAACAACCTATTCTTGAGAAAGGTCCTCAAGCAGGTGGTGGCCGGGCAACTCCCGGTTCTCTTGGAGGAAACTGACCACCTGGACCCATTCCAGCCTGGATTCAGGCCTAGTTATGGGACTGAAACTGCCTTTGTCACACCTTACGATGACCTGTGCAGGGAAAGGGACAGGGGAAGTGTGTCCCTGTTGGTTCTCCTGGATTTCTCAGTGGCTTTTGATACCATCAACCATGGTATCTTTCTGGATAGGCTGGCCAAGCTGGGGGTTAGAGGCAGTGCTTTGTGGTGGTTCAACTCCTACTTGGCTGGCCAATTCCAGAAGGTGGTGCTGGGGGATTGTGGCTCTGTGCCATGAAAGCTTTGCCATGGAGTTTTGCAGGGTTCCATTTTATCCCCCATGCTTTTTAACATCTACGTGAAACCACTGGAAGAGGCCATCTGGGGGTTTAGGCTGTGGAATCATCAGTATGCTGATGACAACCAGCTCTACCTCTCTTTTACATCTAATCCAGGTGAGTCAGTGGCTGTCCTTAACTGGTATCTGGCTGGTGTGATGGGCTGGATGAGGGCCAATAAATTGTGACTTAATCCAGACAAGATTGAGATCCTGTTGGTAGGCTGTTCAGCCTTCCTGGTAAATGATTTTAGCCCTGTTCTGGATGGAGTTGCACTTCCCCTAAAGGACAGGGTATGCAATTTGGGAGTGCTCCTTGACCCAGAGCTGTCCCTGGAGCTCCAGGTGGCTGCTTTGGTGATGAGCACTTTCCTTCTGCTTCAGCTGATCCATCAACTGTGCTCTTACCTGGATGAGCAGAGCCTGGCAATGGTGACCTATGCTCTGGTAATTTCCCAATTGGACTATTGTAATATGCTTTAAGTGGGGCTGCCCTTGCAGACAGTCCAGATACTTCAATTGGTTCAGAACAGCAGCCAGGATGATAACAGGAATTGGCAGATATGCACATATATTGCCAGTCCTTTACCATCTACACTGGCTACCAATTGAAATCCAGGCCCAATATAAGATGTTGGTGATGACCGATAAAGCCCTAAATGGCTTAAGACATGGATATCTGAAGAAGTGTCTCCTTCCCGCCCCTTAAGATCTGGATCCTTCTTTGGGATCCATCTCCGTGAAGGAGATTAGGAGGGTGGCTACCCAGGGAAGGGCCTTCTCTGTGGTGGCACCCTGGTTATGGAATATGGTCCCCAGATAGGTTTGACTGGTGCCAACACTTTATTTTTTTCGATGCCAGGCCAAACCTTTTTATTTTTCCAGTATTTTAAGTTTAGATTGCAATTTTAACTGAGGTTTTAACAAAATGGGTGCTGTGCCTTACTTTGTTTTATTGTAAGACTGTCCCGAGACTATTTTGTAGTGGACAGTATACAAAAGTTTTAAATAAATAAACAAATAAATAAAATAAATCTGTGTTCATTTTATACTAATGTGTCACTGAACTGGGACTCAGGCTTCTAGGACCCACTCAACCATAAGGTCTGGCCAGTCTCTTACTCTCAGCCTAACTCACAGGTCTGTCAGGAGGATAAAATGGAGGGAAAGAAAATCATGTTAGCCTTAAGCTCTTTACAAGAGGGAAAAAAGTGGAATATAGATGATGTAACTACAATAATACTGTTTTAACTGTTACAGTTTCCTAAAGAATCCTGAGAATTTTAGTTTCAGAAAACTTGCAATTCTGTTAGACCCCTAATCCTATTCTATGAAAGATGATTTCCAAAGTCACCTGGGGAAAGCGAATGAATGGCTGGCTATATATGCACAATGTGGAATTTGTTTCTATGCTATTCTTGGTTCCCAGTCCCATATGTTAGGGTGGGTGGATACAAACTGGACTGTATCCAACAGTAGTCCCACTTTGAATAGACTACTGAAAAAAATGGAATTTAAATTAGTCAGGACACAAACCTTCAGATAATCAGACTGGTCATGTTGCCTATATCAAATAATGAATGGATAACTAGGAATAAGGAGTTAGGAACCAACTTAGCCTCATCCTCATTCCACTGTTCAGCAAAATTGTATGCCATCACTCTTGTGATACAAAATTCTTGGAAACTTGAACTGCAGTGGCAGACAAATACATTCTACATACATTTACAAACTTAAACTCTCTCTGAAACTAGAACTGTCACTCAGTTCAAGAATTGTTCAGTTAGCTAATAGAAGAGGAAAACAATGAATGATTAAAATATTATTGCATCTTGTGACAATTAAGACTGCAACATTAATCCCTGCTTGCTTGTAAGTCCCACTGAACTTTATGGGGCATCTTTCTAATTAGAGGTGTAACCCTATGCATGTTGAGAAATGAATAGTCCTACATCTCCCAGCATTCCCTTCATGCTGACAGTTATATGACTTTTCTGCCTTAACATGCATAAGATTGTGCCTTAAATTTGCAAAGGATCCAATTCATTCAAGAGATTGCAATCTCTATAGACTAGGCTGTAAACAGGACCTGTGTGGGGAGGGGAGGGGAGGGGATTTATTATAGAGTGCCTAGCAATCTTAGGTGCTTTATATAAAATAATGAACAGTGGTTATTTTTTCTTCTTCTGAATACTAGTTGATTTGTTGGCGAAGTCACACAAATGTATCACTCAAGCCAAGGGGCACACAACAATGCTTTCAACACAAAACCACTTTTTTCTTTAAGGAGTGATAGCAAAGGTCATGTAAGTCACCTTATCTAGCTTCAGAAACAATACTAGTAAAGGCTTCCAGGCTGTTCAACAGATGGACATAACCGTTAACTAGTGACAGTGGGGATACTGATTATACTTTTGGCACTGGCTAGAGCATCAAAGTTGTACTTAGAAATTGGTTCCATTTCACAGAAACAGGTATGAAATATTGTCATTGTATTTTAGTGCATAGACAAAAGACAAAGGATCTTGCATCTTGACCACCCTAACAAATATCTGATACATGGGTAGTTTTATATTAATACACAAACATCAACCTTCTCAAGGGCAGAGAAAAAGGTTGGGACACTTGATAGAAAATCTATCATAGGGTGGGAAATCTGGGAAGACCCGGGAACGTGCTTTTTCAAATTGCTTCTAGTTTGCTTGGTTATTGTCATTCAGAAGTAAGTCCTTTTAAATCCAATGGAACTTATTTCCAGGACAGAGTGCATAATCCTGCGACATTAATTCTGGATATTTGGGATCATATTGGCACGCTGAATATTAGTGGTATTTTTTTCCTTCCAAAAAATCTCAATCGATGTATGTGGCCTTATTACAGCAACTCAAGAACCGACCAGCCTCAAGGAAACATTCTGGCTTGGCCGTTCCTCCCTCGACCCCATCTTCACCTCCCCGCCCCCATGCTCGCTTTTCTTTCCCTCTGCCCTGATCACTGCATGAAATCTAAATCATTATGGCTGACACAAGAATACCACCTGATTAAATTGTACCCTCGCTTTATCTACAATCCACAGGTGCTTCCCAGTATCACTCACACGGAGCGATCGCGCCAATTTCACCTTGCCGTGGACACATCACGAAGACCGTTCAGAAAGTCAAGAGCCCCCCGCACAAAAAGCGCTGGGTTACGAAAAGCAACCGGAGCGGTGTGTGTGCAAAATATCGGTCTTTGTAGAAGGCTTTGCAGAGACTTTTTCCCCCAAAGGATTGCCTTTTTCCTTACCTCCATGGCGGAAGAAATCGTTGTTTCTCTCTCTTCCACGTGCGCCAAGATAAGGATGCGATCTCGCCTTGCTAGAAACTAAACCCGACCCGGAAGCTTCGACCCATTAAAGGAATAATTCTGAGGACCCCTCGGATGCCTCGTTTCGGTGTGGTTTCTCTACTTTCGATGGAACCCCAACGACTCGAGCAGCTGCGACTTCCGTGTTAAGACTGCCCGGCTACGCCGCGATTCTTTCCTTCCCGAAGAGAGGGAGCCGCCTGCAGGTGTTGCCCTGGGATGGAGAAGGAGCTGCCTTTTCCCTCCTCCTCCGATTCTTAGGGCTTCATCCTTTACATGTTTAGAGGACGAAACAGAATGGCCCAGTCAGCATGTGCGTTGTAGGGCTCTTTTCCTGCCCAAATATGCATAGGATTGCACCTTAGCTACGTGGGTAAGGCTTAGACTTAAGAACGACCAGGCTTTTTCTGCCTATTGATAAGTGTGCTTGTGCAATTGCATATGCTTGTGTGTGGGAAGGCTGCACGTCATCTTCTAATTACTGTTTATGGTGACTGACTGAGTGAAGGCAGGTTTCTGTTCAAGTATCACCACCACCACCACCACATCCTAGTTAACTCAGTGGGCAAAATTTCAAGAATTGTCAATAACTTGGGAGAACCACATATATCATTCACTGCTTGAACCTGTGGCCACTGCAGCTGCCAAGGAGCCCTGTTGATCTTTCCCCTCAGTGCCACAGACTTTTGCCAAATTAGAAAAGTTGATTTGGGTTTGCATAATATTTGTGTATGCATTACAGGTGTAGCTACAAATTGACAAATAATTAGTATCAATACAATTCAACAGAGATCAATACAACTTACCACAGTGGGGAATGGTGATGTGTGGGCCTGACTAGGGGATGACTAAGTGGATGGGCAAGAGCCCTGATCAAACCTTCTTGATATGCTTCTTTATTTTTCAAATGGACTTGAGCTGGACAGACTTTCAAATAGAATGCTCTCAAAGAGAAGACTATCCCCTGGAGAGTAGTACCTATGGTCATCCTGGCCAAGTCTGGCAGTTGGAAACGGCTCATTGCCTACCCTCTGTTATGGGGTAGTGCATATAGTACCATAAGAACATAGGAAGAGCCTGCTGGATCAGACACGAGTCCATATAGTCCAATATTCTGTTTGCACAGTGGCCAACCAGTAGACCATGGAAAGATAACAAGCAGGACATGAATGCAACAGCTCCTCCTACCCATGTTTCCTAGCATCATGGCTTGGTCATTTTCTTGACATAAGAGATGCCATCTTAGAACTGGCAAAAGTTGGGGTCAAGAGGACACCTCTTACCAAGGAATGTTCAGAGAATAAAGTCAACCTCAATATAAAACCAGAACCACTTCCTATAGAGGTGATTTGAAAGCAGTCTCAGATACCTAATCTGCAGCAAACAGCCATATTGCAAGATGTTCTTAAACTTACACATTCATGCAACCTGTATATTGCCAATACTTCTGTAACCAAGCAGATTTTTCCACCTTAAAATAAATGGCCTCTTGGCTACAGTGTTCACTTCTCCTAAAAAATAGTATTGCACCTGAGCATATCTCTAGGTAGCTGAAGGTCATGACACCAGCAAACAGCATACAGAGGTGTGCATATGTGTGGTGCTTTACAGAGCAGCATAAGCCCAACACAGTGCTTGTCTCAAGACAGTTGCAATTTAAATTTAGAAAGGAAGAGAACAGTGGAAGTGCAGAGGAAAGCTCATCACTTCATCCTCATCTCAAGTGGGAAAAAAACAGTCTCTTGGAAGGATGTCTTGTTTTAGTTTCTAGGCAAAAATGTGTAGCAAAGAAGAACCCCAGGCATGTGGTTCCAGTCCAGTCCTGTGCTCTGCAGCAGGCCACCTCACCCCCTCCAACTACTGATATTTGGCAATTCCTTCTTTTTGTACAGTTTTTTTCTTCTCTTCTAAAAAGTTTAAATGCCTTTTCTCCAGCTTAGTTGCAACTGGCAGGAAGAGTGCAAAGCTACCATATACTGGTATTTTTTTTTTCTTTTTTTGTCTCTGATCTTGCCTCCTCCTGGCTTCTGTTGCACACACCAGCAGAAAGCAGCTGCAGAGAACTGTTTTGAAGTGAAATTTGGCTCTCAGGCTGAAGGAGGCTTTGTGTCCCTGATTGAGAGTGCAAGTTTTACAGGGCAGGTATCTCCCTTTCTCTTTTGTTAAAAATACTGATCATCAAAAGACACTGACAATCACTAACTAGCTTTCATGTAATAGGTATCAATCATGGATAGGTTGTTTACATAAACAGCAGAAAGTCATTGTTGGTACATGATAGTACAGAGCACATTGGAGGACATGGAGATAAATTGAGCCCCCAGAGATATAGCTAGTGTTGGCAGGTCCTGTACTGTTATTGCCTGAAATCTGGAGGCAGAATGTGGAGCACTGCATGCTTTGTTATTGTACATGAGAAGCCTCATATACAGAGGAACAAGAAAGCTCAGATCATAAGAGAATACACATTGCCTTCCCCAATGTGGAGCCCTCCAGATGTGTTGGACTAACTCCCAGCATCCTCCAGTGACCATAGCTTGGAGTTGTCATTCAACACAATTGGAGGATATCAGGCTAGAGAATGCCACTGCAGAGCCCTTGTTTCTACACTATCTTAGCAGGAAAGGTGGGAGCCTTACTTTTTTTTACATTTCCCATGGTTTTTGGTGTGTGAATGAATTTATGTGCCTTCTATTAAACATGAGTTTTTAAAAAAATAAAACCCTAGAATCTTTAATGTGAGCTCTTCTCCAAGCAACTGGAAAAAATGCACTTGTAGTACAGAGCTTCACTGGAGACAGGTGATAGATCATGTGGTATATTCTCAAAAGCCACTGGTAGTGCAGAGGTCTGTGTAAGAGCTCATCAGGTTTCCATAAAAGTTGTGTTATGGGAGAAACATAGAAACAGAGCAAGTCAGAAGGGGCCCCCTGGCTCCAGTCACCTCCACTCATGACATGCCTACCATGTGCATGTCCAGCCTATCCTTGAACACCCTCACCGATGGGGCTTCAATCATCTCCTGTGGAAGCCCATTCCATATCTCCGGGATCCTAACTGTTAGGAAGTACTTCCTGGAATCTAAATTGAACCTTGGTTCCCTGAGCTTTGCTTGATTGAAATGTGTCCTGCCCTCCTCTGCAGGGGAAAACAGGTCTTGACCCATCTCCGTGTGACACCCGCTCACGTACCTATATGTCACCAACAGATCCCCTCAAAGTCTCTACTTCTCCAGGCTGAAAAGACCCAGCTCCCTCAGTCTCACCTCATATGGCTTCCCCTGCAATCTAGCCACCATCTTTGTGGTCCTATGCTGCACCAATTCCAACCTGGCTATATCCTTCCTGTAATGTGGAGCTCAGAACTGAACACAATACTCCAGTTGTGAGTGCACAAGTGTAGTACAGAGTAACAGTAACAGCTCTCTTGACCCTGAAGCCATGATTCTGGCTATGCAACCAAGGGTGGTGTTCGCCCTCTTGACCACTGCATCACACTGCTGACTCATGTTTAGCCTGCAGTCAACCAGCACCCTGAGATCCCTTTCACAAGTGCTGCTCTCCAGCCACTTGTCCCCTAACCTGTACTTATGACACCCATTCCTATGCTTCAAGTGCAAGACCTTGCACTTATCTGCATTGAATGCCATCCTGTTGTCCCCTGCCCACTTCCATAGTTGGTCTTAATCCTTCTGGATTCAGAGTACCTGCTTCTCAGTTGTGGCCACTGCCCCCATTTTAGTATTGTTTGTGAATTTGATCAGCAGGCTGGTCACCCTCTCTTCTAAGTCACTGATGAAAAGATTAACAGGATCTATCCCAGGACAGAGCCCTAGGGGACCCCACTCATCACCGGCCACCATCCTGATGATTCCCCACTAATAGTTACCCTCTGCTCTCAGTCTATCAACCATGCCCTAATCCATTGGACAGTGCATTGGTCTATCCCAAAACTCCTAAATTTCTCAACCAGGATGTCAAAGGCCTTGCTGAAATCCAAGTAAACCACATCCACCATGTATGTCCCCTCTGTCTAGCCACCTTGAAACCTTGTCATAGAATTACAAGGTTCTTGTCCTTGTCATCTGGCAGGACCTGTTTTTGCAGAATCTGTGTTGTGTGGCTGCCAACTTCCCTTCCCTATCTAGGGTTACTAGTTCTCTCCCTATTATGAGCCTTTCCATTGTCTTTCCCAGAATGGACTTAAGGCTAACTAGCCTGTAATTCCCCATGTCCCCTGCCTTTTTGAAGACTGGGACTACTGAAGCCTCCCTCCAGTCCTCTGGAACCTCACTCATTCTCCACGAGGCTTCAAAAATGGAGGCCATTGGGTGTGAGAGTACCCCTGCCAACTCCCAAACTACCCTTGGGTGTAACCCATCAGGGCTTGGCACCTTTGTAACATCCAGTGCTGAGGAGCTCCTCCACTTAACAGCTACGAAGTGAGCTTGTAACACTCTTGTTAATGTGCTCTGGATTGAACTGTCATACAGCACCATCTAATGTGCTTTTAGTAATACTGCAAGTTTTATGAAACGTACGGGGGCTCTGTGTTATGTTTGTTCGTTTTGTCAAAGGTGCTTCCAAATGATATCTAGCACTATAAATCTTTGGCAGATTCAGTAAGTGCTTAACAGACTCAAACTTTTTTCATGCAATGACCCTACCTCAGATACAGCTTTACAGGTGAGGAATCATCTTTCACTTGCAATCTAGCTATGTTTTCCTTCTACCAGAGCTTCCAGACCAGGCATGCAGAACCTCCAGTCTAAACCAGCACACCACATTCCCCAGTCTGTGGAAGCCCCTTGAGGAAACTAGGTTGTTATCTCTGACCAGAGATAGCAGTGGGGATTATCCTGTATGCTTCTATCCTCCAGCTGGGATGAGAAACTGCACACAAAGGAACTCTACTAGTAACTCTGATCTCCAGCTGGAGAGAAAAGCTGGGATGCAGGCAGTGTGGGGATTGCTCTTCCCAGTACTGGCCAAGTTGCTTCATGTTGCCACACTCACTGACATCTTCATTGCTCTGCCCATTTTGGCCTGTCTTTTTCACTGTCCCAGGAGGGAGGAGGAGTCTCAATGAATGCTGGGAGGAACTGTTCCCCCAGTGCTGGGCAAGTTCTTGGCTTCACAAAGTGTCCAGCATCTATGTACAGGTGCCACATAAAGTGCCACTGCCAATGCTCAGAAGACCCCATCAACGCAACACGTTAAACAGCTAGGTTGACACTAGCTGAATCCACCAATGTTTGCATCCCTGCTGTTATTTCTGATTTCAGCCTGGAGATTAGAGTGGGGATTCCCTTGTATGTCACTTTTCCATTCCAAGTGGGACTTGGCCAGTTAGAGTCTCAGCCAGCCCAAGGGGAAATGGCCACATTTTTCAGTGGCTCTGAGTCACTTTGCATGACCACACTAACTGATGACCTTTGGCCTATGAAGGACCCACCTCAACCCCTGACAGTATCATTCTGTACTCAGGTTGCAGACAGAAGGGTACCTCATGCTGTCTCCTGTTTCTTCTTTTCGTAAACAAGATAACTAAGGAGGAAATGCAGAATAGCTGCATGGGGTGCTTCCAGATAAGGCAGGGCAACTGCACAATAAAAACCTTATTTAAGGAGTTTTATTAAGAGTCCAGACAAAATCATCATTAATTTGTAATCCTCCTGTGTTTTTCCACTGATGCTTCCAACCTTTTCCTACCAGATGAAATCTGCTAATGAGAAAAGGCTGAATAGATACACAATGAATTTAATAAGATGTGCTAATAATGGTTCATCTGGAAGCAAACCCAGTGGCTTTTGATCTGTAAGGCTAGGAACCCTTCATCTAGAACCACCCTCTATGGAAAGAAAAGGCAGGAAGAAATGGTGGGAAAAAACAGGAGAATTACAAAGAAGAGTCCATTCCCTTCCCTCTGATGTGCAAATGTACTTGGTATTTGGAAGACATATTATTCCAAGAGCAATAATACTTAACAATCTTGTTTCAAACTGATGCAGACACTATTTTTTCTCATCTTCTGCCATCACACATTCTTTTCATTTTACAGTGTCTTTTTTAGAACCACCATTATATTTTCCCCTTGCCTTTCCAGCTTTCTGTGGTTATCTTTTATATCTCAAGTAATGCTGTGTGTATGTGTGAGGGAGGATCATATACAGTATATCACAGAAGTGAGTACACCGCTCACATTTTGTAAATATTTTATTATATCTTTTCATGTGACAACACTGAAGAAATGACACTTTGCTACAATGTAAAGTAGTAAGTATACAGCTTGTATAACAGTGTAAATTTGCTGTCCCCTCAAAATAATTCAACACACAGCCATTAATGTCTAAACCACTGGCAACAAAAGTGAGTACACCCCTAAGTGAAACTGTCCAAATTGGGCATTATTAGCCATTTTCCCTCCCCGGTGTCATGTGACTCGTTAGTGTTACAAGGTCTCAGGTGTGAATGGGGAGCAGGTATATTAAATTTGGTGTTATTGCTCTCACTCTCTCATATTGGTCATTGGAGGTTCAACATGGCACCTCATGGCAAAGAACTCTCTGAGGATCTGAAAAAAAGAATTGTTGCTCTACATAAAGATAGCCTAGGCTATAAGAAGATTGCCAAGACCCTGAAACTGAGCTGCAGCATGGAGGCCAAGACCATACAGCAGTTTAACAGGACAGGTTCCACTCAGAACAGGCCTCACCATGGTCGACCAAAGAAGTTGAGTGCACATGCATTTTTTTCTCATGTGTTTGTGCATTTATGTGCCCATGTATTCAGAGAAAAGTTACTGTAAACTACAGGAGTCTAGAGAGAAAAACACATAAATTCTGTGATTTGGGATATACTTTTCCTCCATTGCTATGACAGTGGAAATGGCCCCACCCCCACCCCCAGTTCATATATGTTGTCTTGGGACTGAAGAGCAGAAAGGAGACAGGACTCTGGCTTCTGCTATCAGTCAGGAGACCCAGAGCAACTAAAATGCTACACGCCCTGCTTCTCAGGAATAATTGTTGTCTACTGAACAACAATCAGCTCTGTCTACTGAATGGTACAGAAATGTAATTAGTTAATTAATTAACATCAAACAAGACGGAGATCAACCTGACCCACCCATTTGGCCAGGGAAGACATTGCAGGCAGTTTGCTTCCCTGTATATCAGCCTTCCCCAACCGGGTGGACTTCAGAGGCATTTGGACAGCAACTCCCAGAATTCCCATCCCACAGAGCCGTTGACTGGGAATTCTGGGTGTTGCAATTCAAACATGTCTGTAAGGTACAAGGTTGGGGGAAGCTGTTGTATATCTGTCAGAATACTTGGCTCCAGCTTCTGTAGTCCCATTCCTTCCGGGGAAAATCACTCTGGCTCCATCCATTGGCCTAAGCAACAAGAGCCATTGAATGCTATTCAAGCAGAAATACCAGCAAGGGCAGATCAGTCTGAGCAGAAGTGCATTTAAATGCCTGCTTAGAGCTCAAGGCCTTGAAAGACTGATCCCCCTTCTCTTCCTTTAACTTCTACATTCCTTCCCTTGTGCCTCTTACCATTTTAGTTTATAATTAGGGGCTCTCTCTTTTTCGCTCTCATTTCTTAATGTGAGCTACTTTGAGAAACAGTAATTTACCGAAAAGCAAAGTAAAACTGCAGCGCATATAGAGACGTCCGCCTGGAGCCGTCATTATTTGCTTTTCGGCGCCAGGTGAAGACCTTTTTATTTAAAAGTTATTTTAACTGTTAATTTATTATTGTATTTATAGATTTTAATATATATAGCCGAGATGGTACCAGTTTTTAAATTATTGATTGTATTTTTATGTTTATTTTGGATGTTGTGAGCCATCCTGAGGCTTTGTTGCAATGGGGGCAGCATAGAAATGTTTTAAATAAATAAAGGATAAATATAAATAAATAAATATAGGACAAAATCCTTCAGAAATCATCTGTGTAAATACATCCACCAACTCTGTCCTCTAAGTTTCTGCAGGTTGTTCTAAGAGATGATGGCTGAATCCCTTGAGAGTTAATGCCAAGTGCATTGTACAAAGGTAGCAGAGGTTTTACAAGCAGGTGAGGCTGAAGGCAAAAGGGGAGGGACAAAAATACCTAATATAGCAGTATATTTTAACTTGAAGGACAAACTGCCAGAAGCTAAGCCTTAGGAAATGCATTTCAACCTCAAAGAATGAGGGCAGCAGGGCGGAGAACTGCATGCATCCTAAGAAACCACCAAATGATCTATGGTTAAGGAAAAAGAAGTGAGTCCAAGTATAGGTGTGGTCTTTTGCAGAATTTTGAAGGACCAGATTAGAACTCCTAGGAGTAGAATTGCCTTTCAAGCTTGAGTTTCTGTAATCTTGTCCTAGATGTATAAAGTTATTTTTGATACCAGGTAATCTGATGTAGGCCCAGGTGTTTCACTTTTGGTTCTATTGGCTCAGCTGCTCTGATTATACATCCTCTGCTTTTACAATATCCCATATGTTTGGAACTAGGCTTGCAAGAAGAACTGCGTTACTGAGGGAAAACCTTTGATTCTGAAATGTAAGGTTGCTGGATTTAATTTGGAATGTATCAGCTCTGTAGTTTTTTTTTGAATGACACCTTCCAGGTACAGAATAGTTGAGCAACATCTTGGCTTTTCACTGGAAACAAACAGGCCTTGTTGCTTATAAAATGGAATCTGCCTTGACTAGATGAAAAGTTGCACTATAATTTAGGATTCCAAATTCCTGAACTCTGATTCCTAAATTGCCAACATTCACAGAAGAAAGGATGCAGACTGCTATAACCAGGGACACAGAGCCTGCTGCAGTTCAAAGTATGCAGTTGTTTGTGCCAGCTAGGGTCTTGATATTCCATTTCTCCTCCCCCATACTTGGCACCCTTTCTTGTGATAAAATAATAGGCATCATGTTGTGACCCACAGGGAATTTTAAAAGACTGCACTGAAAGCATCAAGATGAGTATACTATTCATATTGGGAAAGCTCCCAGATAATTAGAGCATCACAAGAACCCCATTTGGCAGGGGACCTGCTTTGCAGAGTACTTAGCATTATGATTAATTCAGCCCTGTAATTGACTGTTCATAATAGTGTACTTGTATTTGGATGCTAATGCATTTAAAGGACCAGCTCCAAAACCAGAGTTGGTGGGAGATCTCATTGATTTCAATATGTTTTAGGTAAGATTGCTGAGTGAGAGATAAACAGACAACAGAAGAGTCAGAATGTATTATTTCAAGAGAGATCATCATGCAAACATATTGGACATAGAAACATATACTTGTGCACTGAAGTAACTGGAGAATGGCTAGGCAGGGATGTTAGGGAGTTGATGCACCTATTGGTCTCTCATGGTGGGGGTTGTAGCTAAAATATATACCTATGCACCAGTATAAATGAAACCTGTGTGAAAACTGATACTAGTGCATCAGGCAAACCTATAGGGTATGGGGAGATGGCTTTGCATTCTAGGAAATTCCATACCATTGTCAGAAGAGCTCTGCAGTAGAATGCAAACTTACATTTGCAAGAAGTGTTATTTGAAGGATGTTTACAACTTCTACAAAAATCCAGCTTGGCTGGAACAGAATTATTGATTGGGAGTACTGTTTGCAAGGCTTATAGTGAATTTTAATGGGACATCAAGGGCTGGAAAAGTTCCAGGTATGCATGGTTCTAAGAATGAGAAATTAACTGGAGATGGCTCCTAGAAAATATTCAAACCCTTCTTTCAGTTCAGTGATTCCCAGTGTGGCTGACATATTGCAATGAATTCAGTAGTATGCCTAAATAATCAAGACTGAAGGCAAGCGCTGAATGAACATGTTACTAACCTTGGTAGATTCCAGCAATCATATTGGCATGTACAGATAAACGGGTGATTCTATGGGGTCTGCTAAAAAACTAATATATTATTATTATTATTATTATTATTATTATTATTATTATTATAATAACATTTCTATGCCGCCCCTTGCCGAAACCTCGGGGCGGCTTACAACATGATAAAATACATTGAAATACAATATAGTAGCTGTTGCTTTCAAATATATGCCATATGTAGGGGGTGCTTTTAATACCAACAGCTGTTGTGGCACAAATGCTTCAGTAATCAATTTAGATTTGCATCAATGCCGAATGCACTTCAAAAGCTATAGCATGGGTATCCACACTGTCAGTGGTTCCAGATCTGGGGACAGCTTGCATTTTCAGGTCAGTGGCATTTCTATGGGTATTTAAATGGCCCAACAACATGCCAACACATTACAATGCTATCTTAGCTCCTGACCCTGACAGCCTCTCTTTTGCCTGAGATATGACATCTGCATTTATGGGAAGAAGGCCCCTGGAAAATTCTGCCAGAACTACACTAATTTTCAGCCCATCACCAATCTGAGCCTGCAGAAATCCACTAAGCAGGTCTAGACACTACATTGCAACTATACGAAGGGCCTCTTCATGCCACAGTATATCAATAAAGCCACCACTAAATTTACTTGTTTCAAGCTACCATGGAGAGCACAGCATCTAATCCATTGCTTACAGAGAATTCCAGCTATAACTGCATGTTCTCCTGTTCACTGAACAGAAATAAACCCCAGTAGGGTTTACATCTGTATAATGCCAACCCGAGACAGTGAAGAAATAGATTAACAAGACCAGATGGGTACCCAGGAGCAGGCCACTGCCATTCTCCAGCTAAAGCTTCTCCAACACATCATTAAGGATCTACAGCTTATCCTAGAATGATTTTTCCCTCATACAGAGGCATAGGGAGAAAAGGCCTGTCTTGGTTTACAGATAGCTTCCCCATCAACCACAAGCAACTATAGGTGACTCAGAGATACATCAGTGTCATCTGTGTTTACAAAACTACTTGACTGAAATTATCACAAGATTCAATACAGTCATTCCATTGAGGACCTACCTACTTTCTTATGTGCCAGCAAAGCCTTTCTGCCACTTACAGTGGCTAAAATGAATTGTCTGTGAAAGAGACAACGGGCACAATTTGGACATTAACCATGCAAATCTGTAAATGTCTACTTAGAACTCAGAGTTCAGTAGGATTTACTTCCAAAAAGTGAATATATGATTACAATGCAAATGTGCAATCTGAGGCATATTTATTCAGAAGGAATCTCACTGATTTAACTCCTTAGTACGGTAATCTTCCCTATTTTTAAGCAAAAGCACAGAATATCAAGGCACTGATGCTGAAGTGAAATAGGGACCTTTCCCAGGCCCTGAAAGGCCTTGCCTCTTCTTTCTTCCCCTCCCCCCACAATCACTGTGCACTAGAACATTGCCATACTGCAAATAATCTGAGCAAGCGTGTGAGTATGAAAGACCAAGAGGTAAACCTGCCAGCTCTGGGAAGTCTAGCCCAAGGCAGCTTATACAAGTATAATTTGTTAGTCTTTTACACACCACCAGATCTTTTGCTTCATTACGCTGCATTGTTACAGAAATTTGGACATATCTCTTTTGGATTAATATAACAACAAACAATGGATGGGAGGAAAACTAAATACAACTATTTATTTTTCCTCTCATATCTTGGTCTTCTACCTGGGAAGAAATGCTTGTTCTTAAGCATCAGTTGTCAAATTCAGCAGCCATGTTTGTCAACATTGGTTCAATCTTAGCAACGGAAATTTCCATGTATGCTTGCACTATTAGAATGGAACCAACAAATGGCTAAGTGTATTAATCAAAGAGCATTGTTGAGATTAGAAGTGAGCAACTTACATGTGGCATTATGTGATTATTGGGGAGCAGCACATGCACATTTATCCATAGACATGCTCACAAAATTTCCTTTCCCAATCCTGAAAACTGGGTTGCTTGGAGAAGGAAGAATTTTTAACTTTGCCTTCCTCCCAGTTGTCTTGATCAAAATTGCTGGGATAGGGGTGTTTAAAGCCTCCCCTCATCCCAACAATCCTGCCAATGAGGAATCTTTAACTTTTCCCCATTGCAGCAAGATTGGAAATGGGGAAGAGGTTACGTTATCCAAACTACACTTCTGGTCTATTCTGTAACTTGATGGGGCTTGAATGTTATACCATAAGGAATTAAAGTTGGAAGAATTGTTTGAAAATGAAATAGAATTTCCAGCTGCACTATTAGATGTAGCTTGGCTAAATATCTATCCAAACTTAGTCAAAATTTAGGCTGTAGTATTGATCAAACCTAAATTTAAGTTCCACTTAATCCAGTGGAACTTTCTTCTCAGCAAACATTCATAGGCTTTTGTTGTTAGGCAGCAATAAATCTGATTCATTATTACACTTCTGTAGATATCTAGTCAGACAGCACCTCAATACAAATTATAAATAAAGTTATCAGAAGAAAGTTGGATGCATTCATTTTCTGAATAATTCAATTAAGCAGGAATATTTTTCTCAAGCTGATTTCAAAGTCTCCACTCATTCCACCCTATCCTGACCTATACATGTCAGCAAGTTCCCATGCCACTATCACCACTCCCTATATACCCTAGGTGATTCTGGGTTGTCAACAGGTATGGAGGGGACACTGGTTGTTTTCCTGGGAATGAGAATGTTTCCTGAGATGGATCCATGTACTTGTCCAGCTAGCAGTATGTCTTGCTCCAGGTCTGGGTTCACTGTTATTGTTACAGGGAGGTGTTGGCTTCCCAAATTTGGTGCCCAAAGATGCCAGTGTTAAATTTGGTGCCCAAAGATGCCAGTGTCAGATGTTTTCTGATGGTGAGTTGATGGAGCATTCATTTTGCTGTGGGTACTTTTACAGTCCTTTGCTATAAATGAATGAACCTCTCTCTATGGGACTTCCCTGCATAAAATAAGCCCCATTGTATCCAATGAGATTTACACCCAGGGAAGAGTATATGACAGAGCTGCAGCCTTAGGGCTGTAATCATTTTAAGCCTGATTAGCTTGGTACATTCCTTTAATTAATAATTTAAAGTATCCAACAATCAAAATTATCCGGCTGGTATACTAAACATAGAGTGCAAGCAAACAAGCAGATAGAAATTGTAGCAGAACAAAGTACTAAAAGCAATAAAAGTAGTTCTTAAGCTATCTGGGGGAATAAAAATATCTTCACCTGGTACCAGAAAGACCACTAAAATACCTTTACCAAATGGGTAGAAAGTTAAACAGTTGAACCTTTCCCCACCACATTGCACACATTCTGGGCTCTGTCAACTAGCAGGGGACTATGAGGCTGTTCCCCTGCCTTCAGAAAGGGCATGGTGGTGGCAAGGGAAAGGCTAGCCCTTCACCCCTTCCATTGCTAAAGCAGGAACACCTGCAGAGATGAGCTCCCTTCTTCCTGTCACTAGGATTCTTCATTACTAAGACCTAGTGGCTGAATTGGCTGTGTTCTCCTTTCCTTCCAATCCCTTTTCATTTTGTGTAGTGTCTTTTCAATTATAAGTCTGAAGGCAGGTGCTGCCTTATTATTGATCTCTGTAAACCTCTTTAGGAACCTCTTTTAGGTGAAGAGTAATGTCAAACTGCTAATACTAATAACCAAGATAGTATACGCACTAGTTTTCTCAAGATATACTTATTAGTTTTTTCGAGCATCTTGATGCTAGAAAGGAAAAAAAATATGAGTTGAATTTCTGTATTCACAAATCTGTTCATGACACAGGTATCACAAACTCACAAGAGGAACATTACCACTAAGGGAGGGGCAAAGTGAGCGTGTAAGACCACATCCCCAGGGGTAATCCTTGCTTGAGTGGAGATTTCTGTAGGAGTCCTCATGCTGATGGTGAAGGAGTTTGAAGACAACCAGAACCATGGCTGCAGTCAAATGTGGTTGGCAGCACACCATTTTTTTCTGCATGCCTTTCATTCTCACACTCGCCTTTCCCACCCAGTAAGTTGCCGATCGCTTTTGCACTTTTGAAATGCGGATGAAGATTGCCCACCCCTTTTCTAATGCATCTTATTCTGCCCAAGGAACTGTTGCTATGGTTACCCATGTTTTCTTCCTCTTGTTTAAGGCTGCTGTGTAACACTTATAAAGAAAATAACGTCCATTTTTAACTGAGTGGGACTTTCTCCTACATTCGCAAGATTAAGATCAGCTTGTTAGAGAAGAAGCCAAGTCCCCATGTCTACAACAGTTTGTACCCTGCACGCACGCGGATACAACTGCCCCAGCCAACCGCCGAGCACGCGAGGGAAAACTCCGGCCCGGCGCATGCGCGCTGCCTACAAGCCACCCACGCCTGTTAGCCGTGTAGTCCCGCCTCTCGACCCCGTCCTACGTGGGGTCGCGAGCGAGCGGAGAGGGGGCGGCGAGAGACGCGGGGCAGCCGGTCTCTCTTTTCTGCTCTTCAGTCGGATGGGGCCCGCCTCGTTTGCGCGGGGAGTCGCTTGAACTTCTACCGTTCCCTCCGTGCTCGTCATGAGGCGTAGCGAGCGGAGAGGTCATGGAAAGGCAGCTCTGGAGGAGGAGCCGCCGCCGCCGCCGTCCGACGGCGCTTCTTTGCCCGTGTTCGGGGGCTCGCCGGGGCATCGGAGAGACCCGCCGCCGGCTGCCGAAGCAGTCGTAGGCGCCGCCGCTGCCGTCCCTCGCGGCGACCGGCGCAGCACCGAGTCGGAGGTGTATGACGACGGAACTAACACCTTCTTCTGGTGAGAGGGGAGGGGAGGGAGGGTCCCTTTTCCTCGGCGTTACTCTCCTGACTGAATGGACGAGCCTAGACTTCGGGATCGACGCAGTACGGAAAATTATTTTATTTTAACACCGCAAGAACATTGTTAAACGTCTACATTAGCCGAGCGCTGTACGTAAAATAAAGACGCTGGGATGCTCAAGGGCTAGATATAGGATGGTAATACCGAGCAGAAAGTTACAGGTGGGAAATTAGTCTGAAAATGCCGGAATCAGGCAGGTTTTCCGTTTGTTTACAGATACTTAAATTTGTGAAGGCCAGGCTGATCTAGCTTTGCTGGCTTACTCCCGCCCCTTGAAGGGCAGGCATGGCGCTTTCCACGATGCGTGCTGAATCTCTTTTATGAATTACTGCTGCCTGTTCTCACCTGCTGAATTCCCGCTCTAGTTAGTGCTGCCTCGCGCCCTATTCTCCAGCTCTGTCCCTCAGGGATGTAATTAAGATTACAGTTAATAAACAGTTCTTGTAGGGTAAATACCACTGAATTCTGAGTAAACCTGGTTGGCATTGCTCTCTAGTTTATTCCCTCCACGTGCACATGCAATATTTCTTACTTACTGGTCCCTTCCTATCCTGCATCTGCTGCTCTGATGTTCTATAATTATTTGTGGAATTCACGAACTTAACGGAATATTTGAGAATATAGTAAAATCTTTGAAAGTCAGTAAATCTGTAGCAGTAAAAAGGGACAGAAAGTGCATCCCTAATCATTCTTGGGAATATATTAAGTTGGCATTCAATCAGCTTTGATTTCTGTGTAAACATATTTTAGGCTGCACATAATTTGTACATTTGTTGTGGAATGACTTTTCCTAGGCAACAGCCTACCAAAACTGGTTGAAAAACAAAGTCCCAAGCTTGCATCAGTTTCTTCCAGAAGCATATTGATCGGAACATTTACCTGCATTGTTTATGGAGAAGTGTTAGAGCACATCTCCAATTAAGTGTTCATGTTTAATGGCATCTGCTTGGTACTTCAGATTTCCTTCTACTACTCTGGCTTTAACTTAGTTTCTGTTGATCATCTGGATTAATGATTTCTTACAGGGACCTTTGGGGAAGGTCATAAAATTCTGCTGTAGACAAGCAGCCTCAGGAAGAGATGGAAGAGAGTATTTGTAAAAGCACACTAACTGGTGATTCCTCATCAGTGATGTGGGGCAGAGGGGTTTCTGCTTTATTTTTCCACGAAACATTTCCATTTTTTATGACTTCATTAACAGTGAATAGATACCAGTTGCGTATGTGATGTTAGGCAGACTTGGAACTTTCAAAGTTGTAATTAATGTTATTTGAATGATTATCCCTAGTAGGTATGAGAATATATATATACATCATAAAAATACATGAATGTCTTAGTGTGAAGTAGTCAGAGCAGAACTGGAGAGTCCCAACAACTTCAGTGGGAAAAAACTGAATTAATCCTGAAATACATGAGTGATTGCTAACATATACAAAAATTTAGGTTGTTTAGCAGAATAGTAAAAAATTAAGCCTAGTAATTACATGAGCAATAATTCTTTTTCTCTCAATTCATTGATATATTTTAGGTGAATTTTTAAAAAAAATCCTTACAGTGTTATTTTCTTACCATTGTAACTAAGTCATTCTTACCTAGAATATTATATCTGGTAAAGCAGTTACACTGTCACACCCACAATGGGTAAAACCCATGTGTTTCTTATACAGAAACTGGTAATGTAGAGAGTAGTAAATCTTGTAAATGCTATCTGATATTAAACACAAGCCTCAGAAAGGCCCTTTCCACTTGGCAAAACATTTCAATGATGGAATTGGAGAATAGTTCCCCTGCCCCCCCTCATCCCCTAGCCTCCCAGCCCCATCCACTCTGAAGGGTTTGGGAATTCTCTGGAACAACATAGGTGGTGATGATGGGGCTGCAGGCGGAAATGGATCAACAAACTTCCAGCCATCCAGTGTTTCCCAGATGGAATTCCACTCAGTCAAATCCTACTGGGAGAGGAGAAATTCATACAAGTTTTGGAAAAAAAAACCTCATAAATGCTTCATCTTCTGTTAAGCTTTATGGATTTCAGTTGTCTTCTTACTTTTGCTACACACTTTGCTTACAAAAAAAAGAGAATAGTTAGCTTTAACCTACTGTTAAAAAAAGTGCCTTTTCAAAGATAGTAGAGAGCTTAGCTTTTCTGGCTCTGCAAAAGACATAGGAAAAGCCTGGACTGTGAATCTAACCTGTCTTGACAAGAGCTTGGCTCTGACCTGTCTAGTCTTGGCTGTAATGGAAATAGGAATGTGTTGACCTTGACAGCTCCACTGATATTCAGTGACAATTCTGTAAGCTTAGAGTGTGCCAGTCGAAGAGGTTGTAGAGGTTGTTGCATTCCAACATAATATCTAAGAGCAAAGAGCTGCAGTTTCCTAAGTTCAACTGTTTAGGAAACACCATATTTCATCAATGCTCAGGGAAGTGTCACAGAGAACATCCTGGGAACAGCCTGGGTTGGCAGAAAGAGTAATCAAGTAATAAGATCTTGCTGGCATTTTGGCATAGCCTACTTTAAATGGAAAGCTGGTAAAATTGTCACTTGATGAATTCCTTAATGCTATTTGTTTAAAATAATGCATCTTATTGCTGAGATTTAGTATTTTCATCCCAGTTGATGACATGGTTCATCATTCTTGGACAATAAACTTGTCTTGAGACCCTTTTTAGATTAAAGGCTTAAATTCATTTTGCCAGTGTTTGATTCTGCTCTTTTGATTAGATCTTTTCATTTATTCTACAAATATACCATTTCTGGTGAGTACTGTTGGGTCTGATGATACTCTGTTGTACCCTAACTTTGGTAAATGTCCAAAAGGGAAATTGAGAGCAGACGGTCAGAATTTTGATGCATTTCTTAGTATCCAGTGGTAACTTGATCAACCTACATGCATCAGGAAGGACAGGTTGTACATTTACAGTTGTACATGCATGGTTGTTGGGGATGGGGTTGGGAAGGTGTGTACAGTGAGTCTGGTACAAGTGGAACGGGTTTTTATAAGCATTCCTTTAGTTCATGGCATTGCTAAGCAAAACTCATATGTAAACAAACAGTTTCTTTTGTGAGGTTCTCCCATGGAGGTCACTTCTGGTCATGGAGCTCCACTGAAATAGCTTTTTAAAAAGCTCTTGTGAAATGGGAACAGAAGTCAGGGATATGGTTCTGCTTCTTCAGCTAATGCTGTGCATTAAAGCTTTCACTAGATTTATAGTGACTGATCGCTTTTACATGGATCTGCTATAATCACTTCAGATTTGACCCTGAGGAGTGACTTCGGGAGCTTATGAAGGTTTATGAAAACTTGACAGTAGCCATTATGTCTGTGGGTTAATACCTTCAGGGGAAGCCCATATTAGAAAACCATCAGTTGGTGAAGTATTATGTATGTACAAAGGCACAGGTGTCTGTAGTGGTACCCCAGCTTTGGAATACCTTTGTGGTCAGTTGTACATGATGAGGTATTTTAAATTGGTTTTATTGCCTTCATATGCATTTTAATTATTCTGTTAGTATTATGAAGGACCGTGTGATACAACATACCACATTTATAATATATTTTATTGTGTACTGCCTTGAAATCTGTTGAAGGGTAGTTTAGGGATTCCTTAAATATGGAAGGAATTGTGGTAGGTTGCACCAGAGGTCATTTTATTATAGAATAATAAAGTTTATTTTATTTATTTATTTAGCAGACTTATATGCCGCCCCATTCGCCTAAGCCTCAGGGCGGCTTACAAGTTGTATTATATGACCTAGGTTCTCATAAGTATTTCTGGAAAGCACTGGGAAATCATCATGTTTATCTAAAACTAGTTGTCCTATTGCTGATTTTCCTTTAAACTGATTCCCTCTTGTCTGTTTACTGGAATCTTTTCCCTTTCTTTGCACTTATATTCATGCCTTGCTTGAATATAAAGGATTGGGATGGCTTAGTGGGGTTTTAGTTAAAGTTACCAAATCAGCAGTTCATTTAAAGTCTATGCAAATTACAGCTATTTACTTTTATCCACAAATTGTTGGACTTCCATCAGATTTCTGGGAAAAGAATGGGAGAGAGTCACTCTGCCCTTTGTTTCATACTTAGAATATTATCAGGTAGCTGTTAGCCAGCATAAATCGGGGCAAAGCGTAATGCAGAGACCACTTTTCCCCTGCAATATGAAACATAACTTGACAGTCTTTGGACAGATACTACCTATGTATAAAAATACCAGAGCTGCTTTTACTTGATAATTATATTAAAATATGTTTTATTTTTTATTTTGTCTTTCTGCTGAAAAAAATGGTGCTCAAAGAGTTGATAATGACTCAAATCTCTTCCCATCCTGATTGCTGCTATCTCCAAAGTTACATGCTTGTTAACCATATATGTTAACTTTTTGTTAACCAAAAGTTACATGCTTGTTACTGAAGTTTTTGATAAATTGTTCATCACCCTATTTATTCCTCTTCTCAGTTTTAAAGAAATATTGCTCCACCCTCCATTCTTGGTGTTTATTTTGTGAAATGGCCCACTGGGGTCAACAGATTATTTTAGATAAAGAAAACATGTACAATTCCTTATAATTAACATGAGAATTTAAAAATAGCAGTTTACCAAAGTCTGGGTTACTTTTACATTGTAAAGTTGTCATCCACATTCATTTAAAATGCATATAATGCAATTTTAGAATCATGTTATAGTATGTTCCTCTAGAATTTGCACTGAGTGTTTGGAGGAGCCTGCCTTCCAAATGAGCAGCTGCCAATATAAGTCTTAACAAGTCTTTAGGATATCCAAAGCTGTTTCCATAGGAGTCCCATCAGCTGTGTATCAAACTCCATTTCTCATTGGATTTTCAGACCATGTGAGCTACTATAATTATACTGTAATACCTAAACATTCAGAGACAATGCCACTCCTTTCAAAGTAGCATTACTACCGACACAAAGATCTTTACAAAAGGTGACTGTCCTTTAAGACCCCATTTTAAGCAGACAACTTTTTGTGAACAAGCCTAACTGGATCATCTTATCTACTTCAACACTTCCCCTGAGAAAAACTGTTCTAAAGTTGCTGTAGTAATCAGCCTTCCCCTGGGAACAAGTTGCATAAACGGTTTAAACCCTTTTCTTTCCATGACCTATATTGCGAGTACTTGTGCAGGGCCTATAATGCCAGATGATTACAAAGGGATATAACAGTGACACAGGGGGCACAGGGACCTTAGTTGCCTCTCTATTTGTAGCATGACTGTATTCTAGTATCCGAGCAGGCAAAAATTGAGTTTGAGAGGTTCAAAACAGTAACACTTAATAATGCACGTTGTTTCAAAGAATTTCCAGTATTACCTTTGGAACAATCTCAAGACAAGTTTAATTTTTCTCATTTGTATTTTTGTTGTCATAGCATGCTTCTGAATTTTCCCAATTTTGGGGGAAAACACCCTCTTCTCATCGATTTTTTTTTCAGGTCCCCACCGCAGGCCTTCATCATTCTAAAGAGGCATTTCCTCTGAATCAACATGCCCAACAGTTGAATATTAAGGGCTATATAATTTAATGTAATTTTATGTAATCAGTTTTGAGTCAGCAGCAGTAGTATATAACTATTTAGCCTTGTGAAAATACCAAAACACCTGTAAGTAGTACTGAAAAATAGCCTTTGTTGAATTGTTTCTTTCCTGTGTAACAGGCAAGCACATACCTTAACAGTCCTGTTCATCCTTACCTGTACTCTGGGATATGTGACCCTGCTTGAAGAAACCCCGCAGGATACAGCCTACAACACAAAGAGGTAATGAGAGTTCACAGAAGTATTGCACTACATTTTATATTATCATTTTTTCTGTTACATTTCTTTCAAACTTTGGATTTGGTCACAGTATCAGTACATTGTATATTTGGCAATGATTTCTTAGTCTTAATTTTAAAAAGAGCTTTTTTCTAAAATATGTAAATATTTAAGTTTTCCATATTAGATAATTTTGTTCTACTTTATCCTAAAATATTAACTTTTGTTGTTGTTTAAGGGGAAAACAGCTTTCCTTTTAAACCAATAATTGCTTATTGATTTAAATTGTTAGTTAAATGATTATTTGATAGTCCCAAAGACTACTCAGATAAAGAATATTGTATTTCCGCTTATGCTGAAAGCATTTCAGATTGGGATTGTAGTCCCATACAGGTTTAGTAAATCTGATTAACACGACTTTTGTGAGACAGAGATAGAATTGCACTCTGAATCATTTCTATATTTCTATAAGTATGTGCTTGTATATACAAGGGAGAACATATTGTTAATTTGACTTGAATCAAAATCAAAGCTGCATAAGTTTCAATGATATAAAATGCTTTTATATTGGAAGCTATACTTATTATATTGAAATTTTGGACTATATATTAGAACTACATGTAGATATCCTTCATATACACAAAGCTGCTGAATAGAAGCGTTGTTGTTGTTGTTAGTTGCGAAGTCACATCCGACTCATTGGGACCCCATGGACAACAGTCCTCCAGGCCTTCCTGTCCTCCACCATCCCCCGGAGTCCACTTAAGCTCACACTGACTGTTTCAGTGACTCCATCTAGCCTCCTCATTCTCTGCTGTCCCCTTCTTCTTGAATAGAAGCATAGGAAGCCATTTTATACAAAGTCAGACTGTTGATCCATCGTGCCAATATTGTTTAGGTTAATGGTAGGATTTCAGGCAAGAATTTTTCATGCAATACTAGATGAACCTGGGACACTTAGCGTACAAAGTATATGCTTTACTACTGAGCTACTGATATGTTGGTGGCTGATAAGTTGAGCCTGCTATTTATGACTAGCAAAATAGTGTTAAGAAGGAATATAAACCATGAAAAGTCTAGTGACTTTCTCAGCCACATTACAACAGGCTGCCATACCATCCTGCCCCATGACATCAAATGTTACCTAGACTCAAATCATTTTCAGTATTGTAATGGTAAGATCACAGAATTACAATAAAGTTAATTGACTGTGGCCCAAGTGAATTGTGGAATGGTGTGATTCAGGAGTCAACAAATTTTAGAATGTTTTTAGCTGCTGCCCCATTTTACTGCATAAGCTCTTTTGTTGAAACCCAATATATAAAAACCTGTGAATTGTTTAAAAATAGAGAAACCAGATTCTTTGTTTAGGATTTAAAAAAATATCAAATTGCTAGTTTTTCCAACTTAAAAATGATATAACTAATCTTATTATAAACATGCTAAACCTGCACTTATAGTCCCATGAAATTTGAATTTATCTACCAGTCAATTTCTGTTTTCATTGCATGCAAATGGCTCTGTCTAGCCTATCAATACATGTTTCTTAAAAGTTCTGGATTTTCTCTGATGAAAGTCACATGTACAAATACAGGGTAGTCGTTCTTTGTTTATGTGGTGAAGATACACCAAGCAAGGCAGAAAGGTAATAAATAACAAACAGGGTGAATACAAATAGATGCTTTAAAATAAGTTTCCATAATTGGATTTTCAAAAATTTGTTTTTTTCTGCCCAAAAACTTTCACACCTTGCTTTAATGTATTTATCATGGGCATTTCATTTTTGTTGTTTTCTTGTGAAGGCAAGGCTGGGCCAAGACAGATTGAAGGAGAAAGAAGTGGCATTAGAAAGAAAAAGAGATAAATTTATGAAGTGTCTGTCTTCCTATTTTTTTATGCTAAGGCTGCAATCCTGTACCCACTTAACTGGGAGTAAGCCCAATTGAACTCAGTTATTTTTTTCTGTGTGTATGTGATTTGCTTTTAAGTTCTAACTGTCATGGGTGCTGCTCATAACAAATATCCTATATGAGAATATTTTAGAGATATTCCCTATATTGATAAAAAGAAAAGAATGCAAAATATGTATGTGTGGCAGGAGATACAAAGAATTAAGGTAAATAATATTCTATGTAGCTGTAAATTTACATGGTTTAGTGGCTCAATTGCAATATTGTTCTGGAAATATATGAAAAGGTTTCATTGGGAAGTGTGCTCTAAGTTAACTTGGTTTAAATCAGTCACCGCTGTAATATTGATAAACTAGGAGCACAATCCTATGCAAATTGAGCCAAGAAAAGTCCTGCAATTCTCAGCATTCCACAGCCAGCAAGGGAATACTTGGAATTGCAGGACATTGTTCTGTCTAAATGGTAAGGATGGCATCTCTACATGTGTGGCAAATGTTATGTACAATTATACAATAGTAGAATTGGAAGGGGCCAGATGCCCATTGGGTCCAATGCCTTTGCAGTACAGGACTCCAAGTTAAACTATCTCTCTTAAAACTTGAGAGGAATCTTGAATGCCTCTAGTGTGGGAGAGCCTACAACCTCCCTAGTCTGTATCTTCTGTACTTGCACCTAGGAAAAAAAAACCAAATGCATTCTTACAATATGGGGAATACTTGGCACCAGCAGTACTGCAAGTGAGAAGCATCATGGAATTGTTGTAGATCATAAGCTGGATAATAGTCAGTGATATGATGTAGCTGCAAAAAGGACCAATGCTATTTTGGGCTGCATTAATAGAACTATCACTTCCTAATTACATGAAGTACTAGTTCCCCTTTACTCAACACTAGTCAGACCGCATCCAGAGTACTGCATCCATTTCTGGGCACCACAGTGGAAGAATGATGCAGACAAGCTGGAAAGGGTTCGGAGGAAGTTAACAGGGATGATCCAGGGACTGGATCTCCCCTCCTCCTATGAGGAGAGAATGAAAGAACTGGGCAGCTTCGAGAAGACTGAAGGGAGAAAGGATAGCACTCTACAAGTACTTGAAAGGCTATCCCAAAGAGGATGGGCAAGATATCAGTAATCCTAGACATGGAATAATGGCTCAAGTTATGGAAAGCCAGATTCTAGCGAGTTATCAGGAAAAATTTCCTGCCTGTTAGAGCAGTATGACAATGGAACCAATTACCTTGGGAGGCTCATTTATTTATTTAGAAAATGTGTAGGCCATCCATCACAGTCATCTCTGGACGGCTTACAACATTACTTCAAATCCTAAATAAAATAAATTAATCTCTTCTCATTAAAGAAGACCATCCAAATGCAATCTATCTGTTGCTCCACAAATTGCATAACTGTATCAGCTCTCTGGTAAATGCCAACTCAGTACAGTGAAGCATTTCAAATAAATATTCTCAGTTGAGCATTGAACTTTAATTCAGTATAATCTCACTGTAGATCATTGGCTGCATGTTCTTAACGTTGTCTGTTAATAATCCATTATTATCTTCTATCTATGTATAGCTGTTGGTTATAAACTGTGATAGATTTTCCCACATTTAAACTACCAGAAATATACTGATAAGAATCTTGGTCCTCCTGATATGCCTTCAGTCAAGTTTGTGAATTCTTCAGAGATTGACTGCATGTACCACAAGTGGCTTATCAGTTTGTGTTCCTGCACTCATTCATAAATGGGAAAATACTTTCCAATGTGAACTTAGGAAATAAGTCATTTAATATTTTTAGATCTTTGAAGTAACAGCTGCGATTGAAAAGGGAGAAAATAATACAGGGTGTTAACTTGCTGGATTTAAAGAGGTCCTTGTATTAATTTCTAGACTGTAAACTCCTCAAGGCAGAGACTTATCTTGTTTGCAAGGCCCCATGCATGCTGACAGTGCTATATAAGCATGTAAAGAATTAATTGATAACTATGCATTCAAGATAATTGAAATATCCTCGTTTTCATTTCTAGAATTCAGTGGTAGTTGTGCCATGAATTACTGTTAAAATATAAGCTGAATGAGGCTGAGCAATAAACTAGCAATTGTCAAGCCTTTGCAGAGTCAGGTAAGTGGCCAGTCCTGCCCAATATCACCCAATTGTCAGTAGTCTTAAGGCAGGGGTCTTGTCTCGTCCTGATATACACTCTCTTTAAATGCCAGAAATTTTGCTCACATTGTGATTGTGTGTAAGCCCTGAGCTCTGTTACAAGCTTCAGCCATCTCTCCAAGTGTGAGAACTATTGGATCTTGCAAATTTAGTTAGTGGTATACTCATAATGCTGTCTATGGAAGAGTTTCAGGTTGAGTCCTGAAGTAGATATTTCTGGAAATGTTGAAGTAGCCCAATTGTTTGTTCCCTGGATCCTGTTTAAAAGATTATTAAATTAACCACTTTCCAATCTTTTGGTACAGAATTCTTTTAAAACACTTAGATGGATGCTATCTGGACCTGGTGATTTGTTTGTTTGAATTAGTAAATAAGATCTATAACTTCCATCTTGTGTCACTACTTAGATCCTCAAACTTTTCCTGAAAATATCAGTTCAGTCATGGGTATCTGTCCTGTATTCTCCAAAATGAGGGAAGATGTGAAGAATTAATTTAGCTTTTCTGCAGTTGGCTTATCCTTGCTTAGTACTGTTTTATCTGCCAGGTTTTGCTACAATTGGACTTAATGTTGTTAGCAATAGGCATTTTTTCGGATCCCTTATTTTCTGCTTGTATTTCTTTTGTTCAACTCTGTATCCCTATTTTAATCTCATTCGTGCACAACTTCCTAAAGAAAGCTGTTTTACTATTCATGAGGTTGTGCAGGGACACAAACCATATGAGCTGAACAAAAACACCAAAACAGAGAGAACTGAACATGTGATTAGAAAAGAATGTATATCTGAATCATCGGCTGAGCAAAACTATTAGCCAGTACGCACCCAAGGATTCATACATGTACTTTACCAAACACATTTTGCAATTCCTTTACAGTATTTTTCTTAACACTCTGGCAATGCTGTACTTAATCCAGCATTGGTAAGTTGGAGGGAACCTCTTATTATAATAAAGTAATATTTTATTAAATTCCCATACCAGCTAATGGAGTAGTAATACTGACCACAGAGAGCCTTTAGACTTACCAATTTTACTCTTAATCTGAAAATGTTAGAGAATGCTAGAGCACTATTGGGAATGGGGGCAATTACTTTCCATTTTTATCTCTAGTTTCTACTTCCTTACCCTACATCATCTTGAAAATGGGCTGTATGTGTAGGTAAATCTTTGTGCTGTCTAGTAATATTTTAAAGTACAAAATCTGGTTCAAAACTGTTCAGTGGATGCTGTTTCTATGTGCAAGACTTGTGATGGAGCAGTTAGACCCTATTTTACATGTGTCTGTGGCAGCAGTGTTGGATGTGTTAGTGAGAGTTGGTCACAGTGTTTTGTTAGATGGTTTGAAGTGCTGTGGAAGCTAGCAAATTAGTATGGGTGCCATGGACAGTGACAGCTCTGCAGTACTACCATTGTTTTGCTGAAGAAATACGGCCTGTATGTGGCCATTATATTTGTAAAGTATGAGGAAAACTAATGGCCCTCAGCCTAATTTCATGTGGGTCTCACCCTGATTTTCAGAAGCCTTCCACATATGGTCAGTCCAGACTTCTAGCAAGAGCTATCTGTGCTTTTCTTGGAGGCCTACTACATGGGGAAGAAGAAGGAAAAAGAAGTGGCACAAAATGAAAAATGAAAGGAAGCAACACCTCATGCTTTTGGCTCTGACCCTGTCCACCACTGCCTTTGGCCTACTGATTGTCAATATGCAGCCCCTGACAAATTATCCATGAAAGATAGAAGAAAGGTTGCTTACCTCTACCATATAAGGGGGGAAATGATCTGAGACATGTCAAAATTCCCTGCAAATATAAGCTTTTCATAGACCTCTTGGTACAGTGTGCATGTAGGTAGAGACAAGAATAAAATAACAATTTTCTTTGCTTTCAGAAAGGGCTTTTTTTGGGGGGGGTACACATCTCTGTTCCTTTTGCTTGTCTGATTTTGAGCGACTTATATTTTTCTTTAATTTTGCCCCCCCTTTCCCCCCATCATACTTTGGGCTGCTCCTTCCTTTAGCAATTGCCCAGCTTCTTTAGGGAGGACCTCTTAATGTCCTCCCTAAAGCTTCAAAAGCATTTTGGTTAATAACTCTTAGGATTTATTCATATGTAATGTTAAGTCATGTACATAATGTTAAGCCATGTTAATGGCCTTTTCCACTCTGCTGGCTCTTGCAGGTTGATGGGAGTTGTCATTCAACATATCTGGATGGCACCAGTTTGGGAAATGCTTATTTTAGCTATTGTTAGCTGAAATAAGTTGACTTAAAACCATTTTCACATTAGAGTCTAATTCAGTTCTCTGCATGCCATTGTTATAGATTCAAAATGTCCATGGCAACACAAGAGGGAGTTACCAACAGATGCAGTATAACCTTGGAGTTTGTGGAAAATATCCCCAAAACTGAGCATGCCCAGTTCCCAAGGAATGCTGAGATTTAAAAAAAAAACCCTCTGAAAATCTAAGGGTGAGGGAGATGGAATAAAGTGGCTGGAAAAAGAGGAAGAGCTACATAGATAAAAATGTACTATCTAGTTCACTCATGCCCTTGCCAGCAATTGCTTGCTTTTTCACCCACTCTGGACAATATCCTGACTCAGAATGGGGAGCGCTGAAGGTTTCCCTGGCATGGCATGCTAAGAATATTTTGTTGTAGGGCCCCATTTGTGTATAAAAATAGTAATGTCAATTGTGTTGGTCCTTATGTAGCCAAACAACACCATCCACACACAAGGTGAAAGGTATCAGATGTGGGTGAACTCCCAAGATTTGCTGAACTGTGTCTGGGGAAAGAAACCTCAGTATAGTCCAGTGAGGACTGATTGTGCTAAATAGCCACACAAAGGTGATTGTTGCAGCAATGGGGAGAAAGTGAAAACCTTGAGGTGAGGCAGGCAAACGGAACAGAGTAGCTAGGCTCTTGAGCAGAAAGTACTGCACACTACAACCTGCAGAGGAGGGCAGAGCGAGTTCCAATAGAGCAAAGGAAGTACTTCCTGACAGTTAGGACCCCGAGGGTATGGAATGGGCTTCCGTGGGAGGTGGTTGAAGCCCCCTTGGTGAGGGTGTTCAAGGATAGGATGAACATGCACATGGTAGGCATGTCATGAGTGGAGTAGGCTGGAGCCAGGGGTCAGACTAGATGGCCCAGGAGGCCTGTTCTGACTCACTCTGTTTCTATGTTTCCATGTTTCTATTTGCATACCAAGGGAGTGGAAAATGTGCAAGTCCCAATGCGTCAACTTGAGGTGTCATCTTGTAACAGTAAACCAGCATTGTGTCCAAATGCAATTTTAGGCTTACTTGTAGCCAGGTTTATCAACTTCCTTAAGAGATCTTTGAATGTACATTTCCAGCTCTTTAAGGCTTGAAATTTGCAATTGAAAATATTGGTGCTTTGGTTTTGTTGTGTGAGTCCTTAATTTAGTTCTTTAAATTTTCCATGACTAGATAGTTTTATAAATAATCTATGTGAATTGGATTCCCTATACAGAGTTACTAGACTGTACAGAGTTACTAGACTCTGTGAACTGTCCATTAATCTGAACTGTCTGGTTATGCTACATCTGATACTGTATATGTTCATTCAGCACCTTTCCTGCATCCTGCCAAGTGTGACTATACTTACTCTATATAAAATTGTTGACCTTCCCCTTCTCCCCAGGGTGGATTGATATAAATCAAGGCAATTTAAACCAGTGATACAAATCTGCAAGAAAAAGATTGAGTTGAAATCAAGTTTCCCATTGAAACTTTTCCATATATTTTGTATATTTCCTGCGCTTCTCCAGCTGACAAGTGCAAAGTGACAAGTGCTCCTGAGTGCCATTGCAGGAGCTGATGAGACCTGCTGGTGAGAGTTTGTCAGTGCAAGTACAAAAGGCTCAGCGTACCAATTCCAAGAAGAAAGAAGGGCCCAGGGAGTCACATGGGAGGGTTTCTGGGTAGGAGAAACAGGGAAGAAAGGGGTGGAGCACCCCAGAAGAGTGATCATTGTGCTTGGGCTGGGCTCGGAGAAGGAGCATGCTTTTCCATTCAATTAGTTCTAAAATCAACTCTTAAGACCTTATACCAGTTTTCTTCCTTGTTTAATGGCTAATGAAATATATTAATTGTGTATATTAAATTAAATAATATACTGTAAACACTTAAATTTACAATATGGAAATATAATTCATTGTGTGGCCCCTGGGTTCCATGTTGAAGTACTCCTGTGGCCCTCAAGGTATGAAATGTTGTACCTTGCTCCCCTAGACACACATATGGTCAAATCACAACCTTTTCATAGGGTTGGATTCCTGTTGTTTCTCACTTCTGAAAATTTGTCTCTAGCTTGTTATGCCGGTTTTCAATACATGGAAACTTGAGGGCATTCAGTTCTATTCAGCAGAGTAGCAGTTCTTGACTATTCATTCTTAACCCTTGATAGTTTGAGCCAATTAAATTGTCAGGCTTTTACTAGTAATTTCGTCAACTAGGACAGTTAAAAAATAGAGGCAGTGTACCTCTGCAAGAGATCAGAACCTTGGCTGAACATGATGACCTATCATAAATTCAATAGTTCAGTATTTAAAGTCTGCCTTAAAAAGAACATTATCAGACATTAATCTTTTCATTGGGTTTCGGCATTGTAGCTCAGTAACAGAATTGACTTTAATAGATTTCTGCCTTCAGTTACTAAAACCTTTCTAGTATCAGTGCTTTGTGTGCTTTTTGCTGGTGATCTTAAAGTCATGCTAAATAGACTTGTACTAAATGTGATTTGTACCAATTTTAAACCTGTTTAAGGCTTAAAGACAAGCTTCTACTCAGAAGTAACAAGGAAGGAATCATATGGCAGTACATGCAGGACCATACTCAAAAGAAGACAGTTTTGAATCAGCTTCCTCCCCTGATTCTGCCCTGCCAGAAAAAAGTTCTCTGCTGCATTACAGGGATAAGAATTTTTTCTTTGCTCAGCATTTAGAAAGGGAGTGCTCAGCAAAGAAAGATTCTTATCTCTGATCAGCTGCTGATCAAGATAAGATCTCAGGTTGGGAGAGGACCTGAGAAAAAAAGCTAGCAGACTAGATGTACACCCTGTTTGACCTGACCTACAGCTTCCAGTTGGACTGTATTTTCAGTGCTCCCCTGTAATTAAAACAGTTCCGTGCATTTGAAGAACCGTTTTATATAATAGTTGTGGACTTTAGCCTTGTCATAGTATTGCACTTTTCTGTGGCTCTGGTCTGTTCTTTTTGCTGCATATTCTAAGGATTCATACTTTACTGTATTTGTCTTTCAGAATCTTTTAAAGAGTCAGGTAGTTTTTTATGGATTGAAGCAAATAAAAGCATGTCATGTTGCCTAAAGGTGATGTTACTTGATGAAGGTGACCATGTAAATCTATCCTAAATGGTGAAACCTTGCTCAGTTCTGCAACTCTCTTGAATCCCAGCTTTAGAACATTTGCTCTATTCAGTACTATTGTTGTCCAAACACATTTAGACCAGTACACTCTTCATGGAAACACTGCCAGGAAGGAAGTCAGTTGCTGCCAAAACATTCCTCATCCAGGATATCCTTCAAAGCAAAATGTATAAGTATGTCTGAGAAATTAATATTTTTGTTGAGAAATTAATATTTTTGTTGTGAAGGTTTTTCTTTTTGTTTTATTTTTTATTTTGAGTGTGGATTTTAATATGCTATAATTGAATTCTGTGATGAGCCAGGCAGAGTTAGTGCTCTTCTTCACTATATGCTTCTAATTGCTGAAATGTATTTAAATCAGTCGGCTTATTAGTGTAGTATGAGCTAGACTTTATAATTCTTGAGTCCAATCAAGGTTAGCCTCCTTAAAAAAATAACTGTTGTATTGTAAATGTTGTATGAATATTTTAAAAGGACTTGCTTAATAAATGTCAACAATTTGTCTTTTTATTAATGCTCAAACGCTGAAGTTTGTTTTCTTCTTGATTTTTTCCCAGAGGTATTGTTGCCAGCATTTTAGTTTTCTTGTGTTTTGGAGTTACACAAGCTAAAGATGGGCCATTTTCAAGACCTCATCCAGGTAATCAAAATTGTACACCGCATTCAAAATTTCTGATAAAATAACTCCTAAAATTATAGATAAATTTTGAAAGTAGTAACTTCTATTACATGGCATATGTCCACTGGGTAAAAGCTACTTGTTTCATTTACAGACTATAGCTAAATGTTGAAGGGCATCACCTGAAATTATATGTGTGGTCACTTTTAAGACAACATGTGGAATTCTGTGCTCATTGTAGAAGTAGGTCTCATTGAACTCAGTAGAATTTTATGACGCATTGGTATTGTTTGCACATAATGGCAAGAAATTCTAGATTAATTAACAAACAGTTTACTGTGATGTCTGTGGACTGATTAGAGTTGCTTTGTGATATCTGAACCCAAGTATTATAGGTTAATTATGGGTTAAAAAGCCACAGTTAGCCTTACTAATTTAAGATTACCTGTGTGTTGTTTAACCCATAATTAACCTGTAGTTAATCTGTAGTTCAGACATTATGTGGAAAATCCTGACTGGCCCAGCCAGGAACTGCATTTTCAGAATGGCTGTGGAATGTACCCAGCATGTGCTGCAGCAAATTGTAGATTAATCAGTCCACAATTTGTAGTCATTATGTTTGAATCAAGTCATCATCAGTCATTTGTTCTACACTTTATACCTGAAAGAGGATTTTCTTCTCTTCCCTATCCCTGGGAGTTAGAGTAAAAGGAGGAAGCCAGATTCGTGCTTGTCTTGATTCAAGTAGCACAATCATCATGGGTAGAACAACACCTAGAACAATAGCATAGGCTGTTCAGGTGGTGTGTTGCCTGTTAAAAAGATGCACTGGAGAAATCCATCTGGGTTTGAACAACATGACAACCCATTATAGATTCCTGCACATGATGGATTGTTGCATTGTGTGAACCCAATCACAGTCTAGTCCTGTGAAGTGTTAAAGAGATATTTAACTTGAGTTAAACATAATCTGTAAGAAATACACCCAACAACTGAAATTCATATACTCTAATTTTCTTCCTTTGTCTCAAGCCTACTGGAGATTTTGGCTGTGTGTCAGTGTTGTTTATGAGCTTTTCCTCATTTTCATACTCTTTCAGGTAAGAATATTTTTAAAGACTCTCCAAGAAAGCACAACTTTTCTAATGCAACCCTTTGTTAACAGTGGCCCTATTACACAGGAAAAAATCTGTTTTTCTGACATGTTGCTGTTAAATTGTGCATTACTGTTCCTTGATGGCAAAGTGCCAGTTCTTCACCTTTATCTCAAATGCAAGAGGATCATAATTAGCTTGGTTCTGTGTTTTGAGCAGAAACAATGTATATTTTCAGTAAGTGCCTGCTCTGGAGAAGGATGGAAATATAAAGGAGGTGTAGGCATGGGGTGCTACATACGCAGAGTTAGAAGGCAGCCAAATGTGGGGACTGATTGATAAAATTACTTTCCGTGAGTCGTATCAGTTTAGATCAGGGTAGGCAACCTTTGTGGATCTGTGGGCACATTTGGAAATGTGGGAAGATCCAGGGCATCACCACAAAATGGCTGTTAAGGGAAGCTTGGTGCTTACAAAGGCTAGTCACTGCATAACCCTGAAGTGTTCTTAGGAAATGAAGATGGCATCTGTCAGAGGCCCTCAGTTTGATTTGAAGGAAATATAGCTGCCAATAAGAAAAGTTGGGGGTAGAATTCTTCATTGAGCACCAATCACTGTGTCCAAGGGCCATCGGCACGACATTGCTTACCTGTGGTAGAGATTATACACCTTCTATTATATAACTTTTATTTTAAAGCAGTGAATGGATACCTAAATTTCTTCAGTTTTGTCTCACAGGTTATCAAGCCAAATGTGTACATTCTTTTTACTCCATTAAAAGCACTTGACCATTTCCTCTGTACTTTCACCTTAACAAATGTTAATAATAACTTTTTGAAAAGACTTTCACATTCTGTTGTATTTTAGAGCCTGTCTTAACTATTTCTAATAAATATGTTTAATTCTGCAGACTGTTCATGATGGAAGACAGTTTATGAAATTCATTGATCCTAATTTGGGGGTTCCCTTGCCAGAAAGAGACTATGGTGGTAATTGCCTTATTTATGATCCAGACAATGGGACAGATGCCTTTCACAATGTTTGGGTGAGATACTGACTGGAGAAATCTTACATAGTTGACAATACATTTATACCCTAATAGTTTGTGTTTGTATGGTTATCATGTGCACATTGATGTGGGTTTTCCAGAAAAAGTAGAACTAGAAATTTTTCCAGTCCTCTAAATAGTGATTTCCAGCATTTCTTTGTAGGAGTTCCTCCATGTGTCTTGTATTTTTTCAGGTCAGTTTCTGCCTAAATGCTTCTCTGTTCTTGTTGCATTGTTAACATACTCCTGCCCACTTTTACATTTGCCAACTAGCTTTCCTTCTTCTGTTTTCTTCCTTAGTGATGCCATGCACAAGACTTTTTGTGTTTCAGCATTATGACTTAGCTCAAAGTAACTACAAGCACTAGATGGCTAAAGGATCTTATGAAAACACTTCTAACTTCCTGAGTTCAAGAGAAGGAGTAAGGCACTTTTCTGAGGAAAGTGAAATAGACAACAATCACAGTCTTCATTTTAGTTTCAATTTTCCTTCAGTTTGTTATTCAAGTGTGTTAGCAACAAAGGACAAATATACGATATATAAATATGGTCCAAACCCAGTTTGGAGCCAACTCTGTTGTCCACTGGAAGAAGTTCTCATACTTTATTTTTCAGTTCTGTCATGGACAAGTGAGCATTGGAATGCAACAGTGCTTGCCTTAGAAAAATATAGAAGTTCATATCCTATCACATGATAAGACATCTAACATTGATTTGCAGTACAACAGCCCAGACAATTATGGATATATTTACCCTACATGGTGTGGAAATTTTTCCTAGAAAAAAAATAATAGCATCAGAAAATTTTCTATTTTGGACCATTTTTCACCCCATGCTACTACATGTGCATGGCTATTGGTGCTTAATCCAACATCATCTGGAATATGTGTTCTGTAATTCTATATGTGAAAAGGCAAAACTCCTTGAAGAGGACAGTCATGCGAGGGAAATTTGAAGGCAGAAAACAAACAGGAAGACCAAATATAAGATGGATTGACTCCATAAGGGAGGCCACAGACTTGAATTTACAAGAGCTGAGCACTCCCATGTCCTGTCATGGATAGGACATTTTAGAGGGCTTTCATATATAGGGACATCTTAAGTTGGAGAAGACTTGATGGCACATAACAACAACAGTGAAATTCATACAGCTTTTTGAAAATTTCAAGCTTTTTTAAAAAAAATATGAGTTCCCAACCCGTTTCTCTGGTATGATAGGCTTGAAAGTGAATGTCTAGTGAAATAGTAGAAGTCAGAATAGTGGCTGATTGTGCTTTTTGATGCTCAGGTGTTGAGGCTTCAGCGGCCTGCATAGCTATTTGCCTTTTCCTAGGGGAAAAGCAGCAAAAATTGTGTAAAATATGCAAAATGATGCAAGTCCTACTAATTTCTTGATTTATACAGTTCTTGGATTCTTGGTGCAGGATTTTTGTTTTATTCTTTTAGATAACACAGAGTATACATATTCTGCTTATATGCTCCAACTAAGCTCTGCATTGACAAAACCATGCTATCTACTAATTGTGCACTTTAGAAGTGGGGGGGGGGGGTAATTCTGTGGGATTATCACCCACTAGATGGAAGGTTTAATTTCACAGCCTTCTGAGTATTTGGTGAAATGAATAGATTCTTAACATTTTTTTTTTCTTGTGACGTATGCTTACATACTGGGAGGGCTGTGTTGTTAACCTTCAGAGAAGACAAGGCAAAGGACAGGCCATTCCAATGTAAAAAGGGAATAGAGACTCTGGATGGAAAAGGTTCTTTAGTAGTGGTGACCTGCAAAGTCAGTACCACTTTTGGTTTCTTGCCTGATATCAGTATGGCCTATATGTGCAACAGATACAAGCTGGAAGAGAAGTGGTGAGAATGCAGGATGTGTTCACTCTCAAGGGAATACAAGAAGATGAATGGTTCTTAGAGAGACAGAGCAGTAGAACTACAACAGCAGTGTGTAGTACAGGATCTAGAAGAACAACAACAAGCTAAGGTAGAAGAGGAGAATCCTGAAGCAAGGGAAAGTGACATATGGAAAATTTGTTAGTCGGGGGGATAGTTAGGAGCAGAACTGGAAGACACTCTGCCCCAGTGGAAGCAGTGGAACTGTGAAACTCCTTTCAGCTACCTGAGGATGAGACTGGGGAACAGCCTGTAGAGGAAAAGCTATGGGGCATCCCATGCAGGAGCACGCATGAGCCTGAAGGTCAGCCAAGCAGAAGTAATGAAACCAAGGTCTACAACAAAAAGAAGAGTTGCTGTTGTAGGAAATTACCTGCTGTTGTGAAGACTCATGGACTCTCCAGATATGCTCTGTCTCTGAAGAACGAATTATCAATGTGACTGAAGGGTTTCCAGCACTCATAAAGCCCACTGATACATGTCCCTTTCTTCTCAACCATGTAGGAGCAAAACAGCAGAGAAATTTGAAGACTTGGAAGCTTTGGAAAGGAAGCTCAAGAACTTTGGGGGCCCAGATGGCTTTCTCATCCATCCTTTCAATACTTATAAGAGGAATAGAAAGGAAAAGAAAAATGCTCCAGGTGAATGCCTGGCTATGAAGGTAGTGCTGCTGTGAGAAATTTGGATTCTGGGACTGTGAGCTATACTTCCTTGAAGATGGGCTGCTGGCAAGGGATAGGTTTCATCTCACAAGAACTGGGAAGAATGTTATGTCTCAGAATCAAGAAATTGATCAAAAGGACTTTAAACTGAACTCTACAGGGGAGAGAAGTAAACTTGGGCCAACTTTGGACAAAGGTTTATGCACCACGACAGGGAGAGCAATGCTAATACTTCCCAGTAATAGTCTTCCAAAAAATGTATGAAGAAAGCTAGAGTATAAAGCATGTGGTCTTTGATATCTGACTACTTATGTCCAGAGTATGGGAAAAAACAGCACAGACTTAAACTCTTAATACAGGAGAGTGACTATTACTGTATAGGTATAACTCAGAATTGGTGGGATGATTCCCATGACTGGAATTACACAATTGAAAGTTAGAGCTTGTTCAAGAGGAACACACAGAACAGTAAGGGAGGTTAAGTTGCAATATATGTCAAAGATACATAAGTCAGCACAGAAATAATGGAAGGATGTGCTTAGTAGCCCTATCAGGAGTGTCTAGATGGAGCAAAGAATAAAAGGAACATGGTTGTTGGAGACTACTACCCACCACTCCAGTCAAGGAGAAGAGGAGAATAAAACTTTTGAGAAGGAAATTGCCAGTGTTTCAAGGAGGCATGGTGTAATAATGGGGAACTTCCGTTTCTCCCTTATTTGAGAGACATATTCTGTCTCCCTTCTGAAATTGTAGGAGTGCCTACAGCTTCATGAAGGAGACTGTGACATGACTTAGGAGTGCTGAAACATTTTTCCAGATACAATAGGATCATTGTCTTATTTGGTGTTTACCTTCAAAATATACTTGAAAGCAATAATATCCATTCTTTTCTATTCCTGCTTTAGTGTTTCAGAGCTAGAGTCTTTTGCCTGCTGAAACTAAGGCTATAGAAGTGCAAGGTTTTGATTCAAGCTTCTGTGTGTTCTGGGTTTCAGAAAGCTTGGAATTTACTTTGTAATTCACAAGACTGGCATAACATTCAGGAACTACCAGTAGATTTAGAACTGTTACTCTATTTCCAGACAGCTTGGATCAAAGGATGTGGCTTTTTAGTTAGTCCATTTTTTGAAAAGCAAGATGCAAATAATTGCAGTTTCTCTGGTTGTACTGTAGGTTTGGCATTTTTGGAGGCAAAAATGGGGTGGGGTAATAATCTAACAAAAACACTTAAATTATATGGCTAGATACAGCATTAATTTTAGATAAATTAAGCACATTGCAGCCTCATTGAAATGAAATATAAACAGAATTTGGGCTTAAATAATTTGTTTCCCAAGAATGGTATTAGAATATCAAATATATCTTGAGTTAGCATTATTGTGTATCAGAATAACAGTAGGAAGATTTGTCTTGCTTTTTAAAATTTACATGTAAAAAATAAAAACTTTATTTTAAAAAGGACTAATATGTCTGGAACATCTTAGAAACTTCAAGGGAAATATTCCAAGTTAGAACCACAGTAATCCATCTGGCAGTAGTGATTGTGGTTACTTATCTTGATTCATTATATTTACAAGGAAAATGGGTCATATCTGTGTAACTTATTATTCTGCTTGAATTACAGGACAAACTAGATGGATTTGTTCCTGCTCATTTCCTTGGCTGGTATATAAAGGTAAGAATTGGTACTTTTTGGTTCAGTTGCTGTTAGCATTTGAAACTTCAGTGCTTCTTTCCATGTTGCAATGCACAAAATCAATTATATAATTCTGCCATCTGTGAAAAAGTTTAAATCATGTGTGTCCAATTTAACCAAACATGATAGGAAATAGCTTTATCTGCATTCCGTCTTAAATGCCAATCTGTTTACAGATAGTCATTTTATACCTTTAGATATATAAACTCAAATAATTTTTCCAACTCCTTTTAGTATTTTAATGCATACACAAGTAGGCTGCATTCCTGTGAACAATTACCTGGGAGAATGTTCCATTGTTCTCAGTGGGATGTACTTCTGAGCAGATGTGCATAGCATAAATTATTTCCATATAAGATTCACCAAGTGCAGTGAGCATGAGGAGTTCTAGTTATCCTAGCTTCACAACAAAGTATCAAAATAAAAAGTCTTTTTGAGCAGGTGAGTTAAGCAACCAAGAAGAAATAAAGTTGTTACTAAATTAGCTCAGGTAATAATGCATAAATCATCATCTGATGCTAAAAGAAGGGCATGGCAAAGGAACTAAATTCTAGAAGGGTAACTGTTCACAAACATACAGTTGGGAACTAAGTCTTAGGGAAGTCCAGTAGAATCCAATATGAACTTACACGTCCTACAATTTTCTTCAAATGATTCCTGAGTGGTTTCAAAGAACATCACGTAATTAAAATGAAACCAAAGTTTGGAAACGGACAGTAAAATTAATATATAGTTTTAAATAGGCAAGGCTACTGTATAGACCTAACTAGTGGAAGAGCCGCTTGTAAACAAAATATGCAATATAGCTTCAACTCAAGCTCAGCATAGGCAAGGTCTTGTGCAGCAACTCATACATTCAAGTTCAGAAATAGACCCACCTTAAGTTGAGAGTTGCATCTTTTCATTCATTTTAAGCAAACAAAAGCAAAACAAAGTGGTGGAAAGTGTACACTGAGGCAAGGTCAGTGACTCAGCCACTTGCATTCCCAGGGGAATTCAAACTACTTCCTTTTCTTAATCACCTACCCATTGTCTATTGCCCTCTCTAGTGGCTTGTTGTCAGCTATACCCTAACCTGAATAGCAGATTTCCATTCCCTAGATTTGTGCTCATTGGAATCTATTGTAGAATGGTAGGTGAGCTACATGCCCCCCTGCTTTTTAAATGAGAGCCTCTAATCTGATTGGCTGCAACAACAGTTGGGGCAATCTAGCTAGAGCTGTGTAAGGAGACAGGCTTGCAAAGGAGCTCAGTGTCCTTAGTGTGAAGTACCTGAGCAAGTTCAGCAGTGTGATGAGGCTAGGGTAGTTGAATCTCCCCTTCCTTTCCTGATAAATAAAACTTAATTTCCTGCCTTCTCTTAGTAATTAATTTAGTTTTCCAGGTAAATAAACCCAATAATAACAATCAGCTATGAAGGTTGAAAAGCTTGCAAGTACATGAGGACTATCCAGAATATTGCACTGAATGCCATATGTATGACTGTCTGGACAGCTTGGTATTATGGATTCCTGACTGTTAAGGAACAAATTAATTTGCTTAAAGCCAAGGTTATTGACTTAGAGGGGTAGACCAAAACAGAGAGCTTGATGAAGTGGGGACATAATGGTAGTGTTCCAATCATTAGCAGCAGTTGAGAAACTTGTAGAAAGTTGAAGGGGTAAATCAAGAGGGTAAACAAATCCCTGCAAAATGTTTTCAGAAACTCAGCTAGAATCTATTCCACACATTAGGGAAGGTAGCACCAAGTCCAGCAGGTTACCTGCATTGTTAATAGACATAGACACAGTCATGAAAGTTACTAGAGAAAAGAAGGCTTCCTTCAGAAAATGGAAAACTTGCTTAAATGAGAACAAAAAGAAATACATAATTGCACAAAGTTAATGCAAGCAGACAGGATGTGAGATACAAAAAACTTTTCGAGGAGCATTTTATTAACAACAAGGCCAACAATAAACAATTGTTTAAATATATCAGAAACTGGAAACTAGGTAGGGAGGCAGTTGGACAATTGGATGACCAAGTTTAAAGGAGTACTTTTTTATGATGAGACTGCTGAGTTATCTTAGGGTACAGTGCTGTGCCCCAATTGATGTTCTTTAGCTCCTGACCTTGGAGGTTAATGTGCATCTGATGCATGAAGTGAGGTATGCTGAGAGCAATCTCTGTTGCTGCCATGTGCCTCATTTAGTACATTTCATCAAAATGGCTGGGTTTTTTTGCTGTCTAGATGAAGCAGTGCAGAGTGAGGGCAGGGAAGATTGAAGGCCATCTGTAAATGGTGTAAACCTTTGGCCCCAGTCTCCTTCTTTTCCTCCCCTACCAAGTTGAAAGGCCACAGGATTGTGCCCTTAATCTGTAGTAATTGCAGATGATGTAGGAGAAATAAGTGTGCCTGAACTGAAACTTGCAGCAAGGAAGTCTGAGGAACCAAGGCAAATGTTGGTGACAAAAGATGAAGTTCTCTTGTTTACAAAATGAAAGCAAATAAATCTTCAAGTCAACATGGTATCCAACCTGGAATTCTTAAAGTACTCAAATTTGAAAATGCTGCTCTTCTAACTAAAATATATAACATATCCATAAGATCAGCCTCTTTACCAGAAGACTGGAGAATTGCTAGTGTAGCATCCATGTTTCAGAAAGGATCCAAGGGACATCTGAGAAATTACGGGTTAGTTAGCTTAAGATCTGTCTGGCTGAATTGATTGAAAACATTAAGTAAAATATAGATTAAAATATAAAAGGACAAGCCCTTCTGAAAAAGAATAATATTGGCTTCCACAAAGGTAAGTCTTATCTAACTAACCTTTTAGAGTACTTTGAAAGTGTCATTAAATATGTGCAGCAATCTGATTGAGTAGACATTGTTTCCTAAATTTCTAATAGTTTTCTCCAAAGATTCCTGAGCAAATTTAGCAATCATGGAATAAGAGAAGACACCCACCAATGGATCAGTAACTGGTTAAATAACAGAAAGCACAGGGTAGGAATAAATGGTAAAGTCTTCCAGTGGAGGGATATAACCAGTGAGGTTCTCACAGGGATGTGCACAGGGACTAGTGTTTTTCCAATGTGTTCATAAATGATATGGAGTTGGGAATGAGCAGTGAGGTGGCCAAGTTTACTGATGACATCAAATTATTTAGGATTATGAAGAGCTCTCTAAACTGGGAGAACAGGTATCAAATGGCGATTGTGGTTCAGTGTAAGCAAGTCTAAAGTAATGTATGTTTGGGGCTGGGGGAGGGGGGAATTCCAGCTGAGCTAGCTAGATCTTGAGGTTGTGGTGGACAGTTCTGTGAAAATGTCACCTCAGTGAAAAAAGCAGATTCCATGCTTGGCCTAAAATAAAACTGCTAATATCATAATGCCTTTGAATAAATCTATGGTGTGACCACAGCAGGAATACTTCATTTAGTTCCACACCTAGAAAAGGATATTATATAGCTGGGGAAAGGGCAGCAAAAATAATAAAGGAGCTGGAACCTCTTCTGTGGGGAAAGATTAAAAAGCTGAGACTATTTAGCTTAGAAGAACAGTGAGACAGGAGAGACATGATGGAGTTATCCATGGTATAGAGAAAGGATTGGGAGACATTTTTCTCATAATACTAGAACCCAGCCAATTCCATTTAAGCGATTGGTGGGAGATTCAGCATAGAAGTACTTCACATAATACATAATTAAACTATGGCATTCACTACCACAAAATATAGTGATAGCCACCAACACGAGTTGCTAAAAAAGGGAATTAGACAACTGCATGGAGGATATGGCTATAAATGGCTATTAATCCTGATGGCTAAATGCTTCCTCCAGTATCAGAAGCAGTGTGCCTATGTATACCAGTTACTGAGAAACATGAATGGGAGGGTGTTATTTCACTCATGCCCTACTTGTGAGTTTCCCACAGGCAATCAGTTGGCTACTGTATGAATGTCAGAATGTTGGGCTAGATAGACATTTGCTCTGATCCAGCATTGTTCTCCTTATGTGACTTATAAAAATTGCTTGTTTCTAGGCTGTGATGAAGCTAACACACACACATGTTCAGACATGCATACAGTGTAAATAAAAATGCAGCTCTGCCTAATACGCCTTTTGTAAACTGCCCAGAGAGCTTCAGCTATGGGCAGTATAGAAATGTAATAATCATATTTCATTTCATCATGCCACCACAGTGATTTCACTTTGTACATGTTGCTTAGGAAGCACATCAGGCATAATTTTAAGGTTTCCTCTGCAAGTGTTAAAGCCAGAATTAATTTCTTGTGATTATATATAGTGTGACTTGCATTTAATTTTTCTAGTCATCAATGACTAAACTCTTGCCACTCATCTGAAAAGAAAACTTCTGCTGACTGATAACTTCAGCACCATATTTTGCTGCCTCTGCTGTGCAGAGTGGTTGGAAGCCCAGTTTGGATCTTTGTGCCTTTGTAGGTGGTGTTTGCACTAAATTACCACATTTAATCCCCAGAAGCCTCTGCAGATGCATGCTAAAAAAAACATTTGCCCTTCTTTTAAAATATTTTAAATAATGTACACACACATTCTGTTCACATGTAATGACAACCCATCACTTTAAAACTGATAAAATTGTCATGTATAAGTAGATGCTTATCTTGTTTTACTGTAAAACTCCCAGTTGGCTCCTTTATAGGTTGTACAGTGTAGTGTAGGAGACTCAGATTCCAGGTTCTTCAGGGACTTAAGGGCAACGTAACAACAAACCATGGGTTAACCACTGGGCATTTAAGGCCCTAAATAATCCAGCAGTGCAGATTTGCATGCCACTCTGTGCAGCCTACAAAGTAGCTAATCATGAGTTGCCCATGAAATGGAAGAGGCAGGAGCACTACAGGCACAACAGAACCCATTTTTATTTTAAGTGGACAGCTTATCATTACAAGTGAGCCAGGTCACTGTAAATGCAGTTATGTAGAGCAGACATTCATGCCTATCAGTCATAACAAATATTAGCCTCTTGATACCATAAATATCAGTATCTGAAAGCTAAATTCCTTCCTATGATTTTCCATAAAATAATGGAAGAGCACCATTTTGTTAGAATTTAGGGCAGAGTTTATTCAACTCTGAATTGCTAGCATCTTACATTCTTTGCAAAATTTGTTTGGAACTTTAATTTCATATTGGTATAAGGAAGCTGTTTTATGTCTTTGAGCCATGGATTAGTTACCATATTTAAATACATTTCACAGTACAGGATTGTACTGTACCATCTGTTGCAAAAACTTTGCATATTGTTATTGGCAACATGTTTTTCCTGACAACAACTGACTTGAGAGGTTATAATTTAACATCCTTGACTTTAACAACTTTAACATCATTGCAACTTTGGGAAAATGCTTTCTTAACATAAAGAACTTAATATGAGGGGTAGTCACACGTTACATTCAGTGTGTGTACATGTGTACACAGATTGCTGATCTGTACGCATGTATGGTTATTCACACATAATGGAGTGTACATGTGCTCTTACAGGGGTTTCTGGATGATATCCCAGTATCATTTTGTCTACCAAAGGGCATTCCTTCACCTAGAAGAACATGTGACAGAATACTGTAATCCTTACATTGCTGCTGCAGTATTCAAACTTCTTGATTAACAAAGAGTAATTTTTGCATCTGCAGTAAGTGGTTTTTGGTTGTCTCTTTAATTTAATCAATCTCATAAAAGTACTGCTGCTACTCTTGTTTACACAGAAATACATCTGTGTGTATTCACTGGGGCTTGCATAGGATTGTGCTCCTTGGAAAAGTTACCAGTTCTTCCTAAAACATTATGAAGACATGTTGTCCAGTTATGTATAACTTTGCTGTTCAATTTTACCTGTCCAAGAAATCACTACTATGAAATTTCTAGCATTTTTAATTTGTTTTTCAGCATTTTAAAAATCCACTGCTAAAGATTTATTTAATTAATGAGAAAGATAGGAGGAAAGTATTGGGATAATTCTGATATACAGTTTAAGGTAAATAGTGAAGCAAAATAAAATTAAATGATGGACTCCAATCAATTATCCACTTAATGAGCAATTAGCCCTATCTGTTGCAGCACAGCCCTGGGCTGGAATGCAGTTGTAGGAGTTGGTCATTCACTTCCTGGATACAGAGCTGTTACTGGATAAACAAAGAAATCTGTATTGCATTCTACAGTGCAGCATTCACATTTTAATACAAACAGACATAGTTTATGCATTCTAAACTAATATGCAAGCTAAGACACAATGTTTTTGATTTCTTACATCTCTGAATTTTGTGATGCTCTTCTCTTAAAAAATTGCATGCATTAAACAATTGCATATAGAAATTAACATTTTCTTGTGTAAGAACATATTCACTAGGGGAAAATGTTTGCCGAAATAGGTGTATTAGGGAAAACATATACATAATTGCATATGCATGTTTGTGTGTATGAAAATGCATATACATTTTTGTGTGGACCTAAAAATGTTTTTGCAGACCGTGGCAGAAATTGGAATCAATGTGTTCTTGAACAGGAATGAATGATATAGAAATCAAAACAAACAAATTAGTCCATCCCTACTGTATGCCTACAAGCCTTTGTCACTTTTTAAGTCTGGATTTCAGCTTCAGGGACTGTTCTGAGCCCTTTGTGGAATACATTGGATAACACTCTTTCAACAGGTTTTGATGATGAGTAGCTAAGATTCGGAATAATCTTCAAGATTAACTTTCTTTTGTTTTTTACAACTTGTTCAGACACTCATGATTCGTGATTGGTGGATGTGCATGATTATCAGTGTAATGTTTGAATTTCTGGAGTACAGTCTAGAGCATCAGCTTCCAAACTTCAGTGAATGTTGGTGGGACCATGTAAGTACCAGTCTTTAAAGAAATAAAATGTTTTAAGATGTCAGTGTACCAGATTCCTCTGCCAATAAATTGTTAGGGCCCAATTCTATGGTCAATGTTTTTTGTTTGTTTTTTTCTATACTGTTGTAGCTCTCTGGGCAGTTTCCAACAGACAAAATACAATAAAATACATAAAATCAGAAATACATTAAAGTTTAAATTAGCTAGAACCAACAAACAACAAAGAAAGACTCAGTAAAACACTCAGGATGGGCAATCCTGTCAGGACTCTGGTACCTAGATATGTCTTTAAAAGCCTTAACATAGAGGACTGTGTTAGCCTGCTGCCATAAGGATGACAGATTTGGCACCAGTTGGGCAACAGTTATGGGAGGTTCTTGCATAAGTAGCAAGCCACCACAGAGAAGGCCCTTTCCCTTGTTGCCACTCTCCATGCTTCCCTTGGAGTTGGCACTCAGAGGAAACCCCCTGAAATTGACTGTAGTATCTAGGTAGATTGTGGTTAGGAGAGGCAGTTTGGTCTTAAGCTGTGTCAGTTTTTACAGGTTAAAAGCAGCACTTAGAATTGGGACTAGAAATATACAGGCAGGCAGCGCAAGCAGGCCAGAACTGGTCATGTGTGTTTAGACCTGCAGGTCCCAGTTATTAATTTGGCTGTTGCATTCTCCTTCAGCTACAGCTTCTGAACCATCTTCAAAGGACAGTCTCATGTAGAGTAGATTGCAGTTATCTAATTTAGAGATTACCAGAGTGTAGATTTCTGAAGCTGGGCTATCTCTGTCCAGATAGGGGTGTAGCTGAGCCACTACCCAAAACATACTGACGGCAGTGCACTCCAAACTCTGAATGATCCCATTCAGTGGTCTGATGTAGATGCTAAATAGCATGGTCAGGACAGACCTCTGAGGAACTTCATTCTGGAGAATCCACAGGACTGAACAATATTGCCCAAGGACCACCTTCTGGAGAAAGCCCTCCAAGTAGGAGCAGAATCACTGCAATATATTGCCTCCCACTCCCAACTCAGTTGTCCCAGAAGAATACCATGAGGGATCCAGCAGTATCAACAGGGTCATACTTCCTGTCTTTGTCCTGACATAGGTCATCATACAGGGTGATCAAGGCTGTTTCCATGCCAAAACCAGACCTGGAACCCGACTGAAACAGATCCAGATAATCAGTCTCATCTGAGAGTGCCTGGATTTGATTGGCAACCATCCTCTCAAGAAACCTGCCCAGGAAAGGAATTTACTGCTGGCCTACAGTTATTCAGCTCTTCCAGGTCAAGGGGAAATTTCTTCAGAAGTAGTCTCACCACCACCTCTTTAAGGCAATATGAGATCACTCCCTCGCACAATGAGGCATTAATCACCTTTCTGGTCCAGCCAGATATTCTTTCCTTGCTGGCTTATAGGAGGGGCAAGGATCCAGTACAGAAATGGTTGCATGAACCTGTCCAAGCACCTTGTCCACATCCTTGAGCTGTATCAAGTGAATCTTGTCCAATAAAACCAGAGCAGGCTGTGCTCTGGATACCTCTACAGATTCAGCAGCTTTAACACTAGAGTCCAAGTCCTGACAGATGCAAGCAATTTTTTCTTGGAAGTACACAGCAAGGACATTACAGTGGGCCTGAGATGGTTCCAAGATAACTCTGGGGTCAGAATGTAATAAGGTACAGACAACCTTGAAAAGTTCCACTTGGGGCTGGAGGGAAGAATGAATTTAGGACAGTGGGATAGTGTTTCTTTGCCACTCTCACTGCCTCAAAACATACCCAACTGTAGGCACACACCAGGTTGCTGTTACATTTGCTGGGAATTTTCCTCCATCTGCACTCAAAACTGTCTGCTAAGTTCTGTTGTACTCAGTTCTGCGATGTACCATGAGCAAAGAGGAGATGAAAAGCTCTTGCTTTCCTTTTTTTTTTTTGGTAACTTTGACAAGATTCATTGAAGCTCTGACAAACTGTGGTTAGTCTTAACTGTGATTAACAAAAGAAGCCAACTTCAAAGACTGGTTTCCAAAGCTGGTTTGTTTCAATACATTGTAGTAATAATTGTCCACAGTTTATTCTGACATAACTCAAAACTGGTTAACCAACACCAAAAGCAAAAACATCTTAACTTCCTGTCTGCGACAGGAATATAAAAGTATACATGTATTAAGTATTCAATTAAAAAAAAACAATACCAGGTCAACTTCATACAAGGATACTACAATTCAAACCACAATCTGTAGACAGAGGAAAGGTAGGGGAGTGCTATGTTAACTAAATATTGGAAAATAGATGTTTAAAAAAAGGCTTGTTTTTTTAATGATACATTTGAGGATTGAACAATGGAGATATGGCAGAACAGGGAAGGCCATCAAAGAAGGAATCGAAGATGAAGTGAAAGTTTCAAGCCTAGGGAGAAAGAATAGATACATCTTGACAGAAGGAAGTATTCATAACAAAGAGTCAGCTGGCCACAAGCTTCACACTTTAAATTTGGTAGACATATCATAGTATAGGAAGTAACAAATTGATCATCAGAGGAACCCCTTAATGTCACAGCAAAATGCCTTGCAATATAAGTTGAACAAATAGGGAATTATCAGAATATTGAATGGGGTAGAGTAAATTATTAATATTTATGAAGAAGTAACATACTAATTTTATAGATGAAATCATTTCTTGAATTTTATGAACTGAGAATCATTCATAAAAACATTCTGTCTTGTCTAAAGATTTATTATGTATTGAAATCATTTAGAAGCACACCTCAGAGATCTTTGGGGTATTTTAGAATTCCTGGATAATGGAAGCATATATAAATTATATGCAGTGCTTTTTTTGTAAAAAAAAAAAAAGGTGCCGGAACTCACATCGCCGCCAGCAGTAAGCACTCCGCGCGCAACCAGACACACCAATCCCAAGCCGGGCAGCGTGGACACAAACGCCGCCTGCAGGCACTATGTTAATGATGTTTGCTGCTGACCTGCTATTCCGACAAACGATTCAAAATCACTTCGTAAAATCCATTGGAAAAAAAGGTGCTGGAACGCCGTTCCGATGCATTCTATGACAAAAAAAAAGCCCTGATTATATGTATAGAAATATGCATTGTTACTATGATACAAAGATCTGTGCTGGTTGCTTAAATTTGTCTTTCTTGCTTTTTTCAGTGGATTATGGATGTAATCATATGCAATGGACTTGGCATTTACTGTGGAATGAAGACTTTAGGGTGGCTTTCCTTGAAAACATATAAATGGCAAGGACTTTGGAACATTCCCACATACAAGTATGTTACATCTTGTATGTTGCAAGATTTCATACCTGAAACAGAAAAATGTAACTCTCAAGAGCTTTTACTTCTACATAAGCAGATATGTCCGAAACCTAATTTGTGGGAGATAAAAGCAATTCATTCTGATGTAGACTAGAATTAAGCTAGGATAAATGCATAATAATTGCAATATTTGTAAAAACAAGTTTTTTTAAAAAAATCCATAACACTAGAAATATATAAGATAAATATTTAACTTCTCTATGGATGTTGATAAAATTGTATCAGTTGACTTCTATGTATGGGAGAAGAGGGAGAGGCAGTGTTTGCTTGTCTTTTATGTTATGCTGGGCTATAAAAACTGAGCATGACATAGAATATATTTTCCTTGAACAAAACTGTTGCTTTCAAGTTTATATTAAGTGCATCTTGAAATGCAGTGTTTCAAGCAAACATCTCTGCTTTGCTAAGAACCAAATTTTAGCATGAGGTATAAAAGCTTAACCAAGTCAGTTCTGGTGATTTTAATCTAAATGCTTTCTTAGAAATCTTTAACATTTCCCATGTGCTAATTCAGAAGTCATTACAGGTGTGTGTTTTGAGGCAACACTGCTTCCAAGGACCAAGTTTCCATATTAACCATTTACAGAATAAACAGTATTACTAGTGATTCCATTTCTTACATAGGAACTGGCATAGCTCATACTCAGTTCTAAACAAATTCATGCATCAGGTGTGACAATATCATTGACTCTGGTTTATTAGCTGTTAACAGAGGCCACACTTCATAGCTGAGTTGGGGTCAAAGCAAAATTCAGCCCTCCCGGAACCACTGATTCCAGGTTATAATAGGAAATTTGTTTGCTCAGGAGAAAGCAAGATTAGCTTGCTTATTCAGAATAATTCCCTGCATGACTAATTAGATGTAAGCAAGATGAAATCACTCAGCAGCTTTTTTAAACAGCATATTAACAGCACCCCTCTGACTGGCTAATCAGAAGTAACTGTGACTATCATGTCTACTCAGAAGTAAGCAGAATAAAGCTTAGAAGGAAGCAGGACTGAATCAGTAGCTTTGTACCTTGGCCCCATCCCCTCTGACCCTCAGGGAAAAGTTATTCTCTCTATTCAGCACCAGATTAGAGATAACAAGTGCTTTTTCCTGCTAAGCACTGAATGGAGGTGGCAGGGGAATTGGGGAGAGGGGGATCCCTAAACAAGGAAAAACATTTATCTCCAGTTAGTTGCTAAATGGCAGTTAGAGCTTTTTCCTGATGACTGAGTGGATGGGATCAGAAGACACTGCTGAGAGGATGGGGAAGGCCTTGTCAGGCCTGTGGCCAGAGGATCTCCAAACTTAATGCTTTTGGCATTATGTGTATACTACTGTTGTAATGCAAGGAGTCACACATAAATGTGCAGATGAGCATAAATGTTCACAACTCTGACTGATGCTCATTTTTCATAACTCCATAGACGATCTATTAACTTCAGCCTTTCTACCTAACTCATAGCTTAGTATTTAACCAAATTCCCAAATGTATCCTCAGCATCCCTCAGTCAGAGATTTCTTTGGGGTTACAGCACAGACTCTTGACAATTTAAATAGATACTGAAATGTAAATGATAATTTGGCATGCACAGAGTTCACACCACAGCAACAACATGAGGTACTTATGTTTTTCTCCCCTAGAGGTAAAATGAAGAGGATTGCCTTTCAATTTACACCATACAGCTGGGTTAAATTTGAATGGAAGCCAGCATCCAGCCTTCGCAGATGGCTAGCAGTCTGTGGTATTATTTTTATAGTAAGGAACACTTTCTTTCTTACAGGTGCAACAAATGGACATAGCTATTCTAAAATGGTTCTTGTCATCTTATTTCTGGTGTTTCTCAATTGGTTCACCCTTTTAACCTGTTACTATATAATTTGCTTGATAATGTTAAGTTTGTAAGTAAGCAAAATGTCAGTTTGCCCCCAAGAATTGCCCCCCCCCCCACCTGGCCTGCTCTGTCTCTGGGTGTAATGGCCTTGGCACTTCAGCCATGAATTCCAACCCTATTTCTCTTACTTCTGTATCATAATCAGAGTCAACAACCTTTAATGGCTGCATAAGGGGAAAAGTGGCCCCAATCCCTACTCCGGGAGACCAGTTCCATCACAAGTTAATTACAGGAACTGGCTCTTGAGCTGCTTGGCAGGAACAGCAAAACACCCTGCCACTTTGTGATCTTGCCCTTGCTGCTGCAGTGACAGCACTTTGGAGTGAGCGTCACTGGTCTGACACCTTCTTTCTTTTTTCTTTTTTAAAAATTTCATTCACTGTTTTACTTTTCATTTTCCCTTTCTTTTAACCTGGGGGTTTTTTGGCTTGAAAATTGTGCAACTGTGTTCACTAAGGTTTTTTGTTTTTGTTTTTTTTTAACTACAGTTGCTTTTGTCAGATTTTCAGAGGTGCACAAGTTTAAGTTTAGGACTATCTGATATGTGTACTCTTGCCTTGTCAATCACTTTTTATGTTTCAGCTGTCAAACAGAACAGGAAAGTGGACTGGGTAACATACATGGAAAATTGCATGACAACACTGCATGTAAGCTAATTTACACTCATTTGCCAACTGTCACTTTCCTTGCTGTCAACTGAAAAGTAGCAATAATCAGTACACCATAAAGTGGTAGCAGCAATACACTCTCTTAGAATATAATCATCTGGCTTTTTGTTTTTTAAATTATTTTTAAAAAGCCTGGTGATACAGCAAAATGGGGCTGAGTGAATGGTTTTCACTGGAGGGGCAGGTGTAAGTACAGTTGGTGCTTACGCTTCATTTGTTCTATCGTATTCTGCCATCTCCATTTTTTTTAACTGTTTTGGATATTTGCACACTTTGGAGAACTGGAAAATATGCACAAATATAATAGCTGGGGGGAAAACATTGCTGGATTTCAAGATAGGGCAGTGAATGGAGGTGAGTTATGCAGGAGTTATTTCAGATGTGTAAATTACCTTTCCATTTTCTATCCAGCTGTTAAATTTGGATTTGTTTTCAAGTCCCCTCAAATGTGTATTTTTTAGAATAGCAAGAGAACCACAGTAACTGCAGCTGTGAAAAGGAGCCTTGAAATGGTGTAGGAGATACTAACTCCTTTTTCTGGAGCAGCTGGAGACTTGGGGAAGTTCTGAAAGGTAGAAGGTCCTGAGAACTATCAGTTCCACATTTAGAGGATTACATTGCTAGGTGGGTGATAATATTGCCAACCTCTTTTGATCCACTACGTTTTGTTATTTTTCCCCCTTTAGCCTATATGCAGTCCCTCCATTGTTAGCTACTCCCATTTTCCTTTGACAGCTTACAAGGCAAGATTACACATATCAGATACATACACACTTCTGCATCTCCAAAAGACCAACAACAATACAATTATGAACATTGATGCACAACTTGCAGGAACTGAAAATAACCTGAACTCAGTTAAACTATTTTTAAAGTGCCAGAAAACAATAACACCAGTGGTAAACTAAAAGGGCAGCGATTGGAGCAGGAAGCTGGAGATAAGACTGGTTATGCTGAGAAATCAACTAGAGCAGTGGTTTTCAACCACCTGTCCATGGCTGGGTGCCAGTAAGCACGAGATTTCCTGCTGGTCCTTGGAGGGGGCACATCCCGCTCACCATGGATTGGTGCAGAAGCTGGCCCTGCTCCACCACTTCTTCCTTGATTGGCATCACATTAATGGGGGGGGGGTGCGCGCCAGTGCCTCCAGGGGGGCCAGAGAGGGGAGGGATGGCTTTTTGGGACCTGGCTGGGAGCTACGCTGTGCTGATTTCAGTATTTTGTTCTTTTGTTGCCATTTTTTGTTGCTCAATTTCTGGTTTTGAAGAATCCTCCTCCTCCTCCTCCTCCTCTTTTTTGGTATTGTGTTTGACAACCAATACACAGAATACTGTATTATATGTATGATACTTTTTGTTTCTGCCTCAGCAGTCCGCAAGGTAGTTTTCCTGTTTTCACTGGTCCCCAGTTGTGGAAAGCTTGAGAACCACTGAGCTAGAGGACCCGGGGAAGGAGAGGGAGAACAAGCCACAATGAGCCTTATTGCTTGTCAGGTTCACTGTGGGTTTTTCTGCAAATAATCCATACTGCATACTTTTATTTGCAGGATGGCTTAGCATGTTATGTGAACATGGCACTTCTGGTTACAGAATGTGGGTAGACATTACTGGAGACATTGTAGACTCCAACTGGTGATGGAAGAAACTTCCTGCTTTTCAAGGGTTCAGTAACTCAGAGGTTCTTTCAAGAGGCACCTGAGAGTGGCGGTGGAACTTTGAAGTACTAGAGTAGTTGAGATTGAATTGAGCCATATATAGAAGAAGCACATACTGAAAAATTAACATCTGAACATAGAGATACATTGAATGACACTGTAAATAATGGCACGTCCAATAACTGTATCATGTTATAAAGAAAATTTAAAAAGATAAAGCACCTGGCCCAGATAGTTTTACAACATGTATTACAAATACTAAGAAGAAAAATTAAAGATACTACTTCAGAAAGTAATGAATTAATAAAAATGAATCATTGCCTTCACCATGGCAAGAAGCTTATATAACACTGATATATAAAGAAGGCAATGATCACATTTTCCACAGTTCTATAGACCTACTTCTTTATAGATTCCAAATGTTCTGAATGTGGATTACAAACTTTTTACATCAATAAAGGCAGAAGGAGTAAGAGAATGAAAGCAGCAGAAAGCTGCATTTATGTTTTTAGAGGCTGAAAAAGCATTTGACAATGTGTTTTGGCCCTTTCTACTAAAAACCCTTCATTATTTAAATTGTGGCCCATGATTCAGGAACTGGATATAGGAGTACTAGGGTAGTTGTAATGAACTTCCATTCCCTTATACATTTATATAGGGGGATTTCAGCATGCAGAAGGGAGCAGAATATGTATATGAACAATGGATGTAAATGTAGTTTTGTAGAGTGAAAAACACTCTCTAGTTAAATTTGGGTGAAGTGTGTGTACAGGGTGCAACAGATACATGCAGATTCCTATACTTTCAGGAATTATGGCACATTTTCGATTTGAATAAGCCAGAATCTGGAATTAAATGACTGAGTGGCCCATATGTGTCAGTTTTTATTGGCAGAGCTGAACACGTTTTACTTGAAATTCGTCCTGTGGATGCCACCAGAACACTATTTGGTCCTCCTGCGACTTGTTTTTTACGTGAATGTAGGAGGTGTAGCCATGAGAGAAATCTATGACTTCATGGATGATCCGTAAGTTGTTTTATTTGAGCTCAGCTGCTTTATTTAAAGAAATGGTGAGATGGATGCAACTTGGTGGTAAAATAACTGGATAATGAATGGATCAGTCTGCTGCTGCAAAGAAACCATAGTCATAACTACTTGCATTTTTAAATTTCAGACTCAAAGAATACAGTATTTACAAATACATATGCTTTGAATTGCAATGTCACTTTGCTGTGTGCTGTCCTCAGACGTGGAGTATTGCACAACAATCTGTATGATTCAGTTTCATTTGAATGCAGTTAGCCTTTGCACAGAACAGCCAGCCATGCATTGACTTTTAGATGGGACTGAATGCTATAGCTTGAGGAAGTAGTTAAGACTGAAGGGTCTAGCCATGACCCTTTAAAAATCATGTTCCTTGATATCTTCCAATGGATCTCTTTAATGTTTGCTGCTAACTTCCTGTACATGCTTAGAATTTTGCAAACGTCTGCCCTCACACAGCAATGCATGCACTAAACACCTGCCTGATTACAATTTGTTCTTTCTGCTTCATTGTTTAGCAAACAGTAGCACCCAGATCCCCAGAATTGGTTTTGTTTGTGTTTTTTGTTTTTGGCTTAGTGATAATGGAACAAATGGGCTGACCCCACAACTTTAAGCTTTTTGTCTCTCCACTCACCAGCACAAAAAGCATCTGTGTTCAGTATCTAGGGTTCCAATACTTTATGAAGATCAGTTTCACTTGCAAGTCTTTGACTTCTAGAACTGGGAAGAAGGGGCAAACCTGATAACTTAGTCGACTTTCAGGACATTCAGCAGTGACAGGCCATCCCCTGCCCCCTCGTGCTGGACCAATGATTTGGGATGTACTTCCTGCTTCAAGGTAAGAAGAGGTCTGTTTCTCATTAGTGAGCTCCTCTCCTCAGAACCCTGGCCCATCTTCTGGTCCTTGTGTTTGAGTTGAAAAAACATCTGTATTTTATTCCTTTGCCCTCTGTTCAACCACATGGCATAACATTGGAACAGGGGAGCATCATCAGTCACCGGTGCCTCATTGATTCGCTGTGTTGCCATTCTTTGCTAATGCAAGATGCAGAAACTGAAAACTTCATCCAACAAACAGATCCATCATAGGAAACTGTTCATTTATCACTTATTTCTTGCTTTCTTGTGGGTAAAGTGACTGCTGTCACTGCTTCCCAGTTCCACTAAAGTTCTACTTTCTGTATTATTTAGGTCTATGCTTATGTACAACCTGTAGTTCTCACTCATTTTCCATCTGCAGGCTTATTTGGGAGTGTCTGGGCACAATCTTCCTGAACGTAAACACAAGTGGGAATACTTCTTCCCTACCTTCCTAGTTGATAAGTATCTGTTGCACATATTGTCATGTGACTGAGCAGTTAGCTTTGCATTCTGTTTTTCCTTTTACTCATCTTATATTCACAAGTCTTTTTTCTCTGAGGTCTTTCTACTTCAGAGCTACTTAACAAAAAATGTTTTAATTTTTCCTAGAGAGTCAGTTGCATGGGTTGGGTGGTTGGCCATGGACAGTTGCCTATAATTGATGAGACAGATCACTGTCCTGCTCACATGGATAAGGCTTTTCTTGAGCTATCCCGATTCTGCCAAGAAAGGTTGTTCAGTTTAAGGCATAACAAATGGACTGTGATGTTTCTAATAAACCAAGAAAGCACCCTTTGTGGCCAGTAACAGCCTACCTTTTCTTCCTGCCCAAAGCCATTGCCAGAAAGGCAGAAGTGGCAGTGAAACTTGAGCAACATTGCTTTCTGGAAAAGGTTCCTGCTTGTGTATATGTTTCTGCTAGGAAGCTCTAGATGCCTTACAACTATAAGCAAAACTTCCTGTGAAAATGGTAAAACAGGTGTACTTAAAGCTAAAGGTTTTGCCTGCCTACATCATTATGTCTGACAAGCTAACTGTACTCTGAACAATAAGATGATGATAGCAGTGAGAGCAGCACTTAGCAACTGGGAGGAAGTTTCACTAAGAGCTGGGGGACTTGCTGACTGACAAAGGCCAAGATAGTGAAGAAGCACGTAGAACTGAACATTGAACTTTCTGGAGAAATTAAAAATAGGATGCTAGTATAGAATTGTATATTTAATCTCTGATTTTCTTTGAAGATTTTTACAACTTGTAGTTGAATCTTGCAAAATGTTTAGATCTTCCTTGGTTGTATGGTAGTCCCATGCTGCTTTTTTATTCCTACTACTTTTCAGAAGAAAGTAACTCTACAGAAATAATCTAATCAGTAGTTTCTTGCTTCTCTGAAAGTTTCAGCAAATGTAGTACTTCTGAATTCATTTTAGGATCATTAAACTTCTTAATCTTTGGTACAGTCAAAAATAAAACAGTTTTTATCTTTGAAGTTTTGAAGTTGCCTGCAACAGAGACTATTCTCAAGCACATCAAGTCAACATAAGTATATGCCCTGATTAATTGATTAATTCTGATGTTAGGAAAGCTTTATGGAATATGAGCACTGGCATTTATGTCATGTGTAACTCTTTAAGAATGGCATTTCAATAATAAATAAAAATAGATGCCGTACAAGTAATCAGCTCTGGTTGAATAAGTCTCATCCGTATGTTCAGTATATGGATTTCTAATAATCCCTTCCCTTAAAGGAGCTTTTCAGCAGAAAGCCTTCCGCTGCCGCTTCTTGAATTAGTGCTTTCCTTATTGACTGCATGCTTTGGAGGAGAGGAACATGAGAAACTTCTGCTGCTCCATCTCCATAACCAGCTTATCAGTATTGTAGGAACAGATCCAGGGAAATATGATAAATGTGATGTTTCTGAATTTGCCAAAGAATTTCCATCATATTCATTCCAGTACTTCTCAGTTCAGCCCAAGAAAGCCTGGAGAGGCAAAGAAGAAAAGTTGATGACAAGCAAACCCTGGCTCCAGACCATCTTGCCATTTCTAGGGTGAACCAAATAGACATCTTCAACTTTAATAGCCCATCAAGTATTCTCTAGTCAGGTTTTTGACTTGCTCCTAGAAGAAGCTTCTAGATATAATTGGAGGAACTTCTGCATCAACCTGTGTAGCTAAGAAAAGCAAACATTCCTTTGACTTACCTGCTTCTCTGTGATTTTCTCCCCTGCCCCTGTGAATAGAGCAGGAAAGTGAAGACCCAGTTGTTCTGTATTGCTGTTCGGTCTCTTTATTTTTTTTCAGCCAGTCATACAGACATGTTCATTATCATCCCTTCAGTCTTAAATAGATTTTTAGTTCCTTTTCAACACCATGCTGCTTTTTATTCCTTCCCCTATAGTTCTCTCATGCTCTTAACTATGGCTACCATGATTAAGTTTCACTTTTCAGTTTGTGATATGCTGAATGCTTGTAAATAGATGGAAACTTGGATTGAGATGATAGGGGAAAGTACTAGTATCAGAATGTATCAATAATGTTCTGTTAAGAAGACAACTTTTAAAAAGTAAAGACAGGAGGGGGTGGGATCAAAGCAGCTAGGGAGGATCAAGAGAAGCCATGGTTCCTTGTAAATGTCCAGTTTATGGTTGGCTAAACATGGTTTGGGTTATTTCTGTGGCTTGTTTCTCCCCAGGTAAGCAGGAGAATTAACCCATTTTTCTGCTTGTCAGCAGGGAGAGACAAGCCTAAGATTTACGTTTAGAAGATACACTAAATAGACCATAGACAAATGTTTGTAATTTGTTTAGCAATTCCTGCTGGCAGTTTGTTCTCGTATATGCAAACTTGGTCAGACTCTGTTTTACCTCTAACAGGTATGTTGCTAAGGAGAGAGCATTGGAGCTGTTTGGTCTTTTGTTATCTCAGAAACACTTTTGGCAAGGTCTGTGATGAAAAGCTGGGACCCATAGAAATTCCACTGCCTGAAAGGGTCACACACCCATTCTGCAAAAGCATGGACTGAGGACAGATCAGGATAAGCTAAAATCTAAAGACAGTGGGGGTATAAAGAACAAATCCTGTTAGCTCCAGTGCTAAACACAGTACTTAACACAAAGTAAGATTATTATTTTGTGAGGGAACTAATATGAAAAGTGAGAGACCTATCCTTTCTTCTTTGTAGTCTCTGTGCATCACACATAATGGGGGCTGTGCCTGTGCAGTGCCTGTTGCCGGGTAGAATACAAAAGCTTTAAAGGATTTTGGTGGGAACTCCACACCCTTCCCCCGTGGTGCTATAAAGGGCAGAGCGCCCACCATGATGGTGATTTGGTTGGATTCGTTCCTCTGTGTATTCCCTCTGATTCCGTTAATTACACGGACCCTAGAGAAGGCTGCCCACGACAGGGCACAGGGCATTCTTATCACACCGTGGTGGCCATGCCAGCCTTGGTTCCCAACCATCCTCAACCTCTCCCACTGAACGTTTTTCCATCTACCGCGGGTCCCTCACCTGATCACGCAGGACATGGGGGTGATCCTCCATCCTGATCTCGATTCCCTCAACCTCACCTCGTGGTTCCTTCACTGACTGCTCCCTGTCACCTACCTTCTGTCCCAGAAAACTCATCGGTCCTGAGGGCCACTACTCGTCCGTTGGTACTGGAACCATGGTCGATACTGACCGAACCTCTTCAAACCATTTCCGTTCTGACTTCTCTACAGCAGGAGATTACCTTCATACTGCAATCCGCCCTACAACCATCCACCCGCTGGTCATATGAGGCTAAGTGGAAACGCTTCACGGAGACCAACCAGTTTCCTCCTCATTCCGCTTCCATCAAAAATATCCTCTCCTTTCTGCTCTCCCTACAGCAAGATGGCCTTAAACCCACCTCAATTAGAGTGTACATCACAGCGATTCCCACTTTCGGGGCCTTTTATCTGGATTCTTGGTGTTTTCTTACATGCTCATGCGTCGCTTCCTCAAGGGATTGCAGAATCTCCAGCCACCAACCCATCCCTCGGTCCCAACCTGGAGTCTGTTGGTGGTACTTCAGGCCCTCACCAGAGCCCCCTTCGAACCATTGGTGATGAATGACCTAAGACTGTTATCATGGAAGACTGCCTTCCTGGTCACCATTACTTCCACCGGGAGAGCAAGTGAACTATTGCTCTCCACGTAGACCCACCCTACCTTAATTTTCATAAGGAAAAGGTTATCCTACGTACTGAGCCAGCGTCCCTACCTAAGGCCGCTACAGCCTTTCATGTCAATCAGGACATTGTCCTCCCAGCATTCTTCCCCACTCCCTTGACCCCGATAGAGAAATCCCTCCAGTCTCTCAATGTACGCCCATGCCTAGCCTTTTATTGGTCCCGTACCGAGAGTTTCAGAAAGACCAAGTGCCTCTTCGTTAAATACTCCGAATCCAACAGAGGTGCTGCCATCTCCTCCCAAAGGCTTTCAAAGTGGATCGTTCAGACTATCAAACTGGCATACCAGTTAGCCAAGCTGGACCTCCTGGTTGCCCCCAAGGGACATTCCACCAGAGCTGTGGCTGCCTCCTCGGCTTTTTCAGCGGGCGTCCCGCTACCAGACATTTGCAAGGCAGCAACATGGACGACTCCTTGCCCTTTCACCAGACATTATAGACTCGATGTTCGGGCCAGACTGTTCCTTCGGCCATGCCATCCTCTCTTTGATTCTCCTCTGACGACACCGACCCACCTCTGGTTGGTAAGCTTTCTAATCACCCATTATGCGTGATGCACAGAGACCACGAAGAAGAAAGGCAGGTTGCTTACCTGTAACTGTCATTCTTCGAGTGGTCATCTGTGCATTCACACAACCCGCCTGCTGGCCCCATTCGGTGTCGGAGGACAGGACAGGAGACTCTCCCTAGCGACTCCTCGAGTCATCCATGCTCTCCGCTAGGGGTTGATCTGATGGTCTCCATAGACTGGGGGAAATGGTGGGCGCTCCACCCTTTATAGCACTGCTGGGGAGTGGTGCGGAGTTCCTGCCAAAATCCGTTAAAGCTTTTGTATTCTACCCGGCAACAGGCACTGTGCAGGCGCAGCACCCATTATATGTGAATGCACAGATGACCACTCGAATAACGACAGTTAAGGTAAGCAACCTGCCTTTGTATTTTATTCATGCTTTGAGAAATAATCAATTTGTAGTTCTGAGTGAGAGGACAGCAGAAAATGAGATTCTAGGTTTAAGCAGGATGTATAGAAATCAATTTTTTAAAAAGATAAAGATTTTTTAATTTAAATTGGATTTTTAAAATAAAGTGCTTTTGAGGAAAAATCTATGTAAAGATAGTTGTCCATTCAAGAAACATTATTTCCAAAGGTTATTCATCATGAAATAAGCATTAGTTTTTTAATTATGTAGCATGAAGCTGGATATTCATGCAATGTTTACATTTGTTGGTAAATGAATTCCATTAATCCATTCAGAATGTCATGCTCTTCCAGTGGTTTCTGTAAGATTATTGGGTAATATTTCTGTCTAGAAGATATTATCACAGATGCTTGGTTTTAGAGTTCTAGAAACTGTGAATTTGTGTCTACAGAGATCACATGCCTCTTCTTCACACCAAAAATGTTGTAAAAGAAGCATACAAAGTTGAGAAAAAGACCTTAATCCCATTGTTGCTTTGCAAATCTATGTACACAGAATTTACCTCTTAAGTGCTCAGTTTCAAACAATTCATTGACTAAAAGATGATTGTTGGGAGTGGAATAGATTTGCACAAGGAACTAAGCATAACGGGGAGGGGCAAGCAGTAAAAATGAATGTGAAACCTTTTGAGCAGAATGCTCCGCTAGTCTTTGGATCTTTTTGTGCATAGCCCAAGGTTTACCATATTATTATTTTCCTGGAAGAGAAAACCTATAATGGCAGCAGGCTGTAAAAGAGGCCCAGTTTGGGAATACTTTAATGAAGTTCCTCTACCTATGGGTAAGGCAGGCATGTGTGCAAATTACATAGAAAACCATAATTTAAATCTAGTCTTTCTGACTAGTGATTTAAATCATGATTTAAATTGATTTGATTTAAATCAAATCCATTGTAGGATTGGGCAAGGAGATGATCCAGCAATTTAGGGAGTTTCTTTCTTCCTTTGGGGCACCGAGTGCTTTGAATGGCATGGGATGCAGAACAAATGGCTGGAGTTTTCTCACATGTGGGCTCCACTTGGTTGTCTTATTCTTGGCTTAAGTCATTTCCTGCAGTGTGTGGCTTACCCATCTCGAGCCTTTTGGATTTATCATCTTATCAGCCTATTTTACAGCAGTGCAATTTGTTGCTCCTTCTCTGTGTGTGACATTTTCCAGTGTGAATTCTATAAAATGATCTGTAAAGAGATCATGCATGGATAATCCTGCTTTATAGCTTACAGTGAAGGGTGGGACTTGGTTTGAACGTCTTTGTAGTGCCTTCCAATTCAGCGATTCCATGTTGTACATGATGTCAACTGCATATGGATGGACTTTATACTGAGGCAGTCTATTAGAAAGTATCTACTGTAATACTTTCTAATCTGATTGGCAGATAAAGTTTTTTTCTCAGACCTTGTGATCCATTCAGTTAGAGAACTAGGGGTTGAACTTAAGACCTTATGCATGCAAAGACTATATTCTGCCACTTGGTTATGACGTATTTCTCTTCCCACTCCCTAGATATTGATGCAAATGGATAGTGCTCATATATAAAAGTTGGTTAGAACATCCAGTTGCAGATGTATAAAGAATAGCTACACAATGTTGGCCGTAGTCTTTCTTTATCAAGGTTTGACAGAACAGTGAGACAGGCCACTTCTCCAGTTTGGGTGGTGATTCCTAAAATCTTGAAAACTTTCAATCTGTACTCCCTGTGCTGTTCAGGCGCATGTGCATTGTGATGTCACTGGCCCACTTTTTCTTATTAAAACTCAGTATTTTCCAGTGTCCTGTGTAAAACAAGTTTTTTCATGGAAAATTGCCTGTGAGGATTTTTTAAAATTGTTCTTAAATAGTAGGTTGTAAGCCATCTTGGAAATCCTATAATGGATGCAAGTGAGGAACATTTTAAATGAGTGGAGGTTTAGATTTGCAAGAACTTGAAACAATGGTTGAATTCCTTTTGCACTTTGTGAAACAACTAATTCTGAAACAACTAATAACTGGGAACAACTGGTGATCATTCCTATCTATATATGAATATGTAATACTGATTGATAACCAGGGTGAGCTTTTTCTTACCAGTGCTATTGCTAGCCTTCTCTAGTGTTAATATTGAGAAGGAACATGCCTGTCCTGGGCACTGTAATGTACCAGGCTGGGAACCCCAGCAGGCCAGACTAGTCTTACTGACTGGAGGTTCCCCTATTTCTGATATAGCTTGAATGGGGTTAATTTACCATCTCTGACTCTGGCTGGCCTGGTCACCACTAAAAGAGTGTCCAATTTGGGGTTGGAGAGAGAGGCAACATAAGGGTAATATGTTTTTAATGTTTTAACCTCACCTCGATGGATTCAAGAGGAGCGAAGGAAATAAACATCCCTTTTGAATGTAGCAGCTGCATTGGGAGTGGGAGAAAGTTTCCTCCAGACGACTCCCCATCCCGCCACAATGACCTGGAAGCAATATTTGGTTAATGGAAACACACAATGAAGTGAAGTTTGGAAAAAACACTTCTGGCACTGCTGTTGCTTTATCGAAAGCTATGCCATTCATGGAGTGGGTATTGTGTGTGGGGGGAGGGGGAGGGGGCAGGAAATCTCCATGCTTCCTTTCCCTCTCATTTGACAAATGTTAATGCTAGTGGAGGTCTTGAATCATTGTTGTAACTGTGTCTCTTGCTTTCAGAATTGCTTTTGTAGATTTTTTTTTCAGGAAGTGTGTTTGTTTAAAGCCACAAACACTGGGTGTGAGTTTTTATTTTCCATAGTAGAACACAAGGAAGTCTTGAATAAGCCACTTACTCTGTTACAACTTCTTTATTATTTCAGAGTTCACTAGAATTGTCATAGTATTGAACAACATTATTTAACTTTGTAAATAAGGGGACATAGCACACTAAGATAATTTGCATAGCTATGTATTTGCACACAGGTCACACAGAATTGCTATATTCTTTTCAATCTAGAAATGAAAAGGAAAGCTGTTAAAATGATACTGTGGCTTCCTTTAGTTAGATTACTGGTATTAGAGAATTTATGCGAAAATTGGTCTCATTAACAGAGAATTTTGGACTATTTGACCAACTTTTGCAGACCCTGACCATCACTGGCACCATGGATACAATAAATTTATTTTATGATGGGCTAGAACTCATTTGAGATCCATTGAGATTGAAAGGCAAATGTTGAGAACTAATGCTGAAGTTCATTTGTATGCATCGTGAGGTATATCCAGGTTTTAAAAATTGTACTTCTTCATGGTATGCTGCAGATCACTCTGAACAGGATTCCTCAACACCATGATGTAGATCCCTAAGGCAGTTGTTTCAGAAGTCATTATTAGGATCCGCACTGAAGTGTACAATAATTTCTGAAAACAAGTTTGATAACATTGGCTCATATTTATCAGAGTACTTCAGTCTGATTTTCAAAACCATAATGCATCTGTTAATTTTGCTTTACAAATACCATGTTCAATAAAGAAATGGTTGTATACTAATACCAATGCTTTTTTTATTGCAGGAAGTTCCATAAGAAGTTGGGTCAGCAGGCTTGGTTGGTTGCTGCTATTACAGCTACAGAGTTCCTTATTGTGGTAAAATATGATCCCTACACTCTAACACTGTCACTTCCTTTCTACATTACCCAGTGCTGGATCCTTGGAATAATGCTTGTGCTTACCTGGACAGTGTGGCGCTTCTTCATCCGGTAAGGGAAACCTGCATTTCTAGCTGCCTTGGATGGATCTTTGGTCTAATCCTGTAGATGTCTTCCTGATTTAAAGGGAACTTAGATTTAAAAGGTTTCCATGAAAAACATATCACAGAAATGGTCAAATACATGAATACCTGGATTTTGACATCAGTGCTTGAAGGTTTTATCACACCTTGAATTAATCATTGTAGCTGCTCTTCTGTGTCTTTTGTGAGTTGAAGAGTGGAATGTGTATGATAACAACAGCTCTTTCCTGGTGTTATGGAAAAGACTCAAGCAAGTGAAGGGGAGAGTAGTCTTCCAGCACTGAGTATATGGAAGGCTGTTATAGTAGCTACAGAACTGTCACTTAAGAACTTAGAACGGTGTTTTAACTAAATAAATATGTATTTGTTTTATTTCTAGTGACATCACTTTACGGTATAAAGAAATAAGAAGGCAAAAGCAAGAACATAAATATGGAAAGGACAAGTGTTTAAGCAATGGTGATGGACATTCTGCACGTGCAGATGAGCACAGTGGGAATAAACAAAGAGAGAAAAAACTTTGAACTCAAGTAATGAATTAAGGGCTTATGAGGGTTATTTTTCCTGACTTGAAAACTTAACCCTCCCTAGTTTTTCAATTGTCAATGTTTTCTCATGTGTGAGAATCCTGTTGGAAAAGGTGCCACCTAATCTCTTTTGTGGAAAGTGTTTACAACTAACATTAGAAGCAATGCTCTTCCCACAAGGGAACCTCCACTTTAAGTGTGTTATAACTGTTTGTGTCCTCTTACACAGAGAAGAATGGGGAGGTGGAAACAAATGCAAAGGGAATCCAGTGGCCCCAATTTTGGAAACCTATTCCTATCTGGGGTATCACAAACATATTTCATGGAATAAATATGTGCACTGAGAAAAATAGTTTGTTATTTTTTGCTGGAATTACCTTGAACTGTGGAGGCAATTTTCCTGTCGTCCTGATTGATTCACCAATTAGGATACACATCAACAAAGTAAGTGGAGGGTTGCTATTGAAGCATGAGAAAAAAAACTGCATAACTTGCACATTATACCATTGCAACAGCCCTGGGAGTTCCTGGATCTAGCTGCCTATGTCTCAAAGCAAAGGTGCATTACACTGAAACAGCCTGCTAGTTTTATAATACATTCTATTGATACCAAATACTTTTCAGTTCATCTTTAATTTTGCTGTCTGTTAGCCAAATAGAGCAAAGAAAGTCTAAAGCAAGTAGAAAATAGTTAATCCACCAAAGTTGTGTATTCATTGCCTTATACTTCTGCCTATGAGCTGCTTTCTGCTCTTCCAAGGTTATGCTTCCTTGAGTCTTCGACCCCAGTTGTACTAGGCAGCAGAGTGTATCATATAATCCCACAGAACAGTCTTGTTACTCCTGGAGTTTACATTGCACTAAATAAAGTGAGGATATATGCAGGCAACTGCAAGGGGTAACAGTCAGGCATTAAATGCTAAAAGGCTACAGTTAACGTCTGTCAGGTGTCTCCAGTCTGTACTGGCTGTCTTTCACCATCCAACAGAAATGGTGTTTGTGTTATGAACATCTTCTCTACAGATACAGTTGACATAGGAACCTGTTTTGCATTCCAAACCCAATGGGGTGGATTTCTCCTTACATGTAGCACTACATTATTGCTAATAATATAACACAGTCTTAAATCAGTTGTCAGTTTTGGAAATTTGTTTTGAAATACGCCTTTTCTTTTGTTTTGAAGTGAATATAAGCTAAAATACTAGCCCTCCTCTTGCCATCATCTCCCCAAAAAATCTCAGAAATGCTGCTGGTTAAAGCACAATGCACAGACCTTGGCTCCCTTTTGTCATGATACTTGAATGGTAAAACAAGCCTGCCTTTGCCTTGTTGCTACAAGGACACTAATGTTCTCAAAAACAATGGATACTTTCACCCAAGCCAAAAAAAGAGCAACTGTATAAATGGATCTTTGAAAGCTCAGCAAGTGAGGTAATTTTTAGCATATAAAATAAGTAAAGGAACTCTGCCTCACGATGATCGGTATGAAGGAGGTCACATGAATCTTATTTAATTTGTGCATAATATACTGCTGCTTAGTCAATGAATGGCTGTTTAAATGTAAGGATTTATCCATTCAGTTATAAGGAATACTTTTGGTGTAACTAGATATTAATGGGCATCTTAAAACAGGTACAGGCAACACATGGGCCACATGCAACCGTTGTCACAGTTGACTTTGCTGTGGTCTTGGGAAAAATGTGCTTTTCTTTAAAGCAAGGAGCACTGGGAGCATGGCTTTACTTCCCAAGAAGGCATGTGCTGCATGTATATCTTGTTTTAGGGTGGGAGTCTGCTCCCACCCTGCTGAATTTTGGCAGCGAAATCAGCAATTCAGTGGTAGTTTCAGTGGTGGCAGGGGTAGTGCTGTGCTTGTTGAATTTGTGGGGGAGGAAATTAGCCCTCAGAATGCCAGAGTTGCCCACCCCCGTCTTAACAAGTCACATGCTGTGTTGGTCTTATGCATAGAAGAAACCCCTCCCCACTTAGGAAACTAGGTTTTTGTTTTTCAGGTTCATTAGGCACCTGTCTTGTGAGCTGACTAGAGGTAGTACTAGTGTTCCTGTGCTAGTGTGGCCACAGTTTTGCAAGGTTTCCATATAGCCCATGTCTGTTTTTGTTCTAGTAAATTATGCCCCTGTTGTAATTTTGTATTGTAATGTCCTCCATGTAATTCTGGTGGCAACAAGTGCAATGAGGAGAACTTGAAAAGAATTTTAATTCTGTTTGGTTTTTATTTGAGGAACCAATTGTGTAACATTTGAAGTTTAAAAGGTAACACCTCCTTTGTTTCCCAGGTTGATCTACTCTTAAAATAATACTTTTGTACTGATCTTTATGCTCATTGAAACATTGAGTCTTACACTTATAATCTGAATTATTGAACAAATGTAATAAAAAGGATGTTTGCTGGTGTGCTTCTGAGTTTCAGACTTTGTTGGGGAGGGAAGGGGTTCTCGCCTGTTATTTTCCAAAGGCCGTGGAATATACTGAGCATTACTGGTTTTTTGTTGAAAAGTTTTGACCGTGGCTGCATATAAAGTAAGTGTTGAAGAATGTGGCTTTCCAGTGCCTTAAACCAATCTAAGCTTTAGTTAGACACATCTAAGTCGCATTAACATTAGGGAGACATAGGCAGGAAGAGGGTTGGTTGGACAGAATTTCACCAGATCCTTCAGATTTCTATGACATCTCCTTAGTTTCTTGAAGAAGTAAAACAAAATGGCTCTCAATAGAATTCAAACCAATGGCAGGCAGGATGTGTTTGTCAAAGTATGCAGAGATAGTAGGTACTATTAGAATTTGCTATATAATAGTGTGTTAAGTTGATTGTTTCATTGAGTTTTTATAGCCAAGTAATTCTTACAAGAGGGAAAGTTTCTAAACTTATTCTTCAACCTGCAGACATAACTTGGCTCATTTTTTGTCAAATCAGCATTGTCTGTATGACAGTCTATATGTGTTAGGATAGATCCTGCCTCAGTGTTTAACATAAACTTCTGTCTTCAGTTATATCAGAGAAAAGAAAACATTGCTACATGTAGAGAAAAAATTAGGAAGAAGGGGAACCATTTTCTAAAATTAAGCCATTCATATGTCAATTATTTGCTCAGTTCCTAATTTTTTAAATTAATTTGATCATTGATGATAAGAAACCTGGGGAGTTTGGGGAATGAAAATGCTGGATATGAGTGGGATCCTTCTTTAACCTATTAATATATACCCTCATGAGTTGCTGCATGATCAATATCTTCAGACAATGTTAGCATTTAGAAGTTGGCACCTGGCTGCCAAGCTTTTTGTTCACAGGCCCACTAAGGTAGGCTTCATTGGGAAGTGGCTTGAGGGTTTTTCCCCCTACTGTCTAAATCTGTCACACTTGCAAGAAGCCTAAGCCTAAGAGATACTTCCACAGGATTATCATGGCCCAAGAGGGTGCCTGCCACATATATAAGATATCAATTTCTTAGTGTGGCTGAGAAAACCAAAACTCTTGACAACTCTATCGAGTTTCTTCAATTTGACCTTTGGTTCTGGAAGCACCATGATGCTCCCTCCAAAGAATTCATTGAGAGTTTGTGTTCCAATGGCATAAGCTGTGGAGTGGGTGCCAAGGAGTCCAGAATGAAGTGCAGCTGCTCTGTTACTAATCTTACTCACCATGGATTTTTATTTAGCTGCTTGGGTAAACAATTGTGGGTGATCTGTCCTCTCTCCATAGCTATAACCCTTATAGCTGCTGGTACATCAATACGGAGAAGATTAATGTGCTCTAACTTCTTGTCAATATGCATTCACTTCATCATTTGAAATAGATTAACAGTAAATTCAAGCCTCTACTTCCAGCTGACTTGCTTAAAATATTAAATAATTCAGTCTTAAAATAATGTGAGTTTATATGGCATTGAGCACTTGTTTAATGTTTGCTCATTGGAACTGATTTTGACTCAGATTTTCAGGTGATATCTGGAAATGCATACAAGCCAAAAAATATAATGGCTATTTTTATTACTGTATCAAATGTTAATTAAAATATGTCTTGGGAAACTCTGGACTGCATTGTGCAAGATGAATATCCTCTACTGCCCAGAGAGTTTTGGCTGTTAGGCAGTATAAAATAGAATAAGATAAATAAGAAATTCTGTCCCATGTAAAGAGGTTTTAGTATTGATTTGATTGAATCTTGTGGCTAAAAACTATAATCAACCATAAAACATGCAAAAAAAACCAAATCTATATGCTAGAAAGCTTATGCAGTACTAACTCCACATAGAGCAAAAGGAAGTGTTTGAGAAAGTTCTTGATATTACTTAGTATTTATGCTTAGTCATTTTGTCTATTATTCTTAGCTCTGTCAGAGGTTGTAAGGTTAGTACTATTTTTTTCTGACAGAAATGGAGACGGCCTATCAAAGTGTATTCATATGAAACTGGTTAGCCTTGTTGCAGCATGTATTTTCTGCTCAATATTAGCAGTGAGCAGCCAAACACTGTAACAGCCTACCCCAAATCTATACCTAGAACACTTTGCATATCTGCATTGTCAGTAACTTTTGATAATTTCTTTGAAGTTTTCATAAAATGTTAACAATTCCAGGGTGGACTAGAGTTGAAAAGCATGAAAGGAGAGAGAAGTAATGGAGAAACAAACAGGTAGGCAGGGACAGTGGGAATTGAGAATGATAGGAAAGAGATACAAGTAAGATGAAGCCTCAGCACCTAAATGGAAGCTGTTCAGGACCATTCTTTGCTTTGTCATCCTTTGCAGACTCTGTCCTGCATATTTCTAAATACCTCTTTCCAATTATGATGGAATGACAGGCCATATCTTTTATGTGGTGATAAACTCCCAACACCCACACTTCCAAGTTACTGATCATGACCCCTAGTTCATTGGCATTCCCAATTAACTTGAGCTCAGAAATGTTTTGCTTGTTTCATGTTGAATTAGAAAAGTGATGCTTGGTGTAGACAGGTGCTGGAGAAATTTCTCAGAAGAGTGCTAAAGAAATCCAGCAAAAAAATCTGCCCTATCACAAACATTGTGGGGGTGAGGAACAACTTAAATTTGCAGTGACCTTAAATCTGTAGGCTGCCTGCCATCCTTGAAAGGAGAAAGCAAGATAGTTGTGCAAGATGAGCTGTCTAGAGCTAATGAAGAAACCACTTGGTGTAACACTTCAGTGTGAAGTCCTACAATGGTACTAATATTTTAGAAAAGAGGGTGGATGGGTGAATGATACAGATTTATTAAAATGTTGCTAACCTGCCCTGTTTCACTTTAATTTAGGGTTAGGTACAATAATAAAGCCATTCAGCTTAAAGCATATCCATTATAATCATCAACAGGCCAAGCAACCAAGCCTCAGTCAATAAGATCCCAAAGCTGGTTTGAATAGCTGGATCTTAAATGAGGCCGTTCTGTAACTGGGGCACTGCAGCTGAGAATGCCTTTGCATTTCTTGTACAGCTCTTAACAGCAGAGTGCCTGAGAGCTCCTTCAGCAGTTCTCCCCAAGGGAGGGGTGCTTCCTCAGATAGCAAAGCCCTAATCTCTATAGGATTTTAAACATCACTAACACCTTGAACTGAGACTGAAAGTGTATTGGCAGCTGCCTCACAGCTCAGCCTCTCAACCACTATGTCAGACCAGTATGCAATGTAAATACCAATATAAAGTATGATTTGTAAAATGCATTTTGATAGCTTCCTCCTACAATCTTTTATACCTCCTTCCCACACTCTCCTCCCCTCACTCTCTGAGGAAATCTAGATAGGGCTATGCTGAATGTAGCAGCAAAACAAATACAAGCTGCCACAGTGGAAACTACTACATCTGTGCAATTTTCCTGCAGTCCACCAAGTGGCAATTTGAAGGCAACCTGCCTTTACAACCAGTTTGTTTTCCAGATGACCAGGAAATACTGCCATTTTGATCTGATTTGGAAACCTTTTCTTTGCAAGTCTCTGAGCACAGCTGACATTTCTTTGGAATGATATGCCTATTGCACAACAGTGTATCTGCAAGTCCACCCTATTGCACCAGCTACCATGTAATTAATCCCAAAGAGAAAACAAATACTGTGGAATGCTTGGACTAGAGTTTTATTGCAGGGAATCCAAGGGGAAATGCAAGTCTTCATTTTGAAAACATTCTGATTGGAGAGAGCAACAAGGATTCATTTTGCTGAAGCATTTTAGCACCATCTAAGTTCAATGGTCCCCATTTTACAAACCAAAACAAACACTGACTTCTGAATCCTTTTCTGCTCTGGAAGGTATCTTTGATTTGTTATATTCATTTGACTATTGCTATTCTGCCTGCCTTTCTAGGAAGAGGTCACCAAAGCTTATAATACAGCAATGTTATGAAAAGGAATGTTCTTTTTTTACATTTTTCATGCTCAGGAAATCAAATTAATTCATAGCTTTTATTGAAGAACACACTTCTGTTTTTCAATCAAAAGGTCTCTCTGGGTAGTTAAAAAAACTATAAATTCAGGCAGGAGACCAACAAGGGAGAGAGGTCATTTTGATGCTGCAATCAGGCCATTCAGGGCTGGCATCTGGTCCCCAATATAGAGGCTTCCTGCTTGATTTTATTTTTCAAACAATAGCAACAGCATTTAATGGGAAGCAGGCTCTCCGAAAAGCAAATTGGCTCCCATGCTGGAGGCATTCTTAGAAAACAAAAATGCTAAGTGGTGGCAGCCAAGCACTTTGTTTTGAATTCTGCCCAGAGAAAAGCAAAAGATGCATTTGGGGTAGTAGATGGGTTGGCATGGAGTGAGAGGAGTTGTTTTACTTACGGAGTGGTGGTTTTAATCTCTCTTTGGAGGGGTGTGTGATGTGATTGCCTATTTTGGTATAGTGTGGGTTTGTTTTGGTCCAGCGTTTCTGTCATTGTGTGTGAGGGGAAATGCTTGGTGTGGCATATGTTTTGCTTGCCTTTTCTCTTTGGGAATGACATGCGGTATAGGTAGTCCTGTGTGTGGGCTCACTTTCCACTTGTTCATAGACTCTTGAGTGAGTTGTTTTACTTCTAAGAAATAGAGGTTTTGTGATAGTTACAAAGCCCTTTTCCACAGCAGCTATTTTGTGGCAATGTCCATGACACACAGTCAAAATACCCACCTACTCAAAATTACTGGAGATCTAAGTTTAGGGTATTAAAGCTTAAGAACAACAGTTAATTGGTAGCTAACCCTGGGATGATGTGACCAGAACACCTTGCACTATTCAGAGTACCTTTGTTGTGAGAGTTGCACACCTTTTTCAGAGGCAGCTCCCTGTAGATACAGTTGCACTAATCCCAACCTGGACATAATGGGTGTGAAAGACCATGGTATGGATGCAGCTGCACAGCACCCAAAGCTGCTAAAAATGAAGTGAAGCTGAGTGTATATAACTCTCTGGCTAGCCCCATTCCTAGCCTGGGTCCACATCACAGGACAACCAACTGTCACAGCAGCTTGTTGTCATGTGAAACCCAGGATAGGTAGTTTTCTTCAGACTACTTACAGTAGGAATCAGTGGGTTGTTCTAGAATTTTTCCCTCAATGGGTTGTCCCATTGTGGGTCACTCCCAACTTCTAGCAAGCCACTCAGCCACTTGCTGCTCTTTCCAAGCTAGCCCTACCCTATATCCACTGTCCCCAAAATGCCCAGGCAGCAATTGAAGGTTGTTGGCACTAGCCATGAAATAGAAGTCCCACTGCATTGCTGACACTGAACCCCAATAGCACATAGTAATTAAAAATTCCTGGGCAGCCCCTCCATGATGCTACTGTGGCACTCTGAAGATGGGAAGCTGGCTGTCAAGCTAGGCATACTATCTCCCCCTGGAAGAAAACAACTGTGGCCAGCTGAAAAAGGCTTGGTTTCACAGCAGCAAGGAAAAGGGAACTCCTTCCTCCCTTGGTGTCCCTGGGGTTCTTCTGGAGCAAACCTAGAGGGAAAGAGAGAGCAAAGCATGCATGATGAATCTGAACATCTGGTGGGTTTGTCATGCTTTGAGGAACAACCAACCAACACGATAAATCATAAGAAAGGGTTGCTATGGTGTGTGAGCCCTCCCAAAGCTTTCATGTAGATGTTACGCAGCATGAGGGAGCAGTTGTAAGATGCATGCCAGAGGCCAAAGACCAGGGGCTGAAGCAGCAGTCTCCCAGCCTTTGCTTCCAGACCAGGGGCTCCCAACCTGCAGTCCCGGAGCTCTTTCTGTGTGGTCCTCCAACCTGCTTGTTTACTGCTGTCACCCTCGAGGCATTTTCTCTCAGACCTACACTGTTCTTCCTGCCTCATGCAGCACCATCTACTGCTGTTTTTCCTGTCCCTTTCTAAAAACAAACAAACCCTCTCTCACACATAATAGCAACTGTATTTCTTTCTTCTGGTCTCCATGGTTCCTTCTTGGCCTTATCCTCCATACTAGCATTTTAGCCATTCTGGATGCTTTGCTAGCCAGTAGAACTCAGGTACCTGTACCACTCCCTTGCCATGCATTACCATGTTGAAGGGTATATATGCGTGTAAGGAGAAGACATTTACAAAGAAACTAGTCTGTTAGATTTCTCTTGTGGTCTACCTGATAAATTTATCAACCTAAAGACATTTGCTGTAGGCATGTTCACAGTCATGGCATCACATACATCTGTGAACAAACTTTTTCCAAAATGAAAACTGTGAAATCCAAGTGTAGGTCAAGACTTACAGATGAACATCATTACCTTTTAAGGGCAACTGCCACAAACCTTGACTTGGTCATCAATGCCTTGGCTAACAGAAAATAGCCACAAAAATCACACTGACTAGGTAAGCATGTGATGTGTAGCTAGATAAAAGGATTCCACAGTAAAATACTTTTCCAAAATGGATTACATTCAAGTTAACATAGGGTTATTCAATGACTTCTGAATGTTCTCTTTTGATCTATGTCAGTAGGTAATTTTGTTACATTTTGATTTAAGATGTGCTCCTCTTTAGGCATTGGGCATGCTAATGCTACCCCCATGTCCCAGAATGTTGGGGGTTTTGCTAAATAGCCTGCTAGAGAAGATGTATGATTTTGAGGCTTTTATACCCACAACTAGGTGTGAAGAAAAATAGCATCAGAATAGTGGCAGCATGATTAATTGCTGAGAAATTGCCCTGCCTAAGCGATTGGGAAGGAATGAAGAAGCAGGTAAGCAGAGCACTGTGAAGCCTCAGCAGCAGCACTTCTATAAAGCTTAACAAACATGCATATCAACCACAAGGGGGTGCAAGTGTGCAAGGATTCAAGAGATGAAGCAAAATGGGCTGGCAGGAAAAGGACGGTCCTTACTGACCAAGTTAAGTGATAGTAGTGAGTTGAAAGCCAATTAACGTGTACTGCCCTCTAAAAGGTGAGGCCCTTCCTTGCTTCCCTGTCCTGGTTCCCCTCCTTCTGATGATTTAAATTTTCCTGTGGGCCTTAAAGGCCGGTGAGATGCCCCACAAAGGGGCCAGAGGAGAGAATTTCACCTCTGTAACTGGAATGTCCTGAGAACACTTACTCCTTTATTAAACGTTCAAAGAATGTAGGGCAGCACAACCTCCCCGCTTGTGCAACAGCCAGTGCTACTCCAGGCCACTGAGCTGCACTAGGTGTCTCAAGGACTGAGAGCTCAGGTTCCAGGCAGGCATTCGCTTGTTCTGAAATGCAACATGTCGTGTAGGTGGGGCCCAGTTTTCACAACAGCGGTAGATGCTGGCAACAAGGCAGAATATATATTCGTTTTGTAAGTCTAGCAGTTCCCCTGAGCACAGCTCCTTGCTTCTTGGTGGTCCTCTGTGAGCACTCAGCTCCTGAATACTGCATGCTGCTATCAATGAGCGGAAAGCAAGCTCTTGCAGCCTTGCGGTGGAGGTCTCTGAAGCCTTTACTTGGGGCCAAATAATTGCATATGCTTCTCAAATGGAAAAAGAGTTAAAGTATCAGAGTCTCTGTCATGACTGGAAGTGCTTATGGAAGCTGATCAGGCAAAGCAACCCACAACCCATGTCTATAAATACTTGTTAGCAGTGGATAAATATGATATGTAGGGTTTTAAGCAGGAATGGAATAGGGAATGGGATTTCCCATGCTAAGCAGTGGATTGGATTTAGCATCCATACCTATCACATCTATAGATCTTAGGTTGTGTCTTATTTAGCAATAGTTTTTGTTTCATAGCTATTTAACACTGAAACATCTATTTAATAAGGGATCCAGTGAATTGCTGGTGGTGCAAATACTTCTTTAAACATCGTTTTGGCATTGTCTACTCATTGTGGCAATGTCCAGTCATTGCCTCTTTTGCAGGGAAGGTTACAGATAACAGATATATTGCAATAGTCTTTAATATTCACTGATACATGCATTCTTTAAAATTATATGCTTGCTTCATGGAAATTAGTGAATGATCAGTATAAATGGATTTGCCATACCTTCTTGGCAGTTGAAAAAATGGTATTAAAATGTTGGAAGGATAAATACCTATAATGCAATGGATTGAGACCTTATAATGTTTTCAACATTGAATTGATAGCAAAAAGATGCCACCATCAAATGGATACTTCTTTGGCTTTCTGGTCTGCATTTGTTGCTGCCTGTGTATATGTGTGCATTGCTATGGATATAGTAAAATGTGTATGTATTTTTAAAAAATAAAGGGGGGAGGGAGAAGAGTTTGCTATTAGGGGAAGGGCTGCCCTTAGTGTTAGATGATGCAAGTGGCTACTTCAAGTAGCCCAAAGACACTGCTACCAAAACTAGTTTATTATGATGCAAGTTTCTGTAGAAACCTGACTAGAAAAGCATTGAGGGGAATTCAAGAGGTCTTTCTGTTTCAAAAATTGGAGTTCAAATAACAATTGGATACTGTAGCTACACAGGATGTTCTTGGCATTTATAGCCCAACAGGCCACATTAGCCATTTGGTGCAACTAGTTCCAAATAATAAATGTGCTAGTACTTCCGAGATGAATGCAAAATAGGGGTCACCAGTATGTGTCCTGTAGGTGTCCCTTGTAACCTACAGATTTAATTGCATATTTTTGCAGCTTGTGTATTCTTATTAGAAACTTGTCTTTGCTGCTGCTGCTAGTGCTTCTGTAATTTCTCATTCCACTGGAATCACCTTGTTAGAAGAATCAAAATGTCCCTTTGGTTCAGCATTCTGTTTCCTGCATGAGCTAGTCAACTCAATGCTTACAAACAGAGGGGTCGATGCTCATGAATCCCCCCTGATCCTTGTGGTCAACGTCTGGTTTTCTTAGTTTCACAATGCCCTTGTGGGGTAGGTCAGGCTGAGAGATAGGAACTGGACAGCAAGTCCACAGTGGTTGAGTGGAGTATGAATCTGACGCAAGTTCCATGCATAGGAGTGGAGATCCTGTAACTCCCTGGATGGCATTTGACTTCAATCCTAGCCTGCATGGCCAGTCATCAGTCATAACAGGATTTGTAGTCCAGCAGCTTCTGGTGGGCTATGGCTTTCCAGCACCTATCCTAGCCATTCCATGGCAGTAACACGCAGCTTCTTATATTCCAGCCCTGTAGGAAAACTGGTCAAGCCCCACCCTACACAGAGCTTTGTGGTATCTGGCTCAATGAAAAAATGGAATCCCATTGAGGGTTTTTGTTCCTTTATATAATTACTATCAAGTCATCTCTGACTTATGGCAACCCTATGAATGAATGTCCTTCTAAGTGTCCTGTTCTTGACAGCCCTGCTCAGCTCTTGTGAACTCCAGGCGGTGGCTTCCTTTACTCAATCGATCCATCTCACAGTGGGTCTTCCTCTGGCTTCAAACATTCCCAAGCATTATTGCCTTCTCCAGTGCCCAAAGTTCAACAATTTCAGTTTCATAATTTTTGCCTTCAGGGAAAGCTCCAGCTTCACTTGAGCTAAGGACCCACTTGTTCATCTTTCTGTTATTCCAGGGTTTTCACAGACCACCATGTTTCACATGCATCAGTTTTCTTCTTGTCAGAATTTTTTTCACTGTCCAGCTTTTATATCTGCACTTAATGATTGGGAATGAAATGGTATGAAAAATCTTGGTATGAAAAATCTCCAGTGAAGCTTAATGGAAGCCTGACTTTTACAGGCATTGAGCTTCGTGGGCAAGTAAATGAAGAATGCTTTATAACAAGAAGCAGCTGGGTAGTCCTTCTGCTATACATGGGCAAAAAACTATCTCTCCTGCCCCAACCACATCAATCAATAAACTTTATGTTGAAAACTCTAAAAAGACATTTAATGGCTTTCTATTTCCCATTAAAATTTCCATTAGTTACATATTCCATTTGAATGTTTTGACTGTATTTGGTTCCCCTTTATACTGTCATTTCTGTTTTGCCCATGGAAATCACTGAACACTGGGTGTGCAGCAGGTGCTGAGATCATCTTCTTTAGACCAACAGATTTTAGAAGGAAGATTTGGGGGTGGGAAGGGTGCTGTTTCAGTGCATGCAAAGGGGACTGTGTTAGGAGGCTAGTGGAGTCAACATAGGTAGTGTAAGATATAAGATGTACAAAACACTGCAGAATTTCAAGGCTGAAACCCAGTGCCCTAGGGTGTTAAGGTTTGGGCACATGGACCAAATGTGGATTCCCCAGATGGATACACCCCATTTGCCCACCCATGCTTTTCCAGCTTTTCTGACTCTCTGTCCCTCCTAAAAGCTTTCTCATCCCTCCAGTAAATAAAGCTTAGTTACTGGCATGAAATGTTTAAGTATACCTGTATTTTATTTTGGCCTCACCCCTTTTGCCTCTGGCCTCTCCTTCTGCTGGAATCCCTCCTGCAAATGTCTCTAAACTGAAGTTTGACACCCATTTCTACACACTTCTCTGGCAATAAGTCCCACTGGGACTTACACCTTAGAAGACACCTATAGGATTGCAGTGTAATCCCCTTTCACACATCAGGTACAATTTCTTATAGTTCCAGCAACTAAATTATGCAGTCTGTGGCACTCTCCCACCATCCCTCATTGGCTCAGCCAAAGCCCTTCTGCTTTGACTCTCTCCTTCTGAGAGCACTTGCACATTCTGATGGCTAAAAAATAGCGTTTTTTACATCTCAGTGCCCAAAGTCAGCGTTATGTTTGCAGAAAAGCAAAATGCTGAAGGGTTTCATATACATTGTGGTGTTGCTTCCCTTTCAAATCTTACGTTCACAGGAACTCCACTCTGCAACATTTTGCTCAGTCTCATTCTGTAGAAATGGGATCTCCTCGCAATGCTCAAGAGTCATGCTAGATCCAGGTTTTGGAGGGCCCTGGCAAGCCCAGCCCTTATGGGCCCATTCCTCAGGGAGCTGGCCTTCCCACCGCCATTGCCACCAGCTGCACCCCCTTTGTTCTCATGGCTCCCACTTGCTTTCTTGTCTCAGCCCCAACAAGAGGCAGGAAAACAAGCAGGTTGCAGATGGGAAAAGGAATGGCAACCCAGGGGGACACCTGTGGGCCCCACTGGAGTGCAAGCCCCTGGCAGGTGTCCGCCCATGCCTACTTTTGACACCAACCCTGTTCGAGAACATCATCTAATGACCGCACAGGATGTATGACAGTTTTTCATATTTATTTTCTAGTGAAGTGCACCACTTCACTGTTGTTCAGTCTATTTGGGAAAAAATAGACAACCAAACCACAAATGGCAGCCACCTTACACTTGCTCACCTGCTATTGCCTCTAGAAAGTTGACAGGCGATTTTGTGGGGGGGGGGGCAGCATCTGGCAGTAACAAGGGGGAGAATCGAGCATCCTAGAGAAGGGTCTTTCCAAACCTTGAGCTGGCCCTGCAGCAGTGGAGTGCGAATGCTGGGGATGCCAGTGAAGGGCGTGGTGAAGAACCTGCTGAGCTTTACAAAGCAACAGCCCTGACGGGAGTCGGCTGTACCCTGAGCCCTGAAGTTCAACATGACTGGAGTTTATTGTTTGACTCAGAGTATCAAAATGGTACAGTTTCAGTCTGACCTTATCAAGGTTTCAACTAGATCCAGTTTGGGAGATGGGACAGAATATGGGCCATCATGGAATTTTTGCAGATGCTGAACTGCCACTAAGCCATAACCAAGACTGGACAATGGGAGCAGCTCCAAATGAATTATGACATTCTCTCTCTCTCTCTCTCTCTCTCTCTCTCTCTCGAGTTGCAGGGCTCTCCCTCCTGTTACCTTGAGCAGAATCAATTGGAAGTGACAGTTCAAAACCACAATGGATAACTTAAAATTTCTTTTTATCTAAAAGGGCCAAGACAGAAATGGGCTCTGTGTAAGCTTGTGGGGAAGAAGTCCTTTAAGGCAGATGTTGAGGGTTTGTTCAGCAATAGGCTTTACGAATTCGGTGGTAGGCATCCACACTCCCCCTTTGGCCTGAGACTGTGAAAAGCAGACCAAATCCCTCTTAAACCACCTTTTCTGTGAAGCTTTTGGCACAGCCTATTTCCCGTGTGCTAGTGTAGTCCTTCCCAACTTGGGGCATTCCAGACGCATCCCATTCCTGATGCAAGTTGCAGCCCAACAGACTGAGAGCACGTCAGATTGAAGAAAGTTAACCTACTATAACGTAGGTTGGAAAGAAGATGCACATTTGAAAATTTGCATATTGCTTCTCTGTTTATGCTCCCCTTTCCCTCTGTCAGATTTGAAACTGCAAGGTCCTTGAGGCAGGGAAGTGTCTTCCTGTACTCTGCACTCTGTAACATCATGGACATGGTCCTTGGTATTATAGCAGCAGCAGCGTATAGCCTCTCGCTCCTTATCTCAACAGGGAGCTACTAAGATACATGACCTAACAAAGGGGCCAGCAGCTACGACTCCACAGAAACCATGCCCCATAACATACCCAGACTTGCACCTTTGTTGGGACAACGGTCAGCTTCTCCAAGTGAGCTGTTTCCCATGCAGCATCAGTTCTTGGGTTAAACAACCCAGGCATTTGTGTGGCCATTTGGGATCCAGTGAGGAATGGAGTGTTCCTGGATGGTTTGCGAAGAGAAAGCATCAAAAGCAGCAGCCTTGCTTTGCACCCACCTGCCACTCTGATTCCTGGATTGTCTGACCCAGTAATAGAGCACTGTTTGCCAACTGGGTCATATCTTTCCTCGTTAATTGGTTGCTGCTAATTTCTGCTAGTGTTATAACAAACACTATATTATACACATCACTAGTGCTGAATTACCTAATTAAACTTCCAGGTAGAGACTGGTGCTACCACCTCACGTCTTCCAGATCTGCTATACCATGGAATATAGATCTCCAGAGCAGTCCAGCATGGCGTGAGAGTTGACATACAAAGCATCTGGTGATGTGCTTTCTGCCTGCCCTCGGCCCGTACCGCCATGCAAGGCCTGGGGCCAGGGTAGAACCTAGAATGAACCTATTGCTTAATTGCAGGAGTGCAGCTAGGAAGTAATTTTTACAAAAGTATGCTATATCTCTGTATTGTATATTATAGCTTTTCTATTTTTAAAATTGCCTACTAAGGTAGATTGGGGATAGATAATGGGATAGGCTGTGGCCTGGCTCCATGTCTCTCTTCTAGCCCTGACCCTCATCCATTTTTTGACTGTAGTAGTGCGGCAATGGAACCAGTGACCTAGGGATGTTGTGGGCTGTCCCACACTAGAAGCATTCGAGATGCAATTGGACAGCCATCTGAGGACAGTTTAACTTGGTGACCTGCACTAAGCAGGGGGTTGGACCCAATGGCCTTCTGGCCCCTTCCAACTCTACTATTCTAAGCAACCCATAAAAGTTTCCCTTAAGACCTGCATCCAAGGCAGAATGTGGCTGCTTTCACAGCAGGAGACCATTCCTAAGTCCAGGGTGTTGGAAAGAGACCAATTGGAAGCTTTTAAAGTTGTCATCTGAACCCTACCTTTTTGTTCCAGTAATGAGAGCATTTACAGAGTGCTTTTGTGTGTTTGCCCATATTGCAGATGTGGTATGCAGAAGACTAAGCAAGAGCATTTAATGTCAGGCTGCTTGGTGTATCTCAAGGGCCTGGGCAAGATTTGAACTGGGGATTTCCGGGCACATACCACCAAAACCCATCTGGTAAGTGAGCATATCATGCTGTTCTTCTGGGTGGCTCTTTTGATTTGTCTGTGTCAGAAAGTGTTTCCAGCGTCATAAATGGCCTGTTCTTGTTGCTGCTGGGGAAAGGTGGCTGACATGAAGTACAGTGTGAGTTTTGGTAAAACATTCAGTCCGCATACACCCTGCCTTTTCCCTGTCTGCCCCCTTGGCATATGCAAGGTCAACCTGTACCATAATGTAGGAAGAGGTAGCCTAGGATCTGGGAGGCATGAGCACCTAACTGCACAGCACATTCTCATGTAGGGTTTTGGCTGGCCTGTATGCATGCACACTAGGGGCGATTTGAGCTGAGCAGTTAATGTGCCTAACAACCAGGCATTGTGCACATTCAACACGGTTCACAGGGCATATGCACGCAATCTGTTCGTGAAGCGGCGACTGCAAATTCTCTGGCCGTTGGGCATAATGCCCACCAGGCCTTGGGGAAAGGAGGATTTGGGTTCTTCTGAGTCAGGCACCAACATGGCTGGAACCTTCTCTGCCAAGGTGACTAGTAACAGAAAGGGCACGCCATGCAACCGATAATCCATGTGCGGAAGGCGGAATTCGGTCGGCACATTTCTCCCTCGCCCCCTTCGCCAAACGTGAGATGCCCCTTCCGCGTCCGTTCCCTGGTAAAGGACAGGCGTGACCTTGGAACCCAGCACTTTCCAGCGAAGGGAATGGCCCGCGCTGGGCAGAACCCGCTTTCTCCCCGCTCTCCGTCGCTCCCCTTCGCAGTTTCTGCGGCGTGGTTAGGTAGCCCATGTGCGGAGCAGGCGCGGCGCCATCCGGAGCACGCTCGGCGTGCCCTTGGCAGCCCGAGCTGAACCATCTCCGCGGCCCGTTGCTTGCAGCAAGCGGGGACGCCAGCGCCCGCACTTCCTTCGGCTGCTTGCTTCGGCTTTCCGCCCCTCCCCCCCCCGGACCGCGTGGCTCTCCTCAGAGATCCCCTCCCGGGGGAGGACAGGGCGGGGGGGGGGGTCGCGGGGCGCTCTCTCCAGGCATTGCAGGGGTACGTGGTGCTCCCGCAGTCAGGCAAAGGAGGGGGTGGGTTTGCATGAATCCCGCTCGTTGGCCACCGCTCGCTTAGCCGCTCCACAGCTCCGAGCAGCGTGGAGCGGCGGGGGGCGGGGATAAAGGGGACGCCACCCCACATTCTCCGGGTGAACCGCCAGTCTTTCGGCTCGGTCGTTTGGAAAGGAGCCGGCGGCTTCTTTTTGCAGCCAGGGAAGAGACGAGGAGAGAGGAGGTGACTCAGGCAGCTGCTTCAGCAGCCCCATTAGAATAACAGTTAGATCCCTTTGCCTCTTTCGCAGGCCGGCGGCGGTGGGGCAAGGAAAAGAAAGGAAGCGACATGCCCGAGCCGCGCTGCTGAGGAGCCCGAGCCGATCTGCAGAGTTTGCAGGTCATTAGTGCTGCACCAAACTCCCGGCGAGGTAAGTGGCGCCACGGCTGCTACTGCACCAACGTACCAGGCGCCCGGGAACTCGGGTCTAAGCGGGAGACAGGCTGGCCAACGCAGCCGGCAGCTCTTCCAGCGATGCTGCCGCCGCCGCCGCTGCTGTGTGCGCGCATGCTGCACAATGTCAGTGCATCGCGGCAGGCGTCTATTTCGCGTTTACGGAGCTCGCTGGGTCTGATCCTTTCGGGGAGCTCTCGCCCTTGCACACCCAGCGTCCGATCCGCGGCGCCGTCTGCTGCTTGTTGCTTTTCCCCGTCGGTCTCAGTCCACGGTACAAGACCGAGAATAGGGGCGGGGGGGGGGGCGCAGTGTGTGGAAGACATCGAGCTGCAAGGAATCTCCTTGCAAAGTTTGCGCCTCGATCGTGTGCAAGCGTATGCAAGTGGGGTGGGGGAAGCGCGGTGGTGGCTGGGCGTGACTGCCGCGCGGAGCCTTTCTATTTTGTTCTAAAAAGAAGGATAACTGGACTCGGAAAGGTCCGGCTCGCCTTGTAGAGCGTTTGTCATCCGGCCGTTGAGTAGGGGATAGGAAGGAGAAAAAGGATGAGGGTGGAAATAGCAGGGGTTAGGAAGGGCTCGTATCCAAACGCGTGTTCAGGAGGAGCCCAGGCGTGGGACGGAATTGCATCAAAGCAAAAGGTGCGCAGGACGAGCAGTTCCAGCTGCTTTGGGGAGCAGGGCTTTCCTAGAAGTTTTTGCCGCCTGGCTGGGACCGCCGTTGCAAGCTTGCATGCTTTGCTATCTAGGTCAGGGCGACGTGCCCGTGATGAAGGCAGGGCTTCCCCCACCCCGCCTTCTTCGTCCAGGACCAGCACCAGGATCGGGGGGCGCTGTGTGCTTAGCAGTATGCGTCCGTTTCTTTCTTCAAGCTGTAGTCGATTGCAGGGGTGGGAGCAAGAGGTATGGAGCTCGCTGCTGAAAAGCCCCAAACCCCTCTGACGGGGAGCAAAGGTGTTTGGGGGTGTGCGCGGGGAGGGGATTGAGGCGACAAAATAATAATCGGGAAAAGGTGATGCTCTATAATCAGGCTTTCTGTTTCTGCTTCGCCTTTCAAGCAGCTATGAGTTACCAGTTAAAACGTTTAAGATGTTTCTATCTCTGTAGTTCCCATGTACCGATTAAAGCTCTCGGTTCCTACAGCTTGGCAGTTGGTCAGTCTTTCTTTTTCTGTCCTTCTCCCCGCCCACCTTGGCTTGTTCCCCCCCCCCCCCCGAGACATCTGGAGTGCATCAGTTTCTCTTTTTTTAGCCTTTTCAAGAAAACTGCCTGCCTTTGTAGACAATTCAATGTGTAATATGGCATGAATAATGCATTGCCTGGTACAAGAATGCATTTCTCATGTGTAAATCAAGAGCCTTTCTGCTGATGGGAGTTTCAGAAACGCTATTAGGTGGAATAATGTAAAATAGCCTTAAAATAGGGGAATTCCCTTCCATCAGATCGATCAAAAATTCTCATGATTGGGTTTATTGGATGAATTAAGTTAAAATTGATTCCCCTGCCTTTTGAGAAGTCCTCAATGGGGCTTGCAGTGTATCCATAACAACTTAATTTTTTTCTTCATCCTTATCTGCATCCCAGCCTTCCTGCTAGGCCCTCAGTCAGGCAACATATTTTAAAAATCCTCATTTAAATCCTCTATTTTCAGCAACACTGGGAGGGTGAAAGAGAGCAACCAAAACTGAGGTCACCAGTGAAATAAATAGGATGTTTTGCTTATATTCATACAAGCACTAACATGAAATAATACAAAGTACAGTCCAAACTGTTAAAATCACTTAAGTGGCTTCATGCTGACTTTGCCCTGCTCTAAAAAGATGTGTTGCAGTGCAAACATACCTTTGACTGGGGGTGTGTGTGACAGTTTCAACCTTTTATAGTGAACCAGTGGGACTTACCTTGGAGTAGACATGCACCGGATTATGCTTCAGGTCCAAGAAGCACACGGAGCCCTTAAATGCTGCTGTCTCCTTAAGCAAAATGATTAAGGAGGCTAAATGATGCTGTTGAGGCTAAATTATATCCTTGCGTAATAGTTCACATAAAAGCTACCAGCCTACAAAATGCGTTACTAACTTCTTCATCCAAAAACACCCATATCAGCAACCTGAAGGAACAACACACCAGCTCTTTTTTCAATCTATAGATTCTATAGTATAGAAAATCCAGATTGCCTAATCTTACCTGCCACAGGTAGTGATTATTTTCAAGGCTGGTGCACAGAGTATGAAAGGAGTAGCAGGACTAATCACAATTGCCCTAAACTGGGAAAGAAAGGATACTCATCTGGTGGCTTGTGCGTTTCCTTAGGAGGCTCACTTTATAAATCCTTGTGCTAGAGGAAGCACTCAGTTGCGCCCCCCCCCCCAGCCTCACAGGAAATCTGTATTTCATTCTACTTGCCCTAAATTGGGGGGGGGGGGAGTGTAGTAGCTTACACTGTTTTTTTCTGTAGCTATCCCATTCCTGTAGCTGTCACTTCTGCTGTCAGTTCATCAGCCTGTATCAGACCGATCTATGCCAGCAAAGGCAAGGGATGGGCTAAAGACTTTCATCTACCAGCCACCCCCACAGTTGCATACAGGCCGAGCCACAGTGTGCCATAAAGAGAGCAAATACATTGGAGGAAGGTGCCAGCATGGCAGAAGCTAATGAGAAACTCCTGCTTGCTGCAGATGGCAAGTGAGCTAAGCTGCATGCTAGTGGGGAACACCACTTGGCATGTCTGTGCACCCCCTCACTCAGGCTTTGTTCCAGTATAAGCTTCTGCTTATTTTGTAGCTGAAAAAAGATGATAATGATGGTTTACGGTTATGAAACTTTTCTTCCAAGGAACCTAAGAGGGTACAGATGCGTGTTTTTCTGTATTTTACCCTCACCGGTAAGGCTGAGAGTCAGTGACTGGCCCAAAGGCAATTCAGAACCCAGGTCTCCCCAGTCCTAGTCCAGCGCTCAGACCATTGCACCACACTGTCTCCAGTCAGGTCCAGTCACCTCCCCCGTGCACATACGTCAGCAACAAACACAAATTTTATTGATGCAGGGACATAATCACGGGGTATGCTTTGATGACATAAGTTTAAATGGTGTTAACCAGGTGCTTTACTTTGTTCATTGCTTTTCAGTCTGAACTCTTATGCCATCTTGTTTAACTGAGAAAGTATTTTGCGAAGGCCTTCTGCTTGGGACACTCCTTCAGAAAAGGTATTTTGCTGTCGGGCTGTTTTGTTTGAGCATATTGAGCTTTATCCGTGGTTGGTTTATATGAGCTTCTGTGCTGGGGAATCTTAGCAAGACATCTCACTTGAAGTGTCAGGCTCATAAACGTACCCTTGGAGAATGTGTAGAAAAGTACATTTTCAGCAGAAATCTCTGTGTGAAATACATCGCCACTTTTGGAATTCAGCTGAATTTTCTCACATTGATGCATGATGGTGTATCTTTTTAGGTTGAATGCTGGAGGTCGATGCAGCCCCTTTTGTCAGTTCCCCTTTTGTAATCAGAGAGACTAGCCTAAGGTATAGTGGGCCATTTTTCTATGTTTCTGGTTTCAAAGGTGGGGTTCCTTCAAGAATTTGCTTTCTTGCCTATGTAGGAATATTATCTTGGGTAAATTGGCTGTTGAATGTTGACAGCTTTGTCCAGTCTGACTACAACACCCCTGCCCCCAGCTGAGTAGCATGTTTATTGTGTTCTCTGCACCAGTGCTGGGCTGAATGGGGACCGTTTGATTCAGGAACTCCACTCCTCAATCCTTGAAGTCTGTGGCTGCCTTATTTCATGGCAAGAGATGATGGGGTATGAGGTGAGACTAGGGAAGTGGGTCTCTTCAGCCTGGAGAAGAGGAGACTCAGAGGGGATATGTATGTATGTATGTATTATTCGATTTGTATCCTGCCTTTTTCCTTCCAAGGGCTCAAGGCAGCTTACATCTCCTCCTCCATCTTATCCCCACAACAACAACCCTGTGAGGTAGGTTGGGCTGAGAGTCTGTGACTGGCCCAAAGTCACCCAGTTGGCTCCATGGCTGAGCAGGGACTAGAACCCAGATCATCTGAGTCCCAGTCCCATGCTCTTAACCACTACACCATACTGGCAACATACAGGTATGTGAAAGGATGTCACATGGAGATGGGTAGAGACCTGGTCTCCCCTGCAGAGGAAGGCAGGATGCACTCAACGGAGCAAAGCTCAGGGAGCCAAGGTTCCATTTAGATGCCAGGAAGCACTTCCTGACAGTCAGGACCCCAAGGGTGTGGAATGGGCTTCCACGGGAGGTCATTGAGGCCCCATCGGTGAGGGTGTTCAAAGACAGGCTGGACATGCACATGGTGGGCATGTCGTGAGCGGAGCTGGCTGGAGCTGGTGGTCAGACTAGATGGCCCGGGAGACCCCTTCTGACTCACTCTGTTTCTCTGTTTCTATGATCTCTTGCCATGTGCTTCAGGGATTTCGCCATACCCTGAAATAACCTCGCCAGTTCCTCACAAAACACTTTGTGCTAGGGAGTACAATCCACCTGAAGTTACTCTAATGTAAACTCTCATGATGAACAGGACCTTTCATATCTCACATAATTTCACACCAATCACAGATGGACACCTTCAGCACCGTCAAGACCTCCCTGCAGCATCTTGTGCCCTGTTTATAGAGGTGTGTATGAGGGGGTGCTGTTTTGCCTGGTTTAGCATCCTATAGAGGATGATGTGTGGGCAGAATGACTTCGGCTGTTTTGACCATGCTCAGGCTGTCCTCTGCATTGAATGCACTTGAGCTTCTGGAGTCATGGGGAGAAGGTCATTGACATACTGTGGTCCTTCTCTGGAAGCCCCCACCAGATGAAGTGAGGCAGGTAGCTACTGAGAAAAGCTTTGCTTACTGGTGGTACAGAAATGTAATAAGTATCTGGCCTCAGTGATAGCGGCCAACAGAGAAAACAGAGTCCTTTTTGACCTGCATTTTCTTCCCCCGCCGCACACATGCACACACACAGACACACTTTCTTCCTAGCCTTGCAGTGACTAATTTGCAGCTGGCAAGGCTTTAGCTCCTGGGCAGTAGGTGGCCAGGGAAGAGAAAGTTCCTACAAGGTTAGGAGGCCGCTGGTCCTTGAAGCAGGCGGTGCTGTCAAAGTAAAGAGGAAGAGCAAGGTAATTGCTCTCTAGTCAGAGAGATTATTGCAGTTTGACTGACCATGTAGCAGACTTTCCCAGCGTCCCAAAGAGAAGACATTTTCTTAAAAGCATGTCAAGGCCTCATGACCTTCAGCTTCTTAGGAGGAGAACCAGAGATAATGACCTTGGAACTGCTTTCCCTAGTCTTTTGGTGGTGAGGGCTGCTTTTGTCCTGAGTACAGATGTGTTGGCTTTACTGAAGTGGCTTTGCCCCCACACTGGTGTCCCAGAAAGAGGGATAAGAAGCTGTGTGCATATTGACAGACTCTCAGACTCTGGAATAGTGGGGAGCGTGGTTTTTTGTTCCTAGGGTGGTGAGGGGATTTGATGTGTTGCATAGACAGGCAACTGTGCAGTAAAACCTTTAATTTTCCCATTATTTAAAATGTTAATTTGTGTTTTTACCTTGGATTTTGTTTGTTAGTGATGCTGTACCATATTTATGGGATGTAGGTGGCACAGTGGTTTAAACCTCTGTGCTGCTGGGCTGGTTGATCGGAAGGTCTCCGGTTTGAATCTGCACAACAGGGTGAGTTCCTGTTGCTCTGTCCCAGCTCCTGCCAACCTTGCAGTTCGAAAGCATGCAAATGCAAGTAGATAAGCAGTGGGCCACTTAAGCAGATAAGCAGCAGTACCACTTCGGTGGGCAGGTAACAGCACTTTGTATCCTGCCTTTTTCCCACCAAGGGCTCAAGGCAGCTTACATCTCCTCCTCCATCTTATCCGTGCACTTTGGTGTTTAGTCATGCTGGCCACATGACCACGGAGACTGTCTGCAGACAAACACTGGCTCCCTCGGCTAGGAAACGGAGATGAGCACCACCCCCTAGAGTCAGGCATGACTGGACTTCACGTCAAGGGGAAACCTTTACCTTTACCATATTTATATTTATATCTGTGTATTTCACTGCATTGCCACCCTGAGGTATTGTGAAGGGTGGGATACAAGAACTATAAATAAATATATAAATTCCCTGGCCTAGCCAGGAAACCATTATGGTTACAGATGTGGGAGGGGAGGTGTAAACTTTGTTTTACTTGTTTCTATTCTGTACCCATATTTCGTCACTCTGTTCAGTAAATTATATTTCATCTTTGACACAGGCGGTTTTGTTTCCTAAGCATCCTTGAATCCGAAGTGAACAAGGCTCATAGAAATCAATGCACTGTGCAAGAGGACAATGTCACTCTCAAGGCACCCGGCATTTTCTTTGGCATAATCCAATGATTCTGATTCTCCTCTGGAGTAGAACCAGCGTTTGCAGCTTTATAGTCAACGGAGGAGCTATAGACCAATATAAGCAAGTAATGAACCTCCTTGTAACAGTTTATAGCCACTGTAAACTTTTTCTGGAGTGATGCTAAAAAAAAAACCTGGGCTCCAATAAGTATTCCAACTGGATCTCAGTATCCAGTGAAATATGGTCTATTACTCTGGAGAGGGAAGTGTGCCGCTTAGAAATATAGCAAAGCGCCTGAACACCTCTGGTCGTAATGCATCAGTAGGTAATACTGATCACAAGTGGGAGGCTGCAACAAAAGCGGGTCGTGATAGTCCCAACTTTTTATTTCCATTCTTTGATAGGGTTCAGGCCCTTAAATGAAATGATCCTCAGCCCAGTGTTTGAAAAGGTAATGTACATTATTTACAAACCAGCACAGGCCTCTTCACGCATCTCTGTGCCCTGATGAGTTCAAAGAAAAAAGTGGGTGGGATGGAGACAGAGGGCATCATGCTGGTGGGACTTCTAGGTTGAGGCCCCACATCATGGCATGATGTGACCCACTGGTGTGCTTGAGGTGAGTAATCCAGCCCCTAGACCAAAAGTGCTTGCCTCCTGTTTTCAACGTCACCCTTTCTAGGGAATCCTTGTAGTCGGATAGAACAACTAGTGGTAAGAGCCTTCAGCAGAAAGAGCGAAAAAAGCATGAAAATGTATCTTCCATCTTGCATGACCATTCCATGAACTGCAAGTGGCTGATAAGCCATGGAGCACATCCTCCGACACTGAAGTTCATGGTTAGATATGTATGGCAGATGTATGAAAGGATCCTGGCTCTGGCATATTTACTGTTTTAAACAAATAGTCTTTCACGATCAAAATTTCAATATAAGCTCTTTTGGAGGGGGTTATTGAGGTATTTGTGAGATTACTTAAGTCTTCAGTAAACAGTAAACAGCACTAATTACATATCATTTCTTTTCATTTCCTCTTATGATAGCACACCATAGCCTCAATGCCTTAAAGATATGGACCATCTCAGAGTCACCAGTTAAGCTTTATCTTAGTTGATTAACAATCAATTCCATTGATAAGTTAATTAGTCATCTGATTAAGGCATGCAACCTATGTTTTAATTCTGGTTGTACTTCCTATTTTAGAAGTCATGGTTGGCTGCCCCTTTGTTCCAGGAAATCTTTTCTTCTTCCAGTGCTTGTTTTTTCCCACCATCCATTCTGAAATGTTTATCACTTCTTTTTCTGCAAATGTAAAGTGATTTCCCTGCCTTCATTTAGCCCTGCCTGTCACCATTCTCCAGTGTAGAGCAGCTCATAAAACAAAAAGAAAAGCAACTAATGAGAATCTGTTTCCAATAGCCTTTGTCTTCATTAGATTTTCATCAGCCACCAAAGGCTCCACTGATGCTTTAGCGAAACTACTGGCAACATCAATTGTCAGTATTAAGTGATGTTGCCCCAGGATATGTATAGAGAGCTTTATGGCAAAACTTTGAGGGTTATTCCAGTGAGTGGCATGAAGTTCTGGAATAGCAAGGGAGATGTATGTAATATTAGGGAGAGAGAACTCTCTGCTGAGATACAGAAGCATTTGACATTTCCCATCATGACCTCCAGCCTTTGCATCTTCTACAGTGCAGCAGAGGGGTCTGATGAGGAAGGGGCACAGGGAGCTTCTTCAGGGGTAGGACAGTCAGGACCATCCCAGCAAGAGCTGGGACACAGCTGTGCTGTTGTCCTCTGCTTCAGAGGATGCATTCCCTGCCAAAACTCCATCTCCTCCGGTTGCTGCCTACACAGTCAGGTAGGGGCAAGAGTCCAGTCAGCTCCCCGAGGAGGGGTAGAATTGAACATGCTACAGGGCTTGGCAGCTTACATAAAGCATCATTTTCTGCTCCCTTCTGTGCTCTCTGAAGTTTGTGGAATGCAGGAAACAACAGATCATCTTCTTTGGGATGTCTGCTTTGTAATACAGAATGCGCCTTTCTTATAAATCATCTCTAGAGTGAAGGGATTGAAGGCTTTTCTTCTGAGTCTTTTCTTCTACTTGAGAGTCTTAGTGGTGCAGCCCTCAAATGCGATGGAGACATCTTGGTGCTACAGACACTTACGTTCACTTGTAAGAATTTGGTGGGGCCTTTTTGGCCTTGGCTGACAGTTAAATACCAAGAGGAGGAGGAGTTTGCTGCTGAGACAACATCCTCCTCTTAGTCTAGTAGCGGCGAGTGCCAGCCACAGGAGCTGTCTAAAGAACTGTTTTCTTTCCACATTATCTGACCGCCTTCAGATGCTATCAGCATCTCCTTTTAGGTTCAAGGAACCACAGAATGAAACGCTGTCTTGTAATAACTAACTATTGCTAAGAATCTGTCTCATAATGGAGGGGAGACAGTCTTGGGCCACATGACTCAGTTGGTGGACTCACTAGATGGTCTCAAGGCAAAGAACTGTTAATGAACAAGCACTGGGGGCTCCTTTAACTAGAGATTCCGGACATTGAAACTGGGGCCATTTGCATGCAAAGTCTGTGCTCTGCCACTGAGTTGTCACATAGAATAGACTTAATGGAGCTTAAAGAGCAGAGTTGTGCATGGGTGTAGACCCTTTTAGGCCAGAAGAGTTGTGCTGGCATTCCCCCATGGAAAATTCCCAAGGAATCCCATGTAATTGGCGCTGTGCTATAAGTCCCTTAGGCTAGTAATGGGTTGACACAGTAGGATACTGCTATACGTCTCTCTGGTTCAGTAACAAAGTGCTGGCTTTGGGGAAATCTGCATTCCCACTCAGCCTTAGCCGATGTAGGGAAGGAGATTTCTCACCAGTGTTTCCCACCTGTATCATAGAAACAATATAGTGAGCTACTATATAGTTGGGGTCTTTTGAGGATGAATGAGGAAACAAAAACACTGTGCTTTAGAACAAGGGCAGGCTATAAATCTGATTAAAGGCAACATGTTTTAAATTGCCTGTCATCTAGCATTGCTATGTACAGTAGCTGCCAGATGCTAACCCTGCCTATGTTTCAGATGATGTAAATTTGCTCAGGTCATTCCCTTTTCAGTGTTGACTCAACTGGTTTTATTTTCTTTGCAGAATGCAGTGATTCTCAGGCTGTGGCCATGCAGGATTGACCAACCATTTGGGACTGAGCTCTCAAAGAAAATAATCTTGGAAAGGAACACAGTTTGCATATTTACATTTGGAATCACATCATTAGCATTATTGTTAGAAGCAGTATTGATGGAGTGCCTTGTACCTAGTTAGTGTGTTGCAGAGTAACATGAGCAAAAGCCTTGCTCGCTTAAGGAGCAGGCAACGCTGGGAGAAGGAGAGGCAAGGACAGCCAGTGAATAGCGGGAATGTATGAGCGAATGGCTGCTGCGTGCTCTTACGGCGTGACCCCGTGCACTTCTGCTCAGAAGCAAGTCCAGCTGTGCTCAGAGGACTTGCTCCTAGGAGAAGGAGGGCTGAAGGCTTCTTATCAGCCTGAGATGCTGAATAAGACGTGAGGTTAAAGGCTTCACCAAAAATCTTAAATTTCATGAAAAGAGCGCTGTTTTCCCAACTGAGTACCCCCCAGATAGGTTGGATTACAACTCGCAGCATGCTCTGGGGAATGATGAAAGCTGTAGGTCGCATGGGGAGGGCACCAGAATGGAGACTTTGCTCAGGGATGAGAATAAGTCGTATTATTTGGCATCTTTCTTATTCCATTTTGGACAGGTTAAAACTCAGCATGTTTACATTGTTCAGCACCAAGAACAGCGACAGGGGTTAATTATGATCTATAGTGTTTCTGTATAACAAGGTAACTTGAGTAAAACTTTGCTAGATATGAGATCATGGCAACGTGACTGACACCTCTGCTTCTTCTATGCTACATGTCTGCATTAGAATTGGATATTCCTGGTATGCTTTGGAGATGGTTGCTTATCAATTTATTCTATTTAATTTGAATCCTGCCTTTTTACTAAAAATAACACGCATGGTAGCTTACAATCACTAATAAAACTTGATGAGAACAGTAATAAGCAAATATATTAAAACACGGTTTAAAACCCTAGTAGCCAGTTCTTCGTTGTTCATAAATTTAGAAACAACCCAAATGGAATTCCGGGTAATAGAAGATGCATGCAAAATACTCTCATTTCAACCTTCCAGCTGGTTGGGTTCGTCAGGAACAGTCCAGCTGTTGATGAGTAATTTCCCCCACTGCAGATCTGTTGCGACCACAAGCATTCAGTGGCACATGGCAACAACTATCCTGGGCTGGTAGACCATAATCCTCACTATTGTGATTTCTGCTGTAGCTTCTTTAGGTTGATGCCTCTTTTTAGTTTTTTATCTTCAGTCTAGTTCCTTAAACACAGCAGTAGGGTATTCTAGGCAGGAAATGAAAAAAAGATAATATTGGAAAGGTTTGTTTTGTTTAGCCATAGTACTTCAGTGTAAAGTGTTAGTAGAGGGCTTATTCACTCATAAGTATTTACAGTACAACTCGATTACCTTGACTTGCTTGTACAAGTGAGCCATCACAGATCAGAGAGCACTCACATAATTTCCATGTTAATTCACCTCTCCACTGCACAAGGACCCAATACTTTTAGTGACAAGAGTTTAGAGGGATCATAGAACTGGCTAATGCTGAAAGGGTATGCGAATGTGTGAGTGGCTTCATGTGTTACAGTAGGTTATAGCCAACCTTGCTGTAGCAAAAGTTCACTTGTACAGCAGGACTTTCTCCCTCACTACCTTCCTTGCATGGCCCAAAAATCTATTCCAAGGGATTTCCCAGTCCCATGGAGCTGATTTCGAAGTCATGCAGGAAACTGTTGGGGAAGAATCACCTCCATCATCTGGTTCTGTGGACAGAAGCAGTTCCACTGACAGAACTGCACTGCTGGACTGAACCTGGTGTCTGTATAAGAAGGGAAAACAAAGCTCGGGCTTGATGAAAATAGCACGATTAAAAGAGCCTTCCCCAGCTTAGTACCATCCAGGTGCGTGGACTGCAACTCCCAGCATCCCCCAGCCAGCATGGAGCATACTGGGTGGGAACAGTGGGAGCAGCAGTTCAACACCCCTGGAGGGCACTAGGTCGGGAAAGGCTGGGTTAAACTTTTCTTTAGGCAGTAGGAACCACAACATTTCTTTCGGTTTATTTCTGCTTCTTCCTCATAGAATCTTGGTGATTTAAGATCCACAGACAAAATGTACTAGAAGCTGCATTACTTAGGATCTTGCAGGCATGCTTTAAAAAAAATTCAGTGCGATTAGGGATTCGTGTTCATCCATTTCGCCGTCCCACCTCAGTTTGCTGGTGTGACATCTCAATGTACTCAATGCCAGTTTTATGGCCCCTGTTGTATAAAGATGGCTTTGCATCCGTGAGATGGTTGCCCCCTTTTGGAGTGGAAGATTTAAAACTCCCCATCTGTAGTATAATCTTTTATGACATAGTTGGAAGAGCAGCATGCAGAATATCTTGTACAGAAACCAGAGGTCACAGGGCAGTTCTCCAGCAAACCCAGCCAGGCATGTTAATCAGGAAAGACCAGAGTCAACATAATAGCAGATCATCCAGGCACACCCTGATCCGACAATCCAGAAGAATATAATGATCCATGGTATTGAGGGCCACTGAGACAGCTAGGAGAGTCAGCATGGTCACGCTCTCAGCCTTGCGTAAGCAATCCAGCAGGGCACTCAAAGCTGTTGCCATGCTACAGTTAGGCTGAGAAGCAGCTTGCGACAGGTCTGAGCATGGGCAGGGAGGCTGTGGGCAATGGTCATAATTTCCGTCCTGTCTCAGATGCAAATACTCAAACTCTATCAGTTGGTAGGAGGGGTCCCCAACCAAGTTGATGCTATCCTGAATGAGAATGAGGAAAAAGCGTATGAAAAGTTCATACTTGGTGCTGCCATCTGGATCCTGGTGTACATAACTGGGAGAGTGTCACACGACTGTTGTCCAGGCATGTTTCAGTTATACAAAGCAGATCAGCAGCGATGTTCTTGGGTAAGGTGAGAGGTAGTTAATGCCTTTACCATTAATCAGTCCGGTGTTTGCAGGCAGCACCTACAGGCCCGAAGGAAGTGAATTCAAGTGACAGAAACTTGGAGATGGAGTGGTAGCAGCATTGGTGACCATGCCAGTTTCGCCTTCCTCTTGATGGAGACCTCTGCGTGCCCCTGCTGTAGTGCTCTCTGCCTACCATTATGGCAGCCACTTCTGCTTCATCACATGCTGTATATGTTGGTCATCCAAACAATATTGCAAGCCATTTTGGAGAATGCATTTGAGAGGCGAGGTATAAAATGTACGATAGGCTGCCTGTTTGGTTCAGTGTGTGGGAGGATCTTTTCCATCCTTATGAGAAATGGAAAAAAAACAGTAAAGTTTTCACGTAGGTCCTGTGCTTAACAGATTCACGAGGGAGGGAAGCAGAGTGAGAGGGTCTGGCTGCTTTTCACATCAGTAAATAATTGGAAGGTGTCAAAAGTACACCACTGTCAAACGACCTGTGGAATGTGAGGTGCATCCCTTTTTCCCTTGGCCACTGGATAGTAACTTTGTTTACAGAGCTGAGCAGGGATGAATATTTAATTACTGTTGACTGAGGAAAATGAGCCGCTCAGTCAACACAAGAGCCTGAAAAGCTCTTCCCTGCAAGGGTTACTTCAGTGAAAGAAAGTTGAAACTGCCTTTTCACAGTAACCATACCGATCCCATCTGAAGAGTCTAGTATGGGTTGTCACAGAACCATCGGTTGTTGAAGCAAGCAAGAGAAGGAGCCAGCCAAGATAAGAAACATTGGTGAACAACCTGCAGTTCACAGCCCAACAGCAAAGCATGGATTCTCTTCATGGGTTCTTTGGGGTTAACAAGCTGTGGTTTGTTAGCACAGCTGGCTTCAGACACCAAGATGATCCACAGTTCAACAACAGCCCAGACTTAACCCTTGACTGTGGGTTTTCATATTGCTTGAACTCAGTAAAGTATCTGTTCATATGTGTGCCTGTATGAGACATTGCATAGAGAAAGCATCGTCTTTCATGATGCTTCCTCCCTCTCTGAAATGGCTGTCATGAGATGAATGCTGCAACTGGGCTCAGAGAACACCTGTTGACACACAGTGTTCTGCATCTGCCCTTCCCATCTCTTTCTCTGCCTCTGGAATTGTCCCCCCTTGCAAATTTCCCTGATTTTGCTACAGGATTCTGTATTTCCTTGCAACAGAATACCTAGCTAAACACAGCAGCATTTAGACTTCTATACTGTCCTTGTACCATGGGAAGATGCTCCTTGAAGCCATGGCAAAAATAGACAGTTTTTAATGGGGGAATCCATTTACTAACTCCGGCACGATCTTTCTGTTTTGCTGTGGCATCAAAATAAAGCCAACTCCACATTAAATGAGTTGGCTGGATATTATCCAATGCAGAGTGATTTGTACACAGAAAATGAGGCAAATGATGAGGAATTATAAATGCATAGTAGAGAGAAAGAGTTGCTAAGGTGGTTATAGGATGTGAATGAGGTAGAAAGGGAGTGAAATCCAGACAGCAGAAGAGAGGATTTATTTGCTGGAGAACTGGAGTTTTCAGGAGTTGTCTGTATAAAGTTCTCTTTCAGCCATGTGGAGGCACATGAAGCAACACTGCCAAAGTTAAGCCACCTTAAATTGCATTCTGGGAGTGCCTTAAGCATCAGTATGGAAGAGAGTTGAACATATTTCTAAGGTCTTCAGACTTAAAGGTGCTGAACTTTAGCAGGATTCTGCTAGTGCATTTAAAACATTCCTTGAAAGGTGCTGCTGCTGCTGCTGCTCCTCCTCCTGAAATACAAAGCAAGCTAGCTCCATGGCTGCCTTAATTAATCGCCTCCTTTCTGTTTCTGGGTCTGTCAAAAGTACCCAGTATGGCTGCAGAAGTTAATGACATTGGATGTGCATGCTGTTTTGAAGCAAGAGACATCAATCGTATTGAAAATTATTTCAGTTTTTTAAATTACCATGAACTGCCCTTTTTTTGCATTTATTTTCTTTTAATCACAGAAGCCATCAAATTTATTTATGCCAACAGTCGCTGCTCCTTTTAGCATTACAGATATGTCAAGAAGGGCACGAGAGGCAGAAGTTTAACAAGGCGCCCATGAGCATTTTGGGGCTCTGATGGAAGAATGGCAGAACACTGGATCCAGAGGTTTTACCCCACTGGCAGGAGCATCAGTAATTGGAGTTTGGCTCAGAAAATTATTGCAGGCAGAAGACAATTGAGGATCCTGTGATCTTCACAGATTCTGCCTTCCTTCTGCATTCCCTTGTCCCACCTTTTCCACTGTTGCTATCTTCCTGAGCAGAGTTTTGGAGAACATAGGGGGGTTTAGAGAAAAGGGAAGTTGGTGAAGATCGCCTCCTCCCCTAGTCACTTAGTGAAACTGCTTCACCAAATCAAAAGCCTCTTGCTGATGGAAGGAGCTTCTCCATCTGCAGGCAGCTTTAGCTGGATTCAGCTCAGTCTCTTGACTGAAAGTTGCTGAGATGGAAGAGTCTTTAGAACATCCTGGCCCCATACATCAGAATCTATAGCACTCTACTAAAAGTGGTGATAAAAAATCTTGATAGAGATCCTTGAGGCAAAACACTGAGGGTCACTTAGAAGGACAGGCAAGTTTCCATCAAATCTTGACCAATTCATTACCCGGATATGAAATGGAACAAGGCAGTAATTCTTCTCCAGCAAACAGAGAAAGAGCCTTCAATGAACAAAAGATAAATCGGATCTCCTCCATTGGCAGGTTATATTGCAGTCATTTTGCAAGGTCCCAGTGATCAGTGACCTCTAATCCTAGATGGCCTACTTGAGAAACAAGTTTCAGGGAAGCATTTCTGCAACATAATGCATGCCAGTGACTCACGCAGTGCCAAAGACAAGGCAGGCTCTTGTTTCCAGTAAGAAGTTCCCAGTCCCTGGCTGGGATTTTAAACTTGTGATACCTACCAACTCATCAGGTCACTACTCGCTATTGGGAGCCTTTTATAAAGCAAACTCCAAGGCCTAATAAATGTGTTTTGTGTGTCTGGCACAATTACCACTGGGAATTTGACTGCATGGCAGCTACCCCCCCCCCCCCCCCCGGGGCAGACAAACTGGAGATGACTAAAGCCAAGTTCCCAGCTCAATTCATCAGGACTTGGTAAAGACATTAAAGGAAATGAGCTAAGAAGTCTACATGGAGGTTCTTTTTTTCCTGTGAGTTTATTTTTTCATTTCAGCTTATATATCTCAGTAGGGAAAGCCAGTACTATGATCCATATATTGCAGTACTATAATCCCTATTAGGACTGTATCTATGCCAATGAACCTAGCCCCCCCCCCCCCATATCACTGTTTCGCTAGAACTAAACCTGAACTGTACACAGCTGCTTAACCTGAAGCTCACCATGCAGAGCCCCTGTGGTTTGATCCCTCAACAGCAACTCTGCCCCAGTGAAGGTCATGCATCAGGACTATGAGGAAGCTCTTAAAATGCCATTTAAAATAACTAGTACATTTCTTGATTGTTTGCCTCCTGCTCAAAGTAATAGCTACATGGAACACAGATATTAAATCTCTATCTTTTGTCATAAAAAGCTGCACTTAATCACTTTCTGCCCATCACACAAGTGCCCAAGGAGGAGAGCAAAACAAGGTTGTAGGCATCTTGCCCACTCCTTGTTTCCTTAACCATTTGTTGTTGGAGTGACTAAGGCTGCCATCCTTGCCTGGAAGTGATTTCCATTAACTCATGTGGGTTCCTGAGTAGAGCTTTAGAAGAGCATACTATAAATTGGTTATGATTAATCTGGTTCAAATCAATGGGACAAGTTGAACACCACTAACTTAAGGCCAACTGAAATCCATGGGGCTGCACTTCAGTCTGGAACTAATCCAATGATTCTGTTCCAATGCAAGGTATAAGAAAGAACGGAAAGAATAGGGGAAAACAACCTTGTAATTATACTCTTACAACCTTAATGACTGCATCTTGTGGTCCTTCAAAGGGAGGGGTCTCCACACTTTCTGGTTCCCTGGACACATTTGGCATTTTGAGAAAGTGCCTTGGGTACCCCCACAAATTAGGAATGGCAGGTCAATCACAAAAAAGTTGGACGTGCCCCCTTCACTGTGCTTGTACAAGCGCATGAATATGCATCTTGTGTGTGCACTACTCCCTTCTGGTTTCTCTTTCTTGCCCTCCCTCTCCTGCCTTGCCTACCCTACCCTACCCTCCTCTGGCCTGCCTTGTGTGTTCTCTCCCTCCTTCCCCCTTTATTCCCATCCATTCTTCTGGCTGATCTTTCTCTCACCTTCTGGCCCTTCCTTCCTTCTCTCAGAAGGCCCTTCTGACCTTCTCTCTCCCCCCCCCCCCGCCTCTTCTCCTATCCCCATCCTCCTCCCTTTCTCTTTGTGTTTTGTTTTTCTCTTTCTTTCTCTCTATTTGCCATCCATTTGCATGCGATGAAAAAAGGCCGCTTTGCTGAAAATTGACTGGGCAGGGTTAAGGTCACACTCTGCCAAGGACCCTGTTGCCCCAGGGATCTTTGCTGGGAAGGGGACATGACCTGTCCCAGTCACTTTTGGCAGGGAGGGTGTCCCCTCTTCCTGGGCAAGAGAATAGGTGAATTGCTGCATTGACTTGGCTCAAGTTTCAGCCTAGCCCTGCGGGTGTTGTGGTGGCCATAGGCACCATGTTGGAGAGGTGGAGGAGTGATGGAGTGATGGAACTTCGGATTGGCAGCCAGGGCCCACAAGCTAGAGCAAGGAAACCGTCTGGCCATCAACTCTCCAGCCTCGTTCCCAGTACTTTTGCCACACAAGGGCTTTCTTAAGTGATGATGGAAGCAGAGCCGGTGCTAAGCCTTATATACTGTAGTACTAGAGCTGTGTGCAAAGAATAACAGGGCAGGATACTGGAATGGGGCATTAACTGTGGGAAGAAAGACCTCTGTTTGCACTGCTATAGTGTCAGCAGCATTCAAGGATTAGGCTTCCCACAAAAAAGAGATGACTGAAAGGTACAAAAAGCTGCATTCAGAATCTGCAAATGGGCAGCACAGTGCTGAATGGCATTTCTTTTTTGTATTAATGATGGTGGGGACAGAAGCCGGGGGTTACAGTTTCATGATTTTTTTCCAGGACAACAGAGTGTGGTCTCGAGTGACTCTAGAAGTGGAGCAGTTCTTGTGTTGCTTCAGGACAGTGTCTGTGTGGGCACCGCACTGCCCCAATTCTGTCACCCCCATTTTCTCAGTCTCTTGTTTCAATCCTCTCTCCTAGGCAATCACTCTAGCCCAGAATTAAGTCGCCATGGACACTAACATTGCCAAACACCAGCTCAGCGGTGAGTATGTTGTGTGCTGTGCAAACTGCGGCGGAGCATTTTTTGAGGATGTTAATTGCAATTAAATTTTCCTTGCTATACAAAATACATCATGCTGTGCAGGCATTTTCTGGACTCAGCAACCACAGATGGGGTGAAGCAGTTACAGCCCTAAAAGGCGGGCAGGCAGGCAGGTAGGTATCCAGACAGAGTTTGAGGTGCTGTATCTAAAAATGTCACATGGTGAGGATCTACATTTTCTACAGTTTCTACCCTACATTTTCCCAAGTGTTGATACATTCTAAGTGCTAAGGACCAAGCAAGAGGAAATGATGGAGATCTGTGTGAGTGCACTGCCTCAGTTCTGAAATCTCTGCAGCACGTTGCAGGTGAACTGCTGGGCCCCATTCAGAGTGTTAGTATGAGTGTACAAAACCATAAATGGCAAAGCGGCCAGTTATGTAAGGGCCACTTTCCCCAGTACTGACCAGTCTGGGTCTTAAAACTGTTCTCCTGAAGAGTACTACCGGGGTATGACAGCTCGGTCATGGAACTCCCTCCCAAAGATCTATCTGTTCCCTTTGTTGTTTAGGTGCCCCTTGAAAACGCATTTCTTTGTACAGCCTTCTGAGATATAATCAATTATCTGTGTAGTTTTCCTAATGGCTTTATTGTAATGTATTATATATTTGTGCTGGTGATTGTGTTTGGTATTGTGTTTCTGAAAGTAATCCCAGTTTCTCTGTGAGGAGCATGGGATAGGATATTAGGAGGGTGAGTACCAGGAGGAGGGCCTTCTCTGCGGTGGCGCCCCACCTATGGAATGCGCTCCCCAGAGAGGTCCGCCTGGCGCCATCGTTATTTGTTTTTCAGCGCCAGGCCAAGACATTTTTATTTAAATGATATTTTAACTGTTAATTGCTGTTTCTATTTATTGGTTTTATAGTGTTGCCGAAATGCTCCGGATTTTTAATGTCTATTCTATATTTGTTAATTTGTTTTGTAAGCTGCCCCAAGACTTTCTGCAATGGGGGCGGCATAAAAATGCTATAAAATAAATAGATAGATAGAAGTTCAGTAAATAAAATGCACAGGGAGAGCTTAGAGTGAGCTGTGTGGTAAGGTCTGTGGTAAGATGATGAGCAGTGCGAAGCTACAGACATACGTGGTGACCCTGATTTGAGTCAGACTGCTGGTCTGTTTGTTTCCTAAAAAATAATGATGTTCTCCAAACTGGTTTTTAGAGGGTTTTCAAATGAATGTTTGGGAAACAGTATGCAGCATAGTTTTATGGGTTACCTGGTCTTCTTGAAAGTACGCATTCTTTGAAATTGGCCCAAGAATATCTGGATACAAGAAGAGACTTGGCTGTATGGGGAAGTTGCTTGTTAGCTTGATTCAACAAACTCTCTTACTGTCAGCCTCTTATAGATCACAGTTTCTGTGTTGGCTGGTGAGATGTTCACATTTATCTTAATTAAGCAGAAGCAATTTTCTGTGTCAGTATGAAATACATAGCATGAAGCTGAAATCTTGGCCATATATCTTTCTTGAAAAGATGACTGCAGTGCCAGGCTGGTGAACAGGCTGCTTGGTTAAATATGAAAACAGAATATTTGAAAAACAAATAAGTCAAAATACCAAAGATTGTTCACTTTGCTCCCTCCTGACTGAACAAAAACACAATGAAAGAAACACATGCTAATATTCATTAGGAAGGGGAAAATTGATTTTAAAAGCCAGGGATATCTGAGGTTAAAGAAGGAAAAAGAGTCCTGAGAAAGAGCAGTAGGTGATTATAAATAACAGGAGCTGAATATTAAGGAATTCTTCAGCAAAAGCTTTTTCATATAAAGAAAGATAAAAAGGTAAGAACAAGATAATGGTCCTTTTTCTACATCTAAGAAGTTACATCAGTGAGCTCTAAGAAAGAGTTTTGTTGCTATTATGGCAAAGATCCAGTTATGTCAGATGACCACAGTTCTTCTTAAGTATTTGACCAAACAATGATGCTGTAGTGCAGCTCTATAAAGATGGGAGTCATGTGGTTGTCAGTGCAAATCAATCTGTAATTTTCAGTGGAAAAAATGATCTTTACAAGGGCAAGGGTGGGGAAATTAAAGATGACCCGGCCTAAGACTCGCAGTTTCATTCTGAGCCCAGCATTGCTAATCCATCAAAGGAAATTCCACACAGAAGGTTAGTCACAGAATGTTCCTGTAATATTCAGATATACTGTGGTGTGTGCTGGGCTCCCTCTCAAACACTCTTGTTTTCTTTCAGTCATAAAAAATCCACCTGGATGGGAAGTAGGTGTCTATATTACTGGTGCACTGGTTCTGCTGGGAATAGCTGGAGTGAACTTGTGGAAGCTTTGGAAATCGGGCAGCTATCCCACACCATCTCCATTCCCAAATTATGACTACCGATACCTCGAGCAAAAGTATGGGACTACATATTATCAGATCAAGCAAAAGGTAAAGAGCAGTTGACTGTAATACTACTGAGAAACCCACCAATTGCCGCATTCGCCCAAGCATGATCCAGAGCTCCATGTCCAAGCATGATCCATGTCTAAGCATGATCCAGAGCTCCCTCTTGAGTTCAGCCTGTATATTCCAGTGTAAGAGAATTAAAGCACAGTCCGAAATACGTTCAGACAAAAAGAAATCAAGCCCCAGAATTCCCAAGATGTCCCAGCCAGCATGAGAATTGTAGGACTTTTTTCTGTCTAATTGTGCATAGTTTTTAGGTTATAGAAGAAAATGTTTTGGATGCTTAAAGCATGAGCAGACAGAATCTTGCTCCAGTGGATATGCCGACACAGGAGAGGTGACCAAGGAAAGGCAGTGAAATAAAGACAGGGTAACTGGGAAGAATATACAGTTATTTCAGTTGATAGAAAAATAAAGCAGGGCTTTCAGTGGAAATCTAAGAGAGCAGGCTGACATTGTTTATATATACATATTTCCCCAAGGGGTGAGGTGTGACAGCTGTACAGTGCCTGGCCAGATTTGCTTTATTCAGCAGGAGAGGTGACTGGAGACCTAAGGCATTTCTGTAATATTTCAGTTTATTTACAAGTGTACATGGTTGAGCATAGGTAGAGGGGCACATCTGCAATCCTACATCCTCTAGAGAGAGGTGTGCCCCAGAAGGAGCTAGCTTCCTCTCTTGCTTTCTTCCCTTCCAGATCCTTTTTACAGACACACACAGACCAAGAGTCAGGAAGGGAGAAAAGAATGCCTTTATTTGGAACAGAATAATCTGGGATTTTCCTTTTACCTAGTTATTGAGGGAATGTCTGCTGGTCACATATTATTTCATTTATTATTGTTGCTGTAGCTCTTGTTCTATCCTGCCTTCTTTCCTCTTGTAAAGAGCTCTTGTCAGCTTACTGGTCATTGTCTTCGCCATTTTATCCACATAACAACGCTGTGAGGTAGGTTTAGCTGAGTGTGAATGATTGGCACAAAGCCACCCAGTAAGCTTCATGGACAAGAGGAGAGGAGAACCCAGCTGTCCTGTGTCCCTCTCCCATAATCTAACCACCATGGCTACACTGGCTTTCAGTGTCATTCACAGTGTTGCGGTATGATTCCCACTATCCCACATCCAGTGACCATGGTGACTGGGGATGGTGGGAGCTTTAGACTGATACATTTGGAGAACAGATAGTTCTGTTAACACTGGGCTTGAACAGTTTCGATCAGTCTTTTTTCCCTTCTGGCCCCATCAACCCTCTCCTGTCCATACTGGCAACACCACAAAGTGGTGCTCCCCGACTACAGTCAGAGCATGAGCTGGCTGTGCTGCGTCTGTGCCTGGCTTCTGTGAAATGACCTGATGGGTGTAGAGGGATTTCTGCTGGGTGCCTCTTCAGGAAGATATGCACCAATTGCTAACGTCCCTGGTCTTGATCAAGGATGTATATGGCAGGTGTCTTGAGAGTTCCAGTTCCGAGCGGTTTCTGGGAGCATTTTACCATACGCTCACCGAGTTACTGTGCTGTGGTAATGCTGGAGATGAGGCGCAGGGCGAAGGATCAGAATTACAGTTGCTGGATGTCACAGTCCTGAATCTGCTCATTCAGATCAGGCTTGTTTGTCCAGTCTGTCCATTAAGGCCTGTGAATTGGACTTCACTGCTGGGACTGGAGTCTTCAGAACTTTGCAGTAAACCCCAGTCACAACAAATAGGGCCTGTACAGCTCCCTTGGAGAGCGAGTTCCTTGGAAATGAATGGCAATCCTTCCATTCACTTTAATCCAGGAGGACTTATTTGTCCTATGGGGCTAGGCTGTGTGAGTCCTCCAGGAAGGGATATTTGAGAGTATATCCGACTGCACTTGCTTAATATGGCTTGTTTTCCCCCCTCACTGGCTCGCCTTTTGCCTCATAAATAGGAAGTACCTGACAGGTGTTTATCTGCACAGCCCCTCCACAGGCAGGCGGAGAACACAGAGAGGAAAAGGGTTGCAGCGGAGAGGGAATTGTGCACCATTCTGAAGGCTTCAGCAGGGCTATTAACACCGGCAAACACAGGAAAACTCGAGGCCGCATAAATTGGCTTATTGATCCTCAGTCAGAGTTAATATATTCCCACAGTGGCTGAGGGCTTAATGGCTCAAAGCCACCTTGTTCTAGCCGCCTTGGTAGAAGTAGCCTAGATCATCTGTGTGTGAGAGGGAGAGCCTGGCTGTGCTGGACAGCAGCCCTGACTATTGTAGCTGGTTCAAATACGTGTTTGAATTGATGGCAGAATGAGGTCTGCGGTCTTTGAATCAAAGATCATAATTAAGAAACAGTGGGAAGGGTTGTAGTCAGCAATGGAGCAGATGCTGTGCATGCAGGCGGTCCCAGGTTCGATCTTTGGCAGCTCCATGTAGGGCTGCAGAGATGCTGCCAGTCAGGGTACCGCATTTGATGGACCAATGGAGTGAGTCCTAACAAGGCAGCTTCCTAGGGATGCATTGCTCAAGGGACAGACTGCCCACAGGATCCTTTGGATTCATATCTCAAAGTGGGGTTCCCAAGTATTTTGGGTCAGTGGACACTTTTGAGATGTTGGGAGGGGGTTGTGGGTGTTCTCTGAAGATGCCTGCCATAGGGTGCTTTTCCCTAGAGAAAACAGCTGTCATAGTGAGCATGGCTGCTCAAAAAACATAAAAAACAGGAAGAGTATGGCGCCTGGTGGGCAGCGAGAAAGATGTTTCTGGGCAGGTTGGTGCCCATATGAGAGACTACAGGTTTTTTAAGTGTTGCACACTGATTTTTATTTATTTATTTATTTATTTTTGTGCAGTTGGGTATTGCGAAAACACCCTTTCCCTTTTATTCCAGCTTGATTTTTCCCTCCTATAGTCCTAGGTGCTGCTTAAGGTCAGGGTCAGGGTCAGGCAAGCTGTTCATGAATCGTATACAGTTTTCTCTCAAGTCATGATAGGATTATGTGCCATCCACCTATGCAATGACTGTTGATAAAACCAAGAAATTAAAGGAAGGAAACAGTTCTGATTCTAAAAGAGGATAAAAAGAAGGGTTCTCTGAAAATGCCAAAAATGTACATATACTGTACATTTAAGAATAAAAACAGGATGGGAAGATAATTCTGGAACAGCTGCTGCATTAAACCAATTATTGCAGGAGAAACAACAGTCTTGTGGCAGTTTAACAACTAGCAAGGGCTTCTTGCTGCAAAAGCGCACACCAGAGTACATTTGCTTTATTTTGTTGTGTGGTGTGCATTGTTCTTCTGGAGCGAGCTGGAGCGCAGAGATAAGCATTTACAGGAAGATGAGTCCAATGATAATTACAGCTACTTTAAAAGAGTCAGACTGCAGGAATTGCCATGAAGACTATGGGATCTTCCATTGGATCTGGGTTATTGCTGGTGTGCGCAACTTATTAAAAGTTAATAATCCTCCTGCCACTGGACCTGCCGGCATGGAGAAAACATTTCTGGTCACCTCCAAATAGTGGTCATAAAAGCCTGAACTGGCACACATCTTGGCCTCAGGTGTTCCCAATTTAGTAAGACACATCTGCAAAATCTCACTTTTAGTCTGTGGTGTTAATTGCCTTCAATTTTCCCTCCCACTGAGGATTTTCCCCCCCTATGAGCTGTAGCATATTTCAATCAGCTTTGTTCTAAATGTTTTCTTTGTACTCTTTAATCAGTTAAACATTGGGACCTGCAAAATCTTCAGTGGGGGGAAGAATTTACTGGTTGGGTGCTCTCTATTTCTTTTATTGCTATGTTCTTAACAGTGCATTTAATGGATTCATATTTATGTTTTGTTTCAATTAAGAGTCTGTTCAATCTGTATTTTGTTACTGTTAGACACACTAGAAATGTTATAAATAAGCAAGCTCACAGTGGTAAATATTTTGAAGCTGAAGTGCATCATCAACTCTGACCAGCTTTCTGTTCTCTCTTGCTGTCTGTAGAGAGCTGCATGCAGCTTCCGAAAAGCAGGAGAAAGGACATCTCCTGTGCGCAAACCGAGTCTGAAAATGGATGACACTTTCGAAAACATTAATGAATTAGGCACTCTGGAGCTGATGAACAAAGAGCTTGAGCTAGCTCCCTATGGGCCCCTGAAAAAATCTGTCTCTACTGACTCCCTGAGTTCGATCTCCTCCATTGGGAATAACTTTGGCCAGGAGTTCATGGTGGGACAAGTGGAAGTCAACATGGAGTACAATGTGAACTCCAACACCCTGCATGTCACACTGCTGCAGGGGAAAGACCTCATGGAGAAGGAAGATGTTAATTTTGAATCCTGCTTTGTACGCATTAGTTTGCTTCCGGATGAACAAATCGTTGGCATTTCTAGGGTAAGTTTCTCCACCATCTTTGCTCGTATGCTTTATACGTTGTGGTGTAGTGCATTATAGGGAGGCTAGTGATGCTTTAGTTTGGCATTTCACCCGGACTTCCAATCATGTGAGGAACGTTTATTCTGGAAGCAGTTACTTAATATTTTGCTGGGTGAGTAGACTTCTTTACTGCTTTGGTCTCTAATATACTCAGTTTCAGAATCAACCTCTAATGTTGAATTGGACTGAACCTCCTTAAGGAAGAATTTGTTTGCATTTTGGCCATGGCAACCTGCATTTCTAGAACTGCAACATGGAAATGTGGCCCCACAGGTCCAGGGGCCAGATCTGGCCTGACTGCAGTCCCCATGTGCCCTTCCAGGGCTCCCCAGATGATGCCACCCTTTTCCATGGGCTCGCCCACCCATGCCCTGCAGCACTGATTGTTTGGTGGTGGTCTGGCTTTTGTTCATCTTTCCCTCATTCAGGAAGATTAGGTGCTTCTTCTGAGGCTTAGATTAATGCTGGTAAGTGTTTTATGGTAAAATAGGCTGATGTATTTTTGTGTTTTGGTTTCATCCTCTTGTTCCTGCCCACTGCTTGAATGGTGCAATGTATGAAGCCACTGAGGGCCTTCTGGAACAGTAGATTGCCAAGTTTCAAACCACCTCAGTTATTACCGTGCTTTTCTTCTGTTTCATTTCTGTCTGCATGTCCATAGTTTTATTACTTCTAACTAGGTAAGTGCTGCAGTTTTTTTTTAATCCCTCTGTTTTCAACTGCTGCATCATGCAATTAGTATGCACTTTCGTTTAGGAAATTTCCAGACTGCAGTTTAAAATTAATTATTTAATCCAAGGTGTTTTTTTTTCTTGGTGACTTGTATTGTCTTTATTTATTTATTAGCTGTCTCTGTATAGGCATCCCATAATGCAAGGTGCTTCGGTGGCTTGCAAAATGATTTAAACTAATGTACTCAGCACATGTCAGTGTCCCGGACTGGGACCTGGGTGGCCAGAGACAAGGCCAGAGCAACAGAGGTTTACCAGGGCAAGAGAACTTCAGACAAGACAGTGTCCAAAATAGAAAGTCCAAATCATAGTCATAGTACAGGAACCAGAGGTCCTGGTCAGGGACCAGAAGAATGCATCAGGGCAGAACAAAGATGTGGTCAGGAACCAGCTAATGGTCAGGAACCTGGAGGACAAGCAGAGGTACAGGTACCATGTACAGGATAACAGGGCAGGAGACATGGCACAGCAGGACACACAAGACAACAGGAACCAGATGCAGCAAGGATCAGGCAAGATGCAGGAGCTCTCAGCAACCCCTGCATTACTGCGGCAACACAGTGAGGCAGGATACGTAGACAAGGTGAGATTAGGTCAAACGAGAGGCAGGCACAACAGCAAGGCAACATGGAAAGGTCATGGAGCAAGAACCATTAGGCAGGATGCAGGCACAGCGGCAAACAAGAGGACTTGTTCTGCTGAGAGAACACAGCAAGGCAGGAGACAGGGCCAGGTGCAGGCACGGCAGCAAAAAGGAGGACCTTTGTTGCGGAGGCCAGTTCTGGAAGGAAGAGTTTGCTCTTGTATAGCTTTTTCCCTTGGTTGCACTAGTCAGTAGACAGAGAGCACTAGCAGGGACTGGGACCGATCCTGCAAATATAGCGGTGGTAGCTCTGGTTATGGCCATCAGAGCAGCCTAGATCCTGACAATGCAGTGCTTAAGGGCACCCAAGTCTCTATTTTTGTTTGCATTACATGAGAAAGGAAACCCAGGGTTATTCACTTGCCATGGCTTGTTTTCAGTTAATGAATTTAATGTAATTCTTAGTTCCAGAATGTGGCTGCTTGTACCTCAAAAACAAATTCTTTGACACTTCAGTGTCTTCTTCATTCCTACAGAATGGATTTAATTGCTCCCATTTAAGTTAAATTGACAGATGGAATCCCAAACCACATTCCAAAGAAGCTTCGATTTTATCATTAGGCTTATCCCCCAATGCCAGAGTTCCATCTGACAAAAGGAAATGCTTTTGTTGTGATTAAGATACACATCTCCAGAATAGAAAGATAACTGTACATATATTGATGGTGCCAATTCATCTATGCCCTCCCCTCCTCCTTAAGGGAATATCCATATCCACTAAAAACAGGCATTTCCTTCGGATTGCAACTTTTGGGCACATTCCTCTTCTCCTCTCTCCCACTCCACCATTGTCCAGGTTTTATATGTGCAGTCACTACATGTTAGTGTACTGACAGCATATCTGACTGCATTCTGTCAGGGTATTGTGAAGAATACAACGTTCCTTGTGTAGTCACCTACAGACGTGGGACCTGGCTTTTGCTTTAGTCCAAACTTACAATTGCAGATCTGTTTCTAAATGTCTGGCATACATTTCCCTGGTGGTAGCTTTACTCTCCCAAAAATCAAGCTGCCAATTTCTGACGTGTAGCCCTGCTTTAAACACATACTTGATCTTCAGCAGTTGAACTGGTACTGATACCACTGTGCTGTGGAAAGGCTACTATTAAAGACACAAGAGCAGATCAGGCTGCTGTTGTTTTAGTTATTCAGCAACCTTTACCACTGTAAATATTTCTAAGTTTGTATATCAGCAGTATTTTTAAACAGTGATTCATTCTGTGCTCCCCAAGAATGAGAAGGTAACAGTTGGGGCATAAAAATGTTGTGGCATATGTTCAGCATATGCACTGTGATTTAGCACACAGTTACTCACAAAAATGATATGTTAATTATTTTAACGATGGAATGAATATGCCAGTTAGTTACTACTAGGAATTCCATGCATACCCTTATCAGACATTAAACTGCTTTTGTGAGTAGACTGCTCTGCAGCAGCAAAGCACCATTGTTTACCTAAATAACCTTTTGGTTATTGGGTGGCATAAAAATTAAATAAATAAATACATATATACATAAAAAGAGCAGAGAGCAAAGAGCTTTTGCTCTAGTGCAGTTCAGATAGTTTCAGCTAAAGGGGGCCTTGGGCCAGGTCTGGGGCAACAAGCTTAGTGGGTAAATAATTAGTGTTTTCTCCCTTTCTCAGAATGGACCTCTTGCATCAGCAGTGACTAAGCAGCAAACTGAGCAGTTTACAGCTCACTTCGGCATTAAACATTTTCTTGCAAGATGCAAGGTTTTGGTATATCAGGTTGTTGAGTTTATTTAGTGGTAGCCAAGTCATCTCTGACAAATCTGAAAAGGTTCCCCTTTTCCCTGCTCTGTATTGCATGCTAGTGGCTTTATATGTTGCTTGCGACGTTCCCAATATATAGCTCACTGAGGAAGATGCTGATGTGAATGCCAGCCACAGTGCTCTCCGTTCCACCAGCAGCTCTATGCTTGTGATCTGTTGCTCTTTCCTACATCCCTGTCCTCCATTTGAAGACTGCAGTGGCTTTGACTGGACTGCAAATGGAATAAAGGCTATGTGAATAAATGGCATTTTTGAACTTGCTGGTATGAGAGCGTTTGGGAGTCTGGATGTAGAAAACATAAGGACAATTACTGGGCTTCAAAAGTATGTGTTTTATTGTTTTAAAAAATGATTGTTTCCCTGCTTCTAATCCTACTGGGGCAACAGGAGGCTGCTTGTTTCACTGCGCAGTTGAAAGACATATTGTAAAATCATATTTCATGCTTGCCGTTCCTTGCAGGCAATGTTCCTTGATGTCTTGTTCTTTATTGGGCTGTGGCAATGAACTGGCTTACCTCCAGGCTGATGAGCAAAGAACTGAAAGCAGCTTTGCAGAATGGGTGAAATTGGCTATATCCAAGCAATTGCTAGGGAAGTGATGGGCAACATGCAGGTTGCACATGACCACCATGGCTCGGCTCGGCTCGGCTCGGCTCCTCCCCTCCTCTCCCCTCCCCTCTCCTCCACTAGGTCCACCCCATCAGTGGATCCCCAGTGATTCTGCTGCAAAACAAGGCATAAAGGCAGTGCGTACTTAGTTTCCTGGCAGAATGACACCTCTTTGATACGGCTGCCAAACAGTAATTCTATTGGGAATTCAACCACAGGACCACTTCTGCCTGTGTCAGGGAGGGATCTGGCCAGCAGCGGTTTCTGGGAGGAGTGCTAATGTGCCTCTCCCCCAACAAAGTAGCCCAGTCCTGGCTGGAGAGCAAGTCCCATTGAGCACAGTGGAACTTGCTCCCAAGTAAACATGGCCAGGATAATGCTGTCAAATGAACAAGCAGCTTGCCTACCCTTCTTAGGTGCCAGCTGCAACATCTTTTGCCACTGAACTCTGCTTTCTCCTTGGGGTTTGTCCAAGCATATTTCATCCTCTGGATCCCATACAGAGTTCCTCATTTTCAGTGCCACAGGAGGACTCATTTCTGTAAAAAGGCAGCTCTGTAGGGGAAGAAAAAAAATGACTTGTGTCTTTTTATTCCTGACTCATTTCAGTCATCATCTTAAAGTAGCTGTTAGAAATGAGCACATCCAGACTGCTTTGCCTTAAAGTTACTTATATGCTGGCGACAGATCATAGGTTTTTATGAGAGCTGAAAATAGTGCCTTGGAGAGCTATCAAGACACACGGTACATCTGTTCAGTCCCCCCACCCTTGTTGCACTGGTCACTGGCAGAATAGGATTTGTAGAGTCCTTTAGTGCTTTGAAACTTTGCAAAACTGGTTCGATGAGCCCCAGAGATGAAGGCCACACAAAGGAAAATAGTGTGTGTGGCACAGGCAATGGCAGCATTACTCTGTCCCCTTTTCATTTGTTCTAAAGCAATTATCTGCTTTCAGCCATAACCAAAACTGCCTGGTCTTGTCATCCATCATTAATGTTCAGAATCTACAGCCACAAGACGTAGTTGTGGCCATAAGATGAGATGGTGTCACGGGGTGGGATGGATGAACATATTGATGGAGGGTAAAGGTGGTTGATGGCTCTTAAGTGATGACAGCTCTGCAGAACCTCCATGGTCAGATGCTGTGGGGCTCTGAGTACCACCTAGTAGAGACATACGGCATAGATGGGTTATTTCCTTCAAACCAGGCTGTGGCCTTCCTGTAGGCCATGTTCAGGCTGACTTGGTTTATGGGTGTAATGATGGCTGTTTTAGAAGGGGATTGGACAGGATATTGGAGGATGAAGCTTTTAATAATGATAAACCTAGGTGGCTGTTTGCTACTTCCAGTATCAGAGGCAGTATGCCTCCGTGTGCCAGTTGCCGTGAAGCATGGCTGACAGGGTGATATCGCATTCATGTCCTACTCAGGGGTTTCCTCAGGCAGCTGGTTGGCTTCTGTTTGAACAGAGCCCTCAGCCAGCAGGGCCCTTCTTACATTCTTATTGGTGAAGTTTGTAGACTAGAGAACAAGTATCTGTTGAAATACATGAGAACCAAATTGATTTCACGTTACTCCCCCATCCTTTCTTTTCAGATGCATTGGACTACAGCTTCCATGTTCCCCATCCATGGCCAGGCATGTAGTAGTACAGCTACTTCAACTGTAGTCCAGCACATCTGGAGAGCCATGAGTTGGGGAAGACTGGCCTAGCTTTTCTCTCTGAAGGAGCCACAGAAACCTTTTCTAGCTTTGCCTCCCACTGCTGTTTCCAGGTTTCTCACTTATCTCCATTTACTTGATTGTTCCTAAGAGTTCCAAGCAACTGTGAAGCCACATGAATATACAGGTGCCCTTATATGGAGTCAAAATTACACCAGTCTGTTTAGTACTGCTGTGTCAGGCAGCTTTTGCTGGCAGCGGCAGCTCTCTAAGGCCATTCCAGCGTGGGACTTGTCCACAACCTTGCCACCTGAGATGATTTCACTGGAGAGGGTAGCATCTGACCCCAGAGCATCTGCTCTGCTGTTGAGCTATGCCCCCTCCCCTAGACTATGGCTTCTCCATTTCCTGTGGCCACAGGGGACAGGTCCTGAGACTGTCCTGCTAAGGTTTTTGTGCCCTTTGACTTCTCAGGTTCTTGAGCTGCAACTCACATATATATCATTCCTCTGAGGATGCATTTATTCAGTAGGGCTTGTGTGTAGTTGCTAGAAAAAATAGGCAGACAAGCTCCTCAGTTACAGAAAAGGATCTAGATTTTCAAAATAACCCAATGAATACATGATGTGGTCAGCTAAGTTTCTTGGCAGGTAGCTTAGGTTAAAAGAAAATCCTTACCAAATAAAGGTCCTTCTCTATTTATGCTCTACTGTTATTGCTCTACTGTTATTTATTATTTATCATCACTTTCTGTTTATAACTCACTGCCCATATTTATTGCCTCCCCCATGTCCTGTGATTGGTAATGAAGGCACATTAGTTTCTTTCCTTTAATGCTCTCTGGTCTTTTAAGAAAACAACTAAGATTTGTAGATCCTCTCATCAAAAGACCATGCAACTTTTTGTTGAGATCAGACTTTCCTGCTCTTAATAAAGGCCACAAGATGGAACATTTGGTAGTAATGGCACTTGTCTCTTGTGTTTCATTTTACACCAGGGCGTGTGGAGCAGGTGTGGGCAATGCTCAGGCCTTGGGCAGCGGCCTTTCCCATTGGGGCTAGCCATGCGCAGTCCATCCTGTTGCAGGCATAGCACTGCTGACTTTGTTGCCACGTGTAAGAGATTGGCTATAGCCTCCTGCCATCCTCTCTTCTTCGTGAGCTCCCCTCTGCCTTCCCATCTTGGCATCAGTTAACCATGGCTAGGTATTATGGGTGATCTACTGCTAGCTTTAACCAGGCATTTACAGAGTAAATTGACTTTAAACCATGGTTAAATACTAGCCTTGGTTACCATTAAGTATAGCTAGTTGCGGTACAGATACTGATTATGGTTGACTCTCACAAAGTAGGAGAGTGGGAAGAAACGCCCAACCCAGGTTCATTCTGCATCAGACCGTATTAAGACTAGACAACATATTCCGCTCTTTATTTGTCCGTTTTTGTGCTGCTTCTCCTAGAAGGAATCCAAGGCAGTACACAGCGTTTTTCCAATTTATCCTTGCAACAACTGTGTAGGCTAGATTGAGAGATTGTGCCTTGTCTCTGTTCTCTCTGTGAGCTTCATGGCTGAGTGGAGGTGTGAGTGTAGCAACGAATAATCACAACAATGTTCATCTGTAAACACTCATAAAGCAGTACGGGATCTGTCCTCAGTCACCCCTGCATTTCATCCCACGCAGTTTCTGGTCTCCATCACTGGCCAGTACTGAAAGAAATGGACAAAAATGAGCCAGTCAACTCGTAAGCCAGTTCCAGTTTTCACTTCACACTATAAGGAAGTAAATGGCCACTGAAAATCTGTGGTATTTTTCTTCCTTCCTGCATAACTGCTGTTGGATACACCATCTTCTGCAGTGCAGGAGGGGGACACTAGTTTCATACTGTGAATGACATCCATTTTTTTTTTCAAATTTACTGATGCCAGCATGTGGACTAGAAAATTGTCAATATTCTAGCAAGAATATGCATTCTGTGGTGACACACTGGAGGCTGCAGTTGTCTACCCTGTAATACAGTACATTGTGGACTCTGATAATGACCCACACTGTCCACCTTCTCTCCTTGAGCGCTCTTGCTGGTGTTTGCAGGACAGGTGCTGTTGAAAGGTTAAGAATATGGGGAAGCTATTGGATGGTCTTTGCTGACCCTGCAGTCTTCCACCTGGGAGGGAAGCCTTGGAGAGCACCTTCTTCTAGTAACTGTGTAAGAAAATATCACTGGCTTCCTCTGGTTTAGGAAGCCCATGATGCTTTTGTCTAATCATCAGTCATTATTGCAGCCTCTTTTGTCATCTTAGACTGATTTGTGTGTCTAGGAGTCAGTATCACCTGATTAATATAGGGGATAAAGGCAAGCATGCATAGCAAGCCTGGAATTAAAGGGTCACTCATGAATGAATTTGGGCATATATCATTGAGAAAAGCCTGCAGAACCACTGCATATTCATTACTATCCTATCATTTGGTGGATTCTTCATGTTTTTTGCAGTATGCTGCCAGCTCTCCCTAATTTTTGTTAATATGCTTCTCTTTGATTTTTATGCATTGCTTCTTTCCCTGTATTCAGGAGATAAGCTGAAAGCCTATCCTACCCTTTTAAAATAATTTTCCAAAACCAAAACACTCTCCTTTTCATTTTTCCCACTAAATACTGTTTGATGCTTTTCAGCAACCTCATACCATACTGTTTCACCAGATCTCTCCAGTTGATCACCACCTTTATTTAATGGTGGTGAACCCAGTATTCTTGATAAAGTTTTAATAGAATGGAAAGGTGTTTTTCAAAGCTGGGATTCAGGACTTTTCTGTATGAGGCATTCATTGTGCAGTCATCATTCATTTCTCACAATTGTTTATGGGGGTTTTTTGGATGGCAACATGATTCTCCTGTTTCACTTTTGTGTTTAAGTAGCAGTTTCAGTGAGGTTTTCTTTTAAGAGCCGCAAAAGTGTGGGTATTTAATTGTGAATGCAAAAGAAAGTGCATTTTCCTCTTGTGCATTTGCACAATTCTACTATAGCCCAGTGCCACCTAGAGGTTATTTAGCAGGAAAGCAGATGCTTTTCGTGTAGCACTCAGGTCTCAATTCTACAATGAAACCCAAAGATGTAGCAGCCAATTAACAGCTCACCGTAGAAATGTTCACAATGCTTGCATTAAAGCCTAAAATTTCAGTGGTCACGTGCCACAGAATATCCAATCATTGACATGTGAGCTGTTTGTTCTTTATTCTTTCCACCATTTACTACTACTTATCTTCTGGCTTATGAGTGACGAACGCTTTTTTGAGTTTCTCCTAAAACAAGAGGGGAAATAGAAGGAAGCAGGATAGAAACAGTCCTTCAAAAATTGAGGGATCTGAGATGTCCTTTTATCCTTCCTCTCTGAGTTTAGTTATTAAAAACATGCAAACAAGTTCTCAGTTGCTGGATTGGCAAGATGGTTTTCCAGATGTCATATACAGAGAGAAGAAGGATGAAATATGGCCTCCATAACCTGATGAAAGTTGTAGTGGGGTGTAGATAGGTCTTATTTGTTTATTTTATTTATATCCTCTCTTTTTATTTTTAAAGAACTCAAAGCAGCTTACATCATTCTCTTCCTCCTGCTCACAGTCTTATTCCCACAACAACCCAGTGAGATAGGCTGGGCTGAGAGTCTGTGGCTGGCCCAAAGTCACCCAGTTGGCTCCATGGCCGAGCAGGGACTAGAACTTAGATTATCCTGGGATCTTAACCACTGCACCACACTGGCTCTTTTGCATTAACGTCTCTGGCTGTAACAGGGGCAGATGAGAAGGATGGCCAGGATGACGTGAACAGTTGTCTTAAAGGAAGGCCTCTCTAATGTGACAAATGGAGGCAGGTACAAAGATCAGCCTTCAAAATGCTGAAAATTTCAGGGTTTTGCAGCTTTAATATCCTTAAGGTGATTGGTGGGTAATGTAGCATTGTACGTAGTGTGCAGTTGTAGCATTTTTCTATCTACAATTGATTTTGCTACCAGAATCTTAAACAAAATGGATCTTTTTCGTCTCTTCCAACTGGCTTAAACAGGATGGTCAGAAATCAGGAAATATTCCTGACAGGGGCTTCTGCAGTTGTTACCATGAAGTAAGATCTGAAATTCCTAAGTCTTTAACATGGAGGGATGACGGAGATGCAAGGAGTTCATTCAGGTAGTTTCATTAATGATGCACAGGTGTGCAGGACCTGATTACCCCAGGAATATCTTTAAAAACCTCTAGTCTATACACAGGCCCCTTCTTCTGCAAAAGAGCAGAATTTGGGAGATGCTCTGTAACACCTGGTTCAGAGCAGACCAGCTCTCCCACAGAGACAAGGAGTGTTTGGCTACCCACATGTTGTTGGACTGCAGCTCCCATCAGCCCTGGCCAGCATAGTCACTCATGGGAGATTATGGGAACTGAAGTCTAGTAATATCTGGAGGGTCACGTGTTCCTGCCCCTGGTGCCCACTGTCTGCATTATGCTAAAAATGACAAATCATGACGTTGCAAGACTTGGAGAGGAAATGATGGATTTGGGCAATTACCTATAGTTTGCTTCCATCTAAGGATAAGACTGTAGTCTGCATGAAAAATTATTCTACCCTACAAACCAGAGTGGAATCTAATCCAGTACTCTTGGGGGTGTGTATGCCACGGCATTTCACTGGCATCTTGCCCTTCTAATGCCACGCCACATTGGTTTTGTCTTCTTGCATCCTTCCAGTAGCACATCCAAATCCCCTGCTGCAGTGCAGCCTGTCTCTTTGGCAGCCTCCGGAATATACAACAGCTTAGGAAGCCTGTCAAGGACTTCCAAGGGGACAGAAGCTGCGTGTGACCTGTGGCACATTTGTTTATAGCCATGGCTGAAGAGCGCCAGCGTTCAGCTGCAGAGAAAACGTGTGCCCCAGTGCACAGTAGCATTTCAAATGGAAGGCCAGTCTTTCTGACAAAGATGAGAATTTACACATATCAAGGTTGCTGAGGAAACCAGAGGTTGCAAGTTCCAGACTGGTATTTGAGAGTTCAAGGTGTGAACGTTTGTTTTGTTTTTTTGAAAGGGAGTATACAATGCCATCGGAGAAACCACAGAATATTTGATAGGTACTGGTTTGAGGTTGTTATCCTGTTTAAATGGTTCTTGTTTACATAGACAGCAGATTCTGGCCTTTTTGCCATAGCACGCTGCACAGTACCTAGACTGCTCTCTAGTCACTGATGTGGGTTGTATGTTTCCTGCAGCCTGGCGTGACTTATTGAAATCGCAGTGAGCCATGACACCTGCATGTGCGAACTTGCCAGTTCAAGACCCGGTGGCTTGCCATGTTGTCAGAATCCGGGCAGCACAAGTTGGCTTAACTCCCTATAGAGTTATTCAAGGACTGTTTTACTCTCACACAACCCCTCTCACCCAACTCTGGACACCACAACAAACTATGGCATTCCCTGCTGGGGGTTGTATGTTCAGAATGGTTGCCTGCACATGCCATAACCCTCTCTGGTGGTGGAGATCATACAACTTGGCAGATTTTGTGAGAAACTGGCTGCATTGTGCAATCTATCGCTGTGGGAGGCTAATCTGGTCGGCAGAGGTTCCTCATCTAAGGATGAGGTGCACTTCACAAAGCCAGAGACTTGGTAGAGCCATCCGTCACCCACATGGCAAGATGACTGACACAGCACAAATCCTGGATTTGGTGGGCCCTGGGAGGAACAGCCGCCTTTCTCAGCTCCATCTGAGTCCATTTAGGTACCACATCCCACCTTGGCCTGTGGGCTCCGCAGGCACAGGGAGGAGTAAAGTTTACAGACAGCAATTTATTTAATACACGTCTATGTCAGCGAATAGTTGAAGCTCCCTGGGCTGTTCACAACAATGAAAACCATAAAATACAGCATAGTAAAATATAATATAAAAATTTAAAACTATGGTATAAAATAAGACTACAGAACTACAAAATAAAACTCGGCAGCAGTGCAACCTTCTTAAATACAGGTTAAAACAAATGAGTTGAAGACTAAAATGCCTGGGAAAAGAAGATCTTCACCTGACATCAAACAGACCACAATGTAGGCGCCCTTGTTCCACAGTTGTGTGCTGTAATAGAAAGAGCCCTTTGCTTTGGGGGGGCCCACCTCTCTTCCTTTGGTGGGGGCTCCTGAAGAAGGGCTGCCAAAGGCAGTCTTAGGGTCCAGGCAGTCTATGGGAGGCCATGAATCTGAGATAAAAGATGAACTCATGGCACACTATTCAAAGCCAGTCACCATTTATTTATTTATTTATTTATCGATTTATATCCTGCCTTTTTCCTACAAAAAGGGCTCAAGGCAGCTTACATCATTCCCCTCCTCCATCTTATCCCCACAGCAACAACCCTGTGAGGTAGGTTGGGCTGAGAGTCTGTGACTGGCCCGAAGTCACCCAGTTGGCTTCATGGCTGAGTGGGGACTAGAATCCAGAACGTCTGAGTCCCAATCCCATGCTCTTAACCACTACGTCACACTGGCCCTCACCATCATTATTTCAGACCTACTAATTGACCAAACACATCTGTTAACTTTCAAGAAATGTGGGGCTTACTTTTCACTGTTCTAACTCAACACTAGAATAATGTTTTAAACATTCACTTGTTTTGTTACTATTGTAGTTTGCCCTCCCCAGAAAAGAGTGCAGAGTGGCTTACATCAACCCTGTGAAACTAGATTAGACTCAGAGTAAGTGATTTGTACAAGACTATCCATGAGCCTATCCTGTACCATTTTTGAGTTTAAGTCTAAGTATATTTATATAATGCTTTACCACAATAAACTATGTTTATCAAAACACATAACGTGTGGGGTGTGTGGTAGGGAAGAAATTTGCTCTAGAAAGTATCAAATTCATGTAAGATGAGCAATTCAGTAAACATAGAATCAGTTCCTGATGATTGTGAATTAAGCTAGACTTAATGTATAACAAATGCAGAGGAAAATCAGAATTTTATAGAATTAAATCAGGTCCCAAAATAAGGCTAATCCTCTCTGCTAATTCTAGTCTTGCTATACGCTAAGGACCTCAACAGCCTGGATTAAGTATAGTCCAGAGGAAGCAGGGATGGGGTATGGCATTCTGACCAGGTTAAATGTTCACAGCTGGTTCCCTTATCTTCCCCCCAGAGGAGCCTGGCTACAGTAAAAGGGTGGAAAGTTCCTGTAGCAATCCATTTTCAGTCTTCACAGACTGTCTATAGATGCATATTTGAAGAGACATATAAAAGTTACATAAGTGAAGCATGAGTAGAAAAATAATTTATAGAATACCTGTTTTGGACTATATATATTTGCCCACTGGTGAAAATCTAGTTGATGGAGTTGTCAGTTTTCTGACAACAGCTACACTGAAGATCATTGTTAGGAGGATGATACAGTTTGAGTATTAAGTTGAAAAATGTGAGGTGTTCAGTTCCCTCTTCTAGAATAGACTCCCTGTCTTATTTTTTTAAGCAGCTGAAATGTTTCCTCTGTAACAAAAGGATTAACGGAACTGCTAACAGCAAAGAGGGACTAAAGGGGCTTCTTTTTTAGTTCAAAGTGTGCTTCTGCAGGGTGCATAGTGATGAGGGGGTGGGGAAATGTTCAAAAGTAGAAAATTTTCCAGCAATTTATTTTTCCATGAAAAAGTATATGAGAGAATATATTTATGCCTTAAAGGGCCATGTATGTCAGTTTAAAATAGAATTAATATGTAGTGGCACTGAAACTGAAGGTGCCTTCTCAGTGGAAGAGAGTTGACTTTTGTTGAAATATGCAAGGGATCACCAACATATCATGTGCAGTTTCTTGAACTTTTAAAATGTATTAGGGCACATTCCTATGCATGTTTAGACAGGAAAAACAAGTTCTGAAACTAACCTTGTAAACTGCTTAAGGAGCCTTATTGGCTAATGCAGAGGGGTAAAAATCCAGTAAATAATAATTAATAATACACCTCCTATTGTGTGCCAGTTAGTCATCAGTTTTCAGTACTTCTGTTTTTTTTAAACTTCAACAACAATGTAGAAGAATTGCATGCTATTCAACTTTTTACACCTCTTTCAATAAAAAGTATCTATAATATAACTTTTGAGACACATGAAGTGTGCTTTAATCCCCCCCCCCGCTTCAGAGCAAATATTTATGGTGCACTGGGGCAATTAAAAAAACGTTATTTAAAATAAAATAAACAGGCCAAATTCAATCCTACCTTGGGCATCAGATTTTTTTCAGTTCAGACTGAATTGTGCATTAAACTGTGCATATGTTTCTGGAAAGCTTTCCAACTCAGAATTTTCCAGGAAATAGATATCTCTGTGCATTGATAACATCTGTGAGGAAATGTACAGGTTGAGAAGGCCAACCTAGACTGACATGCAAAACAATTGCATCTTGTACAATCACATGATGCAATTATCAAAACACATCTTGTGATTCTGGTTCTTCTGTTACTTGTTCAGCATGAAACCTGGCTTCTTGCAAAGACTTCCAGTGCTGCCATGATAACATACTAATCAGCCTGAAGATTTTAAAATGCAATCTGACTGCATACGAAATACTGACAATGATGATAAAGTCTCTAACTTTCTTGGTGTATTTCAGATGTTTGCAAACATTCATCTCAAATGGCCTTTAAAAATGAGTGAAAATGAATTATATCCCCTGAGCACAGACTTGGCAGCCCAAGTATAAACACCGCTGCTGGGCTGGCAATGAATTGAGCCATAAGTAGTTTGTGCTAAAGCTGTCTCTTTGCTCCTTCATGTCCATCCATTCTCTTTGCCTTTGTGCCCCCTCATATTTTTCACTTATAGCCCAATGTTCTTTACTCATCTGCATGTGTGGTCTTGCTCCAGGCAAGTGCTAATATAGCAGGAATCTCCCTGCCTGCCCCCACACCTTTTTGCTATTTCTCTCATGTTGCAGTCCCTAAAGCAGCAACAGAATCTGCACTGGTATCCATGAGCATCCCATCCACTGTATTGTGGGTTGAAGAAACTTGTCAGGGATTGCTCATTGAGAAGATCAGTAACGTGCCATGACCTTCCTGGAAAGGTTTTGTTCCTGCTGCAGGAAAGTGTTTGTATTTGTTTTATTTTGGCAGGATGAGCATCTCTAAGAGGACCAAGGGCCATTTTTCACTGTCCCCCTGCAATTGCATTCCTGCCATCAGTACCATGTGGGATTTGGTGGTACCAAAACAAATAAAAAACAGATCTGTTGCCAAGTTTTGGTGGCAAAATGCCATGGAACACTATAATAGCCAGTTTTTTAAAACTAGTTAAATTTAACCATCAGAGCATTCTGTAAGCTTTCTACTGATTTTTAGTAGCAGTTTGGCAGATCTTTCTAGAGCTATATATTCTGGTGGTGGGATTGCACGCCCAGGTGGTGCGCCTTCAGACCCAATATATCCCTCCCCCACCCACCCAAAAAACAAAACAAAAAAAAAAACCTGTCAAGCATTCTCTTAAGTCTATGTAGGATGTTGGCAAAGCCCAACATGCTTAGGCATGCCCTGGATCCTATAATTCAGAGGCTGAGGGATTTCCTCAATTTTTGTTGAGGAAATCCCAAGCCATACCCTTAGAATTCCCAGGGAAAAGTCTCTCTGGTAACAAGGCTAAGACTTTGAGACTTTGAAGACCTGCACAGACAAACCTTTTGTTCATTTGTTGTTACATTGCATTTATATTCCCCTTTTTCCTCTTGTGAGGAACTCAAGGTAGCCTACATAGCTTCATTTACCTTAAAACACCTACCCAGTTGGGAACAGTGACTCTGAGGAGGCACCAGACTCAGTCAAGTTTCTTCTGAGCAGATATCTACTTGCTTGGATGTCGTATCCAATCCATGCAACCCCCAGGAGGTGCCACTGCTCCAACCCTGAAGATCAGACCTCAGATTCTTCTAGCAAACAGAGAGACCCTGAGGTGCAATCTCTAACGGTGGCATCCTATACCTCCCACCTTAACTGCCCAGGAGAAGCCAATGTCTACACAAAAGGACTCTTGGCCCTTTAAAAGTTAAACATAGCACCTGAGGGGATGAAGCTTCCAGAAGGCCTCTGCTCACCTGACTATAAATCCCTGACCATGGTGCCCCATCAGTGTTGGAGCAATTTGTTAGTATCCTAGTGCCATGATAGTTGTCCTTAGTGAACCCCAGACATGAAACAGCTGCTGATGCCATGTTGTGCCTCTTTGCTTGAGTTGCCAGCTGTGCAGGCAGCAGAAACCCAGATGAAGCAGGACAGGAAGCTTCCAGTCAAAGTAAGTAATACTAGGCAGGGTTGAGTGATGGCCTGGCTCCATATGAAGCCATTTCCTATACTTCATCCGTACCAGCCGTGGATCCTAGAATATGTCCCAGAGGATGCTGATGAATGCATCCATTCATTGGTAGATCAGTCCCTGTGTTACCACCTTTTGCAGAATTTGAAAAAACAATTTGTTATCTGTGGCACCATAAGGAAATGAAGCATCACATTCAGCAGCAGCATCTGTCATATAAAATTGTGTGCTAAAGGAATTGAGGAAGATCACAAGAATATCAGGCAGGGCTTTTCATTTTTTTTTTTTTTCTGAAGTCTGGGGTCTTCATTACCCTGACGACTTAACTGTAACCTATCCTGTCTTTTCCACTGTTCTAGCAAGCCTTATTGTCTTCCTTGCATCTCTGCTCTTTGTTTCTGTGCATGTTTCTTGGATCATAAACTTTCAGGGCAAAGGCCATCTCATTTCCTTCTCCATTTTCGATTGCATTGTACACTGCTAAGTAAATGTTAATTAGCAGCTTGGGTGGAAGAAATTATCACAAAGCACTGGCCAGTGGGCCAGATTCATGCTGAAGAGGGTTCCTGTGATTTTAAGAAATGCAGGCAACAGACATTCTGCCAAATTCAGCTTCTGCTGCTGCTGCAGGAATATGAAGGACAAAAATGAGCTGGTAAAATTCTCTCTCCTCAGCCTTAAAAGACATGGGACCGCCCTCAGGGTATGGCTCTGGCATTCCTAAGTGTTACCTTTGCTTTCTGCTGGTGGATTTGGGAAGGTTCATTTTTCTAGTACCCTAAAGTCTAGGAGCAGACATATTAAAAGAATCACATTTTTTATTATTATATTTATTTAGTTAGTTATTATTTCAGTCCTGAATGATTTTAATTTGGATTGCTCTGTGTGATGGCAAAAGCTTAACAAGCTAACTTGTTATAGTCTCTTCTTTTTTTAAAGCCCAAATATGTGAGATGTATAGATTACATGACTGCAGGAGCTCATGAATTGTTGTAAACCACCGAGAGCTTCAGCTATTGGGCAGTATAGAGACAGACAGACAGACAGACAGACAGACAGACAGAAGACGGTTTTAGGATAACAATTTACAGGGGTTGAGCATTTATAATCCTGCAATATATATTAGGTCTCATCATCATTGGAGCTGCAGTCAGTTTAGTGATGAAGTAGTTGCTTTGTTTTTGGTAGTCTCTTGTGCATGTCAACCTTTTGCACCATTTTAGATCACAATTTTTTCTGTCACCAGCAGCATGAGAAACGGCGTAAGTGCTTTGCCTTGGTACCATTTTCAGCAGCAGCATCTGTCATATGAAGCCACAATATGCTGTAGGGTATATATGATAGTAATGATAGCTAAGTGGTTGCAGAGTTTGAGGGGACGTGGGCAAAGTCCTCTTGCCTAATGAGTTTTCTCATAGCAGCTCCATGAATGTTAACATAAAAGGGATTGTGCAGAGGAAGTGTTTGGCTCTGTGTAATTGTGGAAATCATTAAGCTGTTTTGCTAAGTACATTATCGCATTGCCACATCAAAGGGCCAGGTTGGGCCAGTGAGGCACGCTAGCTTGCTTGAGATACATGCACCTTGAAAAGCTAATCCACTAGGGTAGATATACTCTTTGTTTCATGCTCATTGAAATAGGAAGGTACTATGCAACATTGATTTCCCATATGTGGGCAGTGATGTCCTCTGAAAATTTGGAGCGAAGATGGACCAGGATGCCTTGATTCAGCCAATTCTGCAGCTGAAAGACATGGGGAAAGTTCAGAAGTAATGCCATTGAACAGAAGCACAGTCGTGTTCCATCCCTTCAGTGGGACAGTTGGATTCCAGGAGGCAGTGCTAACTATTCAGTCCCAAACCGCTAGTTGGGTGGGTGTCTGCTCCCTGACAAGGAAGTTAAAGAAAACTTATCTATATTTTGATATAAAAGAAAGATCTGCTTCTCCAGTTTTAATATAGAAAATATGTCCTGTTGGTATTTTGGGCTGCATCATTGTAGTGGCTGGTTGCCATTTTCCAACTTGAAGGTGTTCTCTTCACAGAAACTACTTTACATTATTCAGGTAATTAACCACCAAGGGCTTCTAGATACTCTGCCAAAAAGCTGCAACATTAAGATGCTGCTGAGAGTTCCTTGACTATGAAGTGCTGTAACAGAGGAAATGAAACAGTGCTGTAGAGGAGAAGGATGTTTGATTTATTAGGAACTAGAGAATGGCTATTGGAAATGAAGGATAGATTCCAGCAAACTAAAAGAGAACCAGGATATTGGCTCCGAACATCTAAATTGTGGTAGAACAGCATCTAAAGAAAATATTCACAGGGGAAAATCAAGGTATATTTTTGAGGTGAATTTACGTGTTTGGCATCCAATCTGTAAGACCTAGATAACAACCTCTTCCAAGAGGCAGATGAAATAACTTGGTATGAAATAGCATATCTGCCACTAAAGAAAGAGAATGGCATCCACTGATATGCTGAAAGTTGGTAGATTAACTGTAATGAATGGGAGACTGTTACACCAGGATACAAAAGAAAAATATCAATCATGGCTGATATTTTTGGTGATATTCTAGATATTGTCTAGAGCACCTATAGAATTTTTGCAGATAGAATTTCTGCATGCTATAGTGGAAACTCTCAGTGGTTCATGATATTTGCTACCTGTTCAGCCACACATTGGCACGTGATCTTGGTAAAATGATATGAATAGTCAATTCTTTCCTGGTATGAGATTGGGCTGATTCAACTAGAGCTGTATGATGTATATAAGCCAGTGGAGACCTTTTGGACATATTATAAAGTTCTTTCCTTCTAAAGTACCAAAGAAGACCCCCAATGGAAAAGGAATACCGGAGGTGCTAAGAATCTGGGAATAAGTGGGTATTGGGGGCTTGGTGAAGATGTTTTATTTTTTGAATTTAGGTTCTTTTGAGCCACTTACTTGGAGATGGTGAACATTTTTCTTCAGATTTAACTTGTGACAGTCCCAAGTCCTGGAAGTTTTCCTCACGAGGGGTTGCTTGATAAGCATGCTCAGATAAATTTTTCCAGTGTCCTGAATTTATTCCTGTATCTTTCCTGACCCTTCTCAAGGGCCCAGAGCAGGGAGCACAATTTGTGAACCCCAAGAAAATATACAGTGTTGAGGTGTTGCTGTTGCAATGTTGCCACAGGTGCTAATTTGTTAGCATTTTTAACTGTGCTCGTTGCACTATATTGCAGCAGAAAGACAGAATACACGCTGCCTTATACTTTCGAATCCTTGCAGTAGTATGACTCTGGCAAACTGGTGTTCAGCATGCTTCCTTTGAAGCAAGTGCCCTTGATTTCAGTAGCAAATAAAGTTGCTGAGGATGAGGGCAGGAAACTTTTTTCTTTCCTCCTCCAAAAATCTTTCCGATGAGCTTGCAGAGCCGGAAGTGGATTCGCTCTACCTGCTCTGTTTCCTTAGTGACAGCTGAGTTGGACACACACAAGCAAAGTTCTCCCTCTGAAACATGCCCTACTGTTGAGAAATAATGAAAGTTTAATGTTTACTTCATTGCTAGCGGCTTGCCGGGTTCTCTAGGCTAATTCTGTCTTTCCCAGGCACTGGAGGGGTTCCTGTCAAGCAGTCAGAGAGGCTAGAGGAAGCAGAATGGAGGAAACGCAGCAGCATATCAAATGACGCTTGAGGCCTGCAGCCTTCATTAGAGAGGTGCTCTGTCTGAGGAACTGGGCCCGGGTATGAGAAGGCAGACGGCAGGAAGAGAATACCGAAGCAATCGGGCATAGTAGATCCTGTGGCAAGCCTGCACTTGCCAATCTGGGAAATATCAGAAGTATGTGAAGCAGTTTGATGAGAGGGGACACGGGCAGACTTAAAAATCAGACCATAAAAGCTACTAGCCTACAAATAGGTTACTAGCCTTCCCTCCGCCATGTAAGTCATTTGTTCTTATTTTGATACCTGTCATCAAGCTTTCCTCCTTGGTTGCCTGGAGGATATTCTTGTTCACCACAGGAGAACAGGTGCATCTCAAGCTTTCCAACTTGGAGGCTGATTTTGTTCAACAAGTGATAGTAATGCAAGGCATGAATATCTCTTGCATGGGTGGGTGTTCACAGAAGCATCTCAGCTTTACTGTTTCCTTGTGGGTAATGTGGCAACGGTGTTTAAACCCACACAGGTTTTGGTAACTGTAGATTCTATGAAAGGGAACCACTTTCACTTTCATTGCCAAAGCTGCAGTAGGAGCCTAATTTCCAGACAACCAGGACCTAATGGCAAGGCCAACACAAGCTGGAGTCTGAAGTCCTGTCCATGCATCCACAGCAGCAGGTCCTAGTTCTCCCCAGAGGGTCCTTTTGTTCGACCTGCTTCTCCGGTATAAAAATGATTAGCAATTAGCATGCAGGGGTGCATGCAGGCAAACACAGAAAGGAGCGGTTTTTCTCCTGGTGTTTCAGTTCCTCACTGCCGGCACCGCCTTTGTAGCTTACTGGACAGACATTCAGTCCAGCTAATTGAATGCTTGCCCTTCCCCCAGATCCACCCTTTTTTTTTTAAAAGCACTATATTTATTTAAATAAATGTTAATTTGGCCTCCTCACCCCAAAAGTGGATTTATTTCCGTAACATACTGGGGAAAAAAAAACTTCTGGGGAAGAACACAAAAACTGGTACCACACCAGTACTCTGCCAGTTGGTGTCATGTGCTACTGCAAAAATGAATTTCCTCTGAGCCCAACCCCAGAGAATCAAGTTTTGATTAAATTTTGGTGAATGCACTCCTGCCACAAGTGCAGTGCTAGCATAATGCATGAGCCCTCTGATCACTCACTATGACCAGAGGATTTTTTTAAACATTGTTTTTAAATGAAAAAATAATAATTTACAGTCCCTCTTTTAAATTAATTTTCATTCTAAACATATTGTTTCAGTGAATTTTTATGCAATAATGCTGCTTTCTGCTATGCCATACGATATAAATAAAAACCAAAGAATTGAGCCATAATAGATGCTCTAAGGACTCAGGTGGAGCAGTGAGTTAAACCGTTGAGCTGCTGGGCTGTTGATCAGAACGTCGGCAGGTCGAATTCATGCAATGGGATAAATGCCTGCTGCTTTGCCCCAGCTCCTGCCTACCTAGCAATTCGAAAGCAAATGCGAGTAGATAAATAGGTACCACTTTGGTGGGAAAGGTAACAGCGTTACTTGTGCCTCAGTGTTTAGTCATGTCAGCCCCGTGACCACAGAAGCGTCTTCAGCCAGCATTGGCCCTTCAGCTTACAAATGGAGGTGAGCACCAACCCCAGAGTTGGACACAACTAGAACGTATGTGCAGGGGAACCTTTACCTTTAAATGCTATCATCTGTCCGCCAATACCTGTTGAACTTGAGCCGCTTTACAGTGCATTATTAACACTGCCATATACAACTGCGTACACCAAAAACCAAGGAAACTAGGATGCAAAACAACATACTGGGAGAAAGTCTTCATCAGCCTGATTGCTGGAGACAAGTGGAACATGACTTGATTGCCTTTTCCTCCCCTAAATAAAGTGCACGCACGCACATGCAAAATCCCCATGGTTCAGGTAATGAGAATATAAGTTATCTTACCCTTCACAAGGAACCCGCAGTCCCTTGTGCTTTTATCATGCTTGATGTATTCACCTCCTTGCTGCTGACTCAGCGGTGAGCTGATATGATCACAGCCCCTCTGATGAAGGGCTCTTCTTTTTTTTAAGTGTCTGAGAAAATTAGGAGCCAGCCAGGAGAATCTGATGTCCCATTGGTGACACAAGGCAAGGCCCAAACAGGCAGTGGAGAAGTTGATTTTCAAAGTGTAACAGGAAGAATGCATCTTGGCCCATTTCAGCCTCATACGCCACTGTCAGTGAAATCCATGAAATCTTTAGGAAATCTGTCAGTGCTATCGACCACCCCTTGAGATCTGCGGGAGAGTCCCTTCTCCGGGAATCCTCCATGAAAGAAATTAGGAGAGTAAGTACTTGGAGGAGGGCTTTCTCTGCGGTGGCACCCAACCTATGGAATTCACTCCCCAAAGAGGTCCGCCTGGCACTGTCGTTACTGGTTTTTCAGCGCCAGGTAAAGACCTTTTTATTTAAACATCATTTTAATTGTTAAAATATATGATCTGGCCAGGAC
>NW_025335468.1:2771486-2798961 GCF_004798865.1 Varanus komodoensis
GTTAAAATATATGATCTGGCCAGGACAACTTCTTCTTCCTTCTCTTTTCTCCTCCTATATTCTTTATTTACTTATTTTATACTGCTAATTTTAATTTTATATTATTGTATCTCAGTGTATTTTTTGTATTTTTGTATTTAAGTGGTAATTTATTATGTTCTCTTGTATTTGAATGTATCTTATTGTGTTGTAAGCCACCCCGAGGCTTCGGCAAGGGGCAGCATAGAAATGTTATAATAATAATAATAATAATAATAATAATAATAATAATAATAATAATAATATCATCTCTGCAGCATTTCTCAAAACCCCTTTCAAAGAAGTGGCTTCCTGGTTTTCATTCAGTCTTCTGCAGAAGATACAAACTCTTCAGGCTTTGGCATCAAAATGTGGAGGCAGACAGGGTGCATGTGCAGACCCCCCCCCCCTCCCTTGCCCCCCCAATGTGAGCTCCTCTTCAAAGCCTATCAAGACCCTGACTCGGAAGGAGTCTTCTAGGCACCTTCAGTTGAACATACTTAGAAAACCTCCCAGATCTTCATCCTGAACATGAGGGAAAAAAGCCAGCACAGATGGTGTTGAATGGGCCTCATGGGTCAAGTTTACCTGCCATTTTCCCCTTTAGATAGGGCTTTTTAAACCACTGTAGATCTTTTTGGCCCATCTCTCCCAGTTTCACCTTTCTCTTCTAGTCTTGATTCTTCTGCCTTGTTCTTAGTTTTTTTTGTATTTGTTCTGTTCATTTTTGTTCTTTCTTTACTGACTCCTGCCGCCTTATCAGATCCAGTTTTACTACTTTTTGTTTCATATATCTTTGTGTTCCTTGGTTTCTTCTTATCACCTCCTCCTCCTTGGCTTGGATTCTTGCCATTTCTACAGTGCTAACACTCTTGCCTTACTATTGTTTGACTTCTGTTTTCTGCCCCCTCCCTTTGTCCCCTTTCTCTGCACCATGTGACACCAGGCCATTCCCACCTCTTCCACCTTTGTTAGTGGGCTGGAAGCCCCTGAAAACATTTCTCCTGTGCTGCTGGTCTCTGAACTACCAATTTCCTTTCATTTCCCTTGAGGTCCTGCCTCGTTCTTGGAGTTTGTAAGGGTTTTTATTTTGTGTTTGTTTAGGGTGGTGAGGTTAGTTAAATTGTAAGCAGGACATGTGTTTTTTTCACTTTTCTGTGCAGTGAAGCCTGTGATAAATTATGGATGCTATTATTATGTCTAAAAGCACTCATAAAAGGTTGTGAAGTAACTATTTTGAAACATTAACTTCAGTTGGCTTGTACATAGGGGTGCTGAAGGTAGGGTGTACAACTCTGTGGGGTGCTCCTAGATATGACTTTAATGGTGCAATAGACCTGCCCCTGTCAGGGGACTTTAAATGGGAGTCGAAGGGATGACGCCTTTCATGTGTAAGTCTCCTGCACTGGCTTACATCCCCCATCTTTTTTCTTTCCACAAAAAATAAGAACAAAAATGAGAAGCCAGAGTAGATGCCCAGTGCCTTCTCATTGGTAGCGTGAAGAGCCCTCTGGCTGGAAGCGCCCCGTGTGTCTCTTTAAATGCAGAACAGCCACAGTTCACACACACTTCACAAACAGCACATTTTCCCAGTGCTGTGGCAGGTGGTGTGCTACAGGGTGAGACAAAGGATCAGACTGGATATAGAAAAGATGCCTCTGGTCCTTGATCTCTGCCCTCTGGCAAGATGACCTGCAAAGGTTGTGCTTCAGCACTTAAGGGCGGGAGAGCATGGCTGAAGCGTTTGGGAGAGACTGTGCTGATGGAAGAGGAGACCTGAAGCCAGAGCAGGCAAATGGGTGGCCTGCCATCCCTGAAGGACATGGATGTGGTGGGGGAGCACCTGTTTTACATGCAGCAGCCCTGGGATGGGTAGCTACAGAAGCTTTAGAGCTGGACTTGAAAACTCGTCTCCCTGAGAGCAATGGAAAGCCTTTGCATCAGGAGGTGCTATTTTGGGGTGGGAGTGCACATTGCATGGGCTTCTGGGGGCACTCTCTTTACATACTTCCAACCCACAAGCCTTTTCTCGCGAGGTCTCTACCTTTCAGCCATGTTCAGAAGTTGTGGGATAGGGTGGATTTGATTTAAATCAAATCAATTTAAATCATGATTTAAATCACTAGTCAGTAAGACTAGATTTAAATGGCTTTCTATATAATTTGCACACATGCTTGCCTTACCCATAGGTAGAGGAAGTTCATTAAAATATTCCCGAACTGGATCTCTTTTACAACCTGTGCCCATTATAGGTTTTCTTCTCTAGGGAAGTAATATGATAAACCTCAGGCTATGCACCAAAAGATCCAAAGACTAGGGGAGCATTCTTTTCAAAAGGTTTCACTTTCATTTTTACTGCTTGCCACTCCCTCCTTACATTTCTTGTGCAGATCTATTCCTCTCCCAACAATCTTCTATTCATGGAATTTTTTGAAACTGAGCAGCACTTAAGAGGTAAGGGGTTGATTCTGTGTACATAGATTTGCAAAGGAACAATGGGATTCAGGTCTTTTTCTCAACTCTGTATGTTTCTTTTGTAACATTTTTGGTGTGAAGAAGAGGCACATGATCTCTGCAGACACAAATTCACAGTTTTGAGAACTGTAAACTGTAAAACCAAACATCTGCGATAATGTGTTCAAGACAGAAAAATTGCCCAGTAGTCTTACAGAAATCTGGAATACTATGTCATCATGAATAGATTAATGGAATTCGTTTACCAACAAATATAAACATTGCATGAATATACACAGCCTCATGCTACACGATTAAAAACTAATCCTTATTTCATGAAGAATAACGTAAATGGAGCAATTTGCATGGAATGGTGCAGAAGGGCTTCCGGATAAGGTTTTATCATTAAATATCCCTGCTTCACTAGTCCATGTTTACAGGTGGATATCCAAATGTTGTAACGTTCTACCTGTACCCTTCCCATGTTTCCAAACACTTGCTTCTACCTTTTTTCTTTATCAGAAAAAAGATTCATTAAGTGGGGGAAAGACAGAATAACTGCATTATTGCTGGTTCTCACAGCATGACCCAGAGTGAGTATGGATTGACTGTGGGTTGTTGTTGATATGTTGTGGGGACCCAGCTGTGGTAACAAATCATGTTTTTAACCATGAACAGCCCACCAAGAGAACCCATGTTGTGCCATGAACTTTGGGTTATTTCTGGTTAACAAACCATGGTTTATAATCACACCCAGGTTCACACAACAACACATGGTTCAACAAGCCTCATTCCACTCATCTTCAGCCTAGAGCATGGTTTGTTGTATGATTCTGTCATCTAGTGGGAACTCAATGTCTTTTGATTAATAGCACAAAGAGCCCTCTGTCTGGAAGCACCCAGGATGGTAGGGAGTCTACTTGCACATCACCAAAAAGGCGAACACAAGAGGGCAGTGATTCAGTTTGCATGTGGCAATGTACAAATGCAGATCCAAATCCGGAAATAAAATATGAGTCACCTTGCCATAGTGGGGAAGATGATGGCCTATGGACCTGCTCAGCTCTGCTGCCCAGGTTAATGGCCAGCTTCAAGACCTTCTTAGTATGGGTCTCTGTCTTTAAAATAGATTTGGGCCAGAGAACCCTTCAAACAGGGAATGCCTTCGAATAGAGAACTGTTCTCTTTAAAGTAGAAGACATGGCCACTGTAGTAGAGAGTTGGGACAATTGTCTGAATGTGTAGCTTAAAAGAGGATCCCATGAACGTAGCTGAGAGTGTGGTAGTGCAGAGCCCGTGTCCAGCATGCATTCCTGTCAGTCGGTGGCTCTGCTGCAGACTGGCAAGACAAATCATTCCCTCCCTGTTGATCTTTGCCTGAAATGAACGCTTTTGCTCCAGCAAAGTAGGCGCTCATGAAACGCGGACCCCAGTGCTGATGAGTCCATCACGGGTGATGGCGGTAGGGAAATGGGAAAGGGGCTGGAAGGACTTGCCATGAGCAGACATTGTTTACAGCATTTCCATTCGAATGCTAAAGCGACGGCGTCTTTGAGTTTGCACTGCAGGCTTGATCATTTATTTAGCAAACCTCCCACGCACCCTGGGAATGGGAGACAGAAGCAGACAAGGAGTGAAGGGAAGGGAGGGAAGGAGGTTCACTTGGTACATTTACATACTCAGAGGCAGGCCAAGGAAACTCTCCTCCTTTGTATCTAAATTCGCGGCATGGTGTGCCTCTTATACCAGTTGCAGCGGGCGTACAGAGGGATAGGAGTAACATGCTCCTTTCTGACTAATGATCAGCTCACAAAGGCTGAGGGAAAGTGAGGGAGGGTTTCCTTCTTGGAGCGTAATCTGGTCACACTGTGCTGTGTTTGGCCCAGTCTTTGGTGAAAGGGATCATGACTTTGGATGGCCTTATATTGGACACATTGTATATCACTTCTTTCCTCCAGGGCAGTCATACTGCCATATGTTTTCCCCTTTTTTATCCTCGTAACACCCCTCTGAAGTAAGTTAGGCTGAGGTACAGAGGTTGGCCCTCAATCACACAGCAACCAGAGGAGGGATTTAAACTTGGGTTTCCTTGGTCCTAGTCCAACACTCTAACCACTACATCATTCTGGGCCTGGGTTAGGGTTATGCGCTGGAACAGAAACAGGAATAAAGACAAACGTATCTGTGCATGTTTATTTGCATGTGGTCAGACATGAGAATAGAATGAAAATTATTCCAGATAAGAAGACCAGGCAGCCACAGGGCCTTGATCCATGCTGCTTCTCTTTCTCTTTTTGAACATAAACGCTGGGTAAATCCTGACAATAGTGGATCACAATTGTATATTGATTTTTTCGCATTTATATCCCCATCTTATTTTTCCTTCACAGCTAGCAGCATTGGAGAGGGGGTTGATTTAAACTGAGGAGCCCACTGAGGGGGTAAGCGGTTAATCCCCCTCATCCTAATTCTGTGGCTACAATCCAAACCAACCCCTTCCCATGGCTTCATTCAAGCAAAAAAAAAAAAATCATTTTGTTGGCCCTAAGAGTGTGATTAGTCATTTATTTAAATCTGTATATCTTGTTTTTTTTAATCAAAGATATTGAAGGCAGATACCAATATTTTAAATGCATGTGCACACAAATATGCAAATTAAAATGAAAACTATCACACAGTATCTAAACAGCTAATTAATCAATTAAGCAATAGTACACAGAAACCAAAAGCCAGCAAAAAGAAAAAAGATCGGCAAGGGAAGGAGAGCTTAAGGGTGAACTTATTAAATACTGAACAGCCTCTCACAAACATTCATGGCCTTTTCCTGGAGTTGGAAAAGTGACTGCGCATGGAAGTACACATTGGATTAATGGTGTTGGCATGAACACCATCACCTGGGAGAGAGAACACCAAGCCTCAGTGCCAATACCAGAAGGCCCTGTCTCAGATTCCCTTTAATGCTTTTAAAGGCTATGCATGTGTGTGCAAACCTGTGGCAAAACAGAGCCCTGTTTATGAGTAAGCGCAAAAAACCATTCAGCTGCTGCAGTTTTTCTCAACTGTGCAGATTGCAGGAGATCATGAGCTGTACCTGCCAAAATCCCCACTTCTGGAAGCAAGTTGTTGAGGCAAGATACTGGCCCTTCATGCTTCTGGGCAGCCTGGAAAGAGCTGCTTCCCAGCGACCTTTCCAAAAGCATCCCACACCTTCCCATATCTTAAGGCATATGGAAGGTGACTGGGGACTGGGCCACAGCTATCTCTTTCTCAAATAGGATATTCCTAGGGCAGGGCCCCCTCCCCTCAGCAGCAGAGCTCAGATTTTGCCAGTTTTCTCTGAGTCAGATATATTACGGGGGAACTTTATGCACGTCATTTCAAAATCTCTACCAGGACAATTCCTTTATCGGGTCAAAAGAAAGGCTCAGGCCAAATTGTACGAGCATCCAAGAACTCTGGAGGTATTTGTTCCATGTTTCCTTAACACTCCCAGTCTTCTGAAAACTGTCTTTCTCCTTCCAGAAGATCTCAGCTGCAGTCCCCTTAAGCCTCAAGCATATGTGGCCACCAGTTGGAGAAGATGGGAGTTGGTGCCCTCCAGACGTCTCAGGCTACAAGTTGGGGAAGGCTGTTTGAAAAGTAATAGGATGCATCCCAGGAAAAGAACTCCCCAGGGCGAGCAATATATCCCTTGATGGGCTGAAATCAAGGGATGCAACCCGCCAGCCAGCCTGGAAGTAGAACAAAACAAATGAGACATTAAACATTCATTCATTCATTTGTAAATAAATAAATAAATATTTGTATGCCGTCCGATTACTTGTGTGTCTGGACGGCTTACAGCATAAATAAATTGACAACTCATTCTGGCTGCAAGTTAATAAAAATACAACAGTAAAATTCATTATTAAAACATATTAAAATATTGATTAAATAAAAAGGTCTTAACCTTAATTTCTTTGGGTTCAGCTCTCTCACCTCTATTTTATTGGGCTGTGTGTTTTCTAGGCCTTCACACCTCTAAATGGGACTCTGGCAGAGGCAAAATGTTAAGGCCTCCTCCACCTCAGAGGACCCAAGACTTCTTTTTCCCCATTTCATGGTCCTGATCAGGCTCCCTTCCCTTCTTGAGCTGTCTGCTTGTGCTTTAAAAAAGGGACAGTGGCTCTCCACAAAGCCAGAGCTTGTGATAAACATCAGGCTTGGTGTGATTTGAAGGTGGCAACCTTAGGATGGAAGCTAGTTGGGTGAATGGGTCCAGGCTGTGGCCTCCACAGTATGTGTCTGGCTGTGCCGCAGGCACATTCACTGGCACAAAATCACTAATTCTGGAAGCTGTTGTTGCTTAAGTGGCTAAATCATGGATTGTTTAATGCAAATGCTTTGGAGAATGAGCACAAGGAAAATGCTCTAATCAGCAAAGTGTGCTGATCACATTATTCAAAGAGGAATGCCGGACAGAAGCCAAAGTTAGGGACTTGGTACGGAGAGCAGGCCAGAAACTCCATCCAACCCTTTGACCCCTGGGTTCAGGAAGGCATCCTTCATTATCCTTAAGTGACCACTGCAGTGGTGCTGCTGGAAGCAAGGGGTAGTTAAAAGATGAACTGTCAGTATAGCAGCAGAAATCAGGGGATCAATAAGCAATTAGAAAGTAATTAGCGCCAATCCATAGTATATGAGAAATCCAGAGAGATGGCAATACAGGAAGTGTTCTAGGCATCTAAGACAAATATTTGAGGGAAGCAGATCCTTAACTGGCTTGAATTAAGGCTGACACCAGCCTATTGCTTGCTTTCTTGCTCTCCTGGGATACAGTCATTACATCAGCACTAATGTTGAGTCTTGCTATGGCTACAAAACAGGACTGAGCTTTTTCCCCTCCCCCTCCCTAATTTTCTGGCTTCGTGGCAGTTTCACAAACATAGCTGTGAGGCTGAGGTGCATCATCATGAGACAGAAGGCTTAACTGTCACAGAGGGCTTTGCTAACACATTTCTCAGCACCTTTTGCTTCCAGAAGCCCACCAATTTCTGGAGGAGTTTAGAAGAGAGGACAGACTCTCTTTTCAGAGGACTCTGTGGCTCATTTGAATCATTATCTTGTGTTGTTAACCATGCTGTGTGTGGGGAGAATGTGCAGAGGCCCTAATAACTCTAAGGAGGCACACTTCTTTTGTACCCTGCTGACTTTCTGCCTGTGATTGTCGCTTTTCTTTACTCAGGTCCCTTGTGAGGAATTCTCCACTTGGATGAAAAGGGTCAGTGAGATGGAGTGCCCTTTTTAAGTCATGGTCAGCTTCATTGTGTTCTTCTTCTACAGCTGGCTACTGTTAAAAATACGCTTGTTTTCCTGGACGGGCAAATACCAAGGAGCAGATTAACAAATGCCGTTACTCATAGCATGGATTTTTCAACTGCCATGTTTTAATCACTCTTTCCTTTTGTTGGTGCAGATTCAAAGGAGTGCCTACTCTGTCTTTTTTGATGAGAGGTTTTCTATCCCTTTGGATCCTTCTGCGTTGGAGGAAAACAGCCTGAGATTTTCTGTCTTTGGGATTGATGAGGATGAAAGAAACATCAGTACCGGTGTAGCAGAACTGAAGTTGTCAGATTTGGATCTCTCTATCCGGCCTTTCAACGCCTGGCTATACCTGCAGGACATGAACAAGGTAGGCTTGCTGTCTTGATGTGCCCTTCCCATTAGGCAATCTCCATGTGAGTTTGGGTGTCGTGCAAGGGCAGCATCTTGTTAGTTGTTGGAATCATTACTGGGATTATTGGGATCAATAACTAGATGAGAAGTTAAGTGGGAGCTGCTGCCATGTAAGGCCTCGATGAAGATATGAGATCCCCACAGCTGTCAGAATCGATGAATTCCTTGATTCATCCTTGCCATAAGGAAGTTTGCACACCTTGTTGCTGAAGTTAATCAGGAGAGCTGGGCCTTCTCTCACCTCTCTCGCTTGTCTCTTGGGAAGGGGATATCTTGCATATACTGACAGCCTCTGAAACAGAGAGAGAAGAATGGTATAAAATTCAAGGCAAAGGCCGTTGTTTTTTGGCTTTCCACTTGGAACCAGGAGTGCACAAAGTTTCTAAGTAACTAGCTTTTACCACTACATGTATTCAGTAAACCGCATGTTAACTTTGAAACAGGTTGTTCTGTTCCTCCCTAAGATTCTTCCTTGAATCTGAAGTGAGGTGCCTCAGCTGGACTGGATCCCTGGGATTAATACTATTATTATTACACATGGGAGGGGAGGTAGTGTGGAATTTTCTGCTTCAGACATCAGCATTGGATAGCATTGTGCTTTATTCTCCTTAGAGGTGGGTAGGGAACCCCACTTGCTGCTTTGCAAAAAATCTTGGCCCAGTCCTAGAGGCACATTGCACTGATGGTACGGGGCGTTCTGGACCAAGGGTTGACTCAGGATAAAGCAGCTTCCTTTGTTTCTGTGCTGGGGATGGAAGCGTCTTCAGCTGTGTGAGAACGGCAGAGCTCCAGGTGGCCCACCCAGGTCTTCTGAACATTGTTGTTGGTCCTCCAACTTTATCATACTTACATCAATCACTTTCTAATGTTCCTCACTGCCAGGAGACAAGGAATTCATTTCTACCCTTAGTTCTTTTGCAAGACTAATAGAATAATGAGCAATTGATTGTCTCTTTTTTCTCTCTATAGGCAACTGATTCAGTGGGTGAAATCCTGCTTTCTCTTAGCTATCTACCAACAGCAGAGCGATTAACAGTAGTTGTTGTTAAAGCCAAGAATCTCATCTGGACCAATGGCAAAGTGACGGCAGGTTAGTAAAGAGCCCTCCTTATCTGCCCCAGTGCCAGATAGGATATGCTGATGACATCCAGCTCTACCTCTTGTTCCCATCTAATCCTGGGGAGGCAGTCTCTGTGTTGAATGTGTTGTGTTGTGAGCCGCCCAGAGGTGCTGTGGTACAATTGGGTGGCATACAAATCTTTTAAATAAATGAATGTGTGCTTGAGCTCAATAATTGACTGGATAAGGGCCAATAAACTGAAACTCAGTCTAGACAAGATGGAAGTGCTGTTGGTAGGTGGTTTGTCGAACAGGTTGGAGGGTCATTGCAGTGTCCTGGATGGGGTTGCACCCCCTAAAGTATAGGGTCCACCACTTGGGGTTGCTCCTGGACCCAGGACAATCACTAGAGGCCCAGGTGGGCTCAATAGCCAGGAGTGCCTTCCTTCATCTGTGGCGTATGTATCAGCTCTACCCCTACCTGGACAGACAGAGTCTGGTCATAGTCACAGATGCACTGGTAACATCCAGATTAGGTTACTGCAGTGCGCTTTGTATGGAACTGCCTTTGAAGACTGGTGAATCCAGCTGGTCCAAAATCAGGCCATGCTGTTAGAGGCAAGTGCCAGTTCATAGGCCCATATAACACCAATTCTATATAAGCTACAGTGGTTACCAGTTGAAGCCCGCGGCCAGTCTGAAGTGCTTGCTTTTACATATAAAAGCCCCAAACGTCTTAGGACCTGGCTACATAAACGACTGCCTTTTCCCACATATACCTACCTATCCATTAGGATCAGGGCAGGAGGTCCTTCTGAGAGAGCCATCCTTCAAGGAGACGAGGAGGATGGCAAACAGAAGAAGGACCTTCTTGATGGCTGCCCCTCGTTTGCAGAGAAATTTGCCTGGCACCAACATTATTCTCATATTGGCACCAGGCAAAAACATTCCTCTTCTTCAGATGTTTCAATACTTGTTTTAATAACCGACTTAAATCAATTTGTTAATCTGTTGTTGTTGTCCTGCTCACTTGATACAATTTTAGTGGCCAAGTATTATATTGTTTTGGATTTATATAAGAGGTTTTATTGTTTTTCAGTGGTTTTAATACCTGGAGTATTGATTGTTTACTGTAATAGAGTAAGACAATCCCCCAGCACTAGTGGGTGGCATATAAATCTATAAATAAAGCCCATTGGATTGAGATACAGGAATGTGCTGGTTTTGTCAGACAGTGACACTGATCCTTTACACACATGCCAGTTTATGCAAATTTGAGGAAATGGCAATTGATAGTGTGTTAGAAGGATTTCCAGAAGTATTCCAGAAGTGCTCCTGGCCACTGTAAGATTGCAAGCTACTCTTTGTTAGGCTTTGAGAAGCCCAAACAGTTCCATCATAATTATGGTTAAAAATATACAGGAATGTACACATCACATTAAACTGACAGTATATTGGAGCTTAATTCACAGCACTGAGTGTGCTTTGGACTCAGGCTGTACCATATATAATTAATTAATCAGCTTTCAATAACTGATAGTACATTCAGTTGATTGAAGCATCTGGCATTCAGAATAACCATGTAATATATTCTGAGTAAATGTGATTCACTTCTCATATGACTATATGTTACACTGTCTAAAAAATTGATTTTGAATTGATCAATGCATAACAAATGCTTATATCAACAGCACTGAAATAAAACATTTTGCTTTTTTCTGCAGTTGAGAAGAATTTACAACTAAGGGAAGGTTCTGCTTTATCACTTATGCTGGGCAGTCACATAATCAAAGGGTAGTTAATAAACTTCCATCCACTTATGCTAGTTGCATGTCACCCCATTTACATAATTACTCTGGCCATGTACAGCTTGTCATGATGACACCCCAGAACAGCCCATGGGTTCTGGGTGGTTGGTTATTCATTCCAACCACATCATAACAAGCCACACCCAGGAAGAGCAATTATGTAAATGGGGTGGTAGACACAGGATCCTGTGGCGTATTAACCACTCTGCAATTGTGTGAACCAGTCAGTGAGTAGGGTAATTCCTGGCGACACATTAACTACTACAAAGCTTGTAGTGGAAAGCACAGTGAACAACCTGTTGCTACTGATTTCAGGATGGAATCCATGCCAAACCTTCAACAAGATAAATGTTTTACAAAAAGTGCATAATAATGAGAAACACATGGAAAGAATAAAAGTGTTAATGGCTTTTGCCAGTCCAGTTAGCTATGTTATGCTGTCATTAGTTCTTTCAGTAATGAAAGATTCAGCAAGGGGGAAACAGGGACACAGAATTTCAGGAAGTATTTTTAAGCTTCTCTGGTCCTCTCCAGAGTGTCATCACAGCAGGGCAGTGATCAAATACTCTGGAATGTCCCTCCCTTAGTCCTCACATTTTAGCTACTTAAATAACCCTCAGCAGAATTTGAAAATCTGTAGGAGGTGAGTCTCTTTGATGGGTCTCAGAAGTGATCAATTAGTTTCCAGTTTTAATTAACTATATTGCTCTTGATGGTTATCCAGGCCTTTTAACTGGTATGTTTTTCATTCTATCCCAAGGGCTCTGACTTTAACATTTTATCTAACACTTTAGAACCAGACCTAACAAAAAGATAAACTGCGATTTCACCAGACGGTGCTAAGGAAGGTTCTGTGTGCACTTAGAGAATCCAGCCTGGCAGGGTCTGCACACACAGGGCATTTCAGGGCACTTTACAGGCGGCAGCACTAAAGCAAGATAGTACACAGTTTGCAAGGTAAAGCCAGCAGACAGATAACTGTTTTCCTGGGACCCAATTAAGATCACCCTCTTCTTACCATCCTATCAGATCCTTTTGTCAAAGTGTACTTGCTGCAGGATGGGAGGAAGATCAGCAAGAAGAAGACTGCAATGAAGAGGGGTGACACAAACCCAGTCTTTAACGAGGCCATGATTTTCTCAGTGCCAGCAATTGTCCTTCAGGTAAGAGTCTGCTGGTCCAACGTGGCCTGACGATACCGTGCTCAGCTCAGAGCGTCATCCATGCAAATCATAGTGGTGGTGCACTAGAGCGACGTAGGTTTCGACTGTGATGCAGTGGGGCAGCCGATCCCTCCTGAGGGTTTAAAGAATCCACCCTTGGCCCAGGCCCTGCTGGGATATTGGCATCATGGCTCCTACATGTGCTGGTTGGAAGGTTGTTTTATTTTCAGGATATCCGTTGTTCTGTTGCTACTTTCCTGCCCTTATCTTTAGCCTCAGTGAAGGGTGTATTACAGTAGCAGGGAATGCCTGATGCTTCCCTCAGTACAGCGCTAATTGGAGTAATAGTCCATCGATCTCTGGAAGTCTGCAGATTCCTCTCTGCTGACCTACTAGATCTGAAGCCCAGTGCACCTTGATCCAGGAGACTTTCATACTTAGATACGAATGCATAAACCATTTACATTGAGTCAAGCTATTTTTCCTCTCTACGATAGAGCTTCAGCTCGCACGCTCTCTCTCTGTCTCTCAGCTTTTTATCCCATTGCATTAGCCAATAAGACTCGCTGAGCTATTGGATTGTATAGACATGGGCAGGTAGATAGGTAGATAATAGCCTTCTTTGTTCATATGCCTGACAACAGTTCTAGAATCTCAAGTGGAAGACTTGCCCACCTCTCTTTAGTGGCAAATGCCAGTCCTTGAATCTGGGTGTTTGTACATGCAAAGTATGTGATCTGCCACAGAACTACGCACCCTTCAGCCATTGTCGCTTATGCTGAGCCAGTTACACATGTGCATGGACACAAGATAAATGTTAAGCATGCTGATGCAAAGCTGTCATTGGGGCATATGCTGGGCACACACTGGTAGGGATGGGCTGCCACAAGGCCCCTTGGCTTCAGAACAAGGGGTGCCGCCTAAGTTACTCTGCAGTTTTAAAGACATGAGGGGTTCAGCAGTGTGTTTCTGCCTCACGTGCCGAGTTCAGATATAGCTTTCAGAGAGCAAACTATTTTAGCAGCAGCTGGGGCCAGTTGATAGGATCAGACTGTCTAACTGAGAAATGTGCCAGAAATGCGGAGGAGTTTATGTGATTTTGTTCCAAATACGTCCTAGTTTTATCCCCAAATCTTCCTTAAAAGCTCCATCTATGGGAATTATTTCAGAAGCCATTTCATCTCAAGACCAATTCACCCAGCCATTTTGATGTGTGAGCAACAGCTGTGTCCTCATGCCAAACCGTTTCTGTAAATGCCTGGCTGCTACTGGTCAAATCCATTTTTTGCCAGTCGCCACAAGCCCATATTAAAGGTGGATGCTGACAAATGATTGTGACCTTCTGAAGAATCCAGGCAAGAATATCAGTATACATCAGTATCCCTCTAGAGAAGAACAGGAATACTACATTAATTTCTTACTCCTGCTGACATCGGTAGTTTTTGTTCCTGAACCCTTACGGTTCACAAGTTTCTCTGGATGGGCAACAGATTCTGCCTGCAAGGTTTTTTGGCGTGCAAGGCAGAGACTTGCAAATTAAACTCTGGGAAGGCAAAGCCAGCAAGGGAGATGTAAACAAAATTACTGCATCACCTGGAAGGCCGAGTACATAATTTCATTTGCTTTTCAGTCATTCAAAGGCAACTGTGCTGGAAGCTAATAGAACATCTCTAAAAGAATCATCTTCAAAAAGAGATTATATGGATGAAGTTTTTACTCAGCAGCAGCATGGAGACAAGTAAAAGGATGGGTTACCATAATGACCAAGCAAAGGGCTGCAGCTGTGGCTTATCCATTTCCTTCATTAATCCCAGGGGCTAGGACAAAAGGCTCTGAATTTGTGCTTATGACAATATCTAGGTCCTAGATATGGGAGGAAGAGGGAAAATTTTATTGTATATCAATCTGCAGGTTTCTCAAAGGCTCTTGAGATTTCCTCTGCAAACAAGAGAGAAATTGTTCTGAGCAGATCTAATTGCTGATAGAAGTCACACAGTTCAATTCCTATTGGGGGATTGGAGGACAAAGTTTTTCCAAATGATGGGGCTGCTATTGGAAGTATTATTTTAGAACCTTCCTATGTAACTCTTAAGACCTGAATCGCACATAACCTAAGCTTATTTAAACCACGGGTTGTTTTCTCAGACCTTGGGTTACTTCTTTTCCTACTCCCTGTCTGTATTATAACTGCTTTTGTGCCACTGCAGTACTTGACATGTAAACAGATTGATTTTTTAAAACCATTCTTGGCTCCTTCCTCTGCAGTCTGGTAAAACAATATTTGAGCAACCCACAATGTTGGGTTCACAAAAACAAGAGCCCATGATTCAGTGAACAATGGTTAATTAAACCATGGTTTCTTGTTGCATGTGAACCAAGTTAAAGAGAGTAATACTGCTACAAAACTGGGCTGTTCAAGTTAATGACTAATTATCTTTAACATTCAACTTGGATTTCACAAGCATCACTACAGCCCTGGGAACCCTTTTTCTATTGTGTTACCTCCTTCTGTTCATTGTCTCCCCAAAACTGGTTGAGGGACTGTATATAAGTAGAAGAAAGGAAGGTGCAGCATCTCTAGGCTAACATTTTGGACAGTGATAGAAATAAGAATGGTAGTAGAACATTTAAGAAAAAGGTTAAAAAAAGAAACGAACTATGTAAGACAAGGGTGGGCAACATGTAGCTTCCAGGTGTGAGAGTGTAACTCCCCATCAGCCCTAACTAGCAGATGCATTGGTGAGGGATAATGGGAATTGTAGTCTAAATACTTCTGGAGGGTGACACGTTCTTCATAACTACTCTAAAAAATAGACTGGCACAACTGAATAGCTGAAACTGCTCTGGCATGTACTTGCCACTGTTTATTGCCCCTAAGAAAGCTCCTGTTGCAGCTAGCATAAGAAGCTACGAGGGAGAACAGGACTTTGCACATTCAATAGTAATTTAGGAGAAGGAAGTTTAGCATATGAGTCACACCTCATCTGGAATACTGTGTCTAGTTCTGGGCACCAGGAATTAAGAGACATATATAAAAATTAGAAAGGGTCCAGAGGAGGGCAACAAAAATGATCCAGGGTTTGGAAACACTGCCCTGTGAGGAGAGACTGAGAGATCTGCGCATGTTCACCCTTGAGAAGACTGAGGAGGGACATGGTACCACTCTGTAAGTACCTCAAAGGCTGTCACAAAGACGAAGGTCAAGATCTCTTCTTGCTGATACCAGAGTGTAGGACGTGGAATAATAAATACAAGTTGCAAGAACCCAAATGCAGGCTAAATATCAGGAATAGTTTCCTCGCTGTCAGAGCAATACAACAGTAGAACCAGTTGCTTTGAGAGGTGGTGGGCTCTCCCACACTAGAGACATTGAAAAAGAAACTGGACAGCCACCTGAGTGGGATGGTGTAAGCTGGTGTCCTGAAACAGCAGGGGGTTGAACCCAAAGCCCTTCTTGGCCCCTTCCAACTCTTGGTCCCCTTCCAACTCTCTATGATAATGAGAGTTGAGACAGACGGGGAAAAGTTATATCTGCTGTTAATGGTTTGGGATCCACCCTTTTTTTCTTCTTTTGCATCTGGCCACCCCACTCTGTCTACAAACCTTAGGTTCTAGGGAACAGATCATGCATTCTGGAAAGGTCCAGTTGTCTTTAGTGGCAGTACAGTGAAAGAAAGGCTTAAAATTGCCATCTTGCAGTGCAGTCCTATGCATGTTTAATCTGAAATAAGTCCCACTGAATTTCGGAAACTTTCTTAAGTGTGTTAATAGGAAAAGACGCCAATCCTAGGAAATGGCAGTTTCTTATCCTCAACCCATCACATGTAGATCAGTGTATCACCTAGTCTGTTGCTTTTTGGAGAGCAGACAGCTAGCTGAGCATTTAAATTTCAGCCAGCAGCCTGTTTTTTCCTGTCACTGTGGATGCAACATAAATAGCTGCATATCAAAGGGAGTAGAAAATGAGATATTTTGTTGGCAGATTAACCATGGGTGACATGGGAGAGGGGCCTAAGGCACAGACTCTGGTTGTCTGCATCTCTAACGTTCAAGAGGCCAGATTAGATTCTGGCAGACCTTGTTATACGGTAGGTGAATTTTGGAAATACCTGGTCATTGTTAAGATTTAAATTAAAATTAGCCATGAGCATTTGGTGTACCAACAGCCAAGACTCCTCTGGTTCAGAGTCACATAATCTCAGTGTGCAGCAAAGTTGACACACAGTTGCATCTTTGCGTTTCATATTTTGCTTGCAGCATGCTGCCTTGCTGTACTTGCAGCCTGTTCTCAAACTGCAGGTAATGATGGCAGACTGATACATAAAAGCAAAATTGTTGTCTTTTTAGTTCATTATTGTTATAATTCCATTACATCCAAACCTCTCTTTTCTTCCTCACTCAAGGAGCCCAAGGTTGTTATAAGGGTCTCCTCTTCATGTTATTCTCACACCAACCCTGTGAGGTAGCTTAGGGTGAGAGTCCACATCTGGCCCAAGGTCGCTGAGCTAGTACCATGACTGAGTGGGGACTAGAACCAGATCTCTCGGGTACCGAATCCAACACCCTAACCATTGCATCACAGTGGCTTTCTAAGGTTAGAGCAACCAGGTAAAGTCCAAGATAGGGGGTGGGACATATTTGCATTTTTTCTGTGAATGGACTATACTCCACCTTACCCACCCCAAATAAAACTGTAGCTGTTCTTTTCTCCCTGGGAATAACATAGCTAGAAGAAAAACTGCTGGGATGAAGTGATTTCCAGGAGAGGGGAATTATGGATAGGAGGGGTCCATGGCATCTGCCCATGCTGTGGTTTAAATTGTACCTCCTGCACACTCCTGAACATATTACATCAAAGTGGCACAGCCTAAGTTGCATCCTATCACTGCCCCAGTTGTTTGCTTCCCAGGTTATGCCCTTGTTGCTAGTACTCAAAAGCCCCTCCCATTTCTGCGTTCTTTTTCCTCCTGCTAAAAGTCACCAAGTACTTGTACTGTGCTACTGTTGGACACGCAGCAGTTATCAAAGCAGCATATGAAGTCCAGGGATTGAGCCGTTTTGGTTTTTTTTTCCCAGTCCATATTTTCCCCCATTTCCACTCAGCCATTCCAGAATTCTGGGTAACGACTTCACCATCTCTGTGCCATATCAGATGATTCTGGTAGGATGCCAAGCATGGCTCTTTGATTTTGCTCTTGACGTGACACAAGACTGGAGTACAGAACCTTCAGCTCATGGGGCACCCAAAGCTGGCCTGTTCTGGCTTGTGAGTTTCCTTCAGGGCCTTATGCTTCAAGTTCTGCTTCCTGGAGGAATCCCCTCAGAGGGCAGGTTTGCTGCTAGCATATGGTAATCGTCTTTTGTAGCTCATTTTGCATTGTGTGTTTGTTTGATTTTTGCAACAGTGTAGAACAAAATGAAGAGCAGGACTAGGGCCTAAAGGATGCATAAACACCCTTCTGCATTGTAGAAACCTTCTCCAGTGACTATGCAAATTTGCCTTTGGCTCTTTGGGTCAGGCAGATAAATTTCCTCAAAAAATGTATCTTCCTCTTTCCTGTTTTATCCTTACAACAACTCAGTGAGGAAGGCTAGTCTGGAAGTTTATGAGTGGCCCAAACTCACCCATGGACAAAAGGACTGGAGCCCAAGTCTGCTGAGTCGTAGTGCAACACTCTTAACAATTTGCAGTACGTTATATCTCTCATATAGAGAGAGTGAGCATGCTGACACTTGAGTTCCTGTTCTTTATTCATGTAAAAACTGACCTTTTTTGTTACGTAACAGTACATTTCTAGTCCTCATGGCTGAGTGTAACTTGATTGGGCAGATGTGATGAATACTTCCTTTAAATCCAATGCAGAGATTTAAAAATTCCATTGTCTCTAAGCATTGATGCATCATTAACCCGATCATTATTTGCACCTTTGTGTTTGAATGTTTGGGAATGCCATCACCCTCATTCCCTGCCCTTCTGCTCTATTTCCATTCCTTCCCCTCCTTTATAGTTTCTTCAGTGTACATTGAAGAAAGGACCTATCCTGTGTAGAGGATATGCCCGTTCTTGGGGCAGTTTATAGTCTAAAATTGGACATGGCAGATACAGAGAAAGAAAATGCAGGAAATAGAGTTAACTGCTGACTTAGTTTAGGGTACAGGAGCTTTTAATACAAAATCATACCTTGAAACTAAGATGCTTCAGCTCATGATGGGAAGGGCTGACTAGCTGAAATTCAGTCTATGTTCCACAGTGCTTATACATATTTTTCCAGAGATACTTTTTATTTTGGCCCAGTTGCCTCATATGAGGTCCAACTGAACTGAATTCAGATTAGTTCAGATTGTCACACCTTTCAGTTTGGCACTCATGTTAGGAAAGAGTTGTTTGCAAGTAGCAGCTGCTAGGATGTGCTACAAGGATTCTGGTACCAGTGCAGCAGTTACCTTTTAACCTCTTCAGAAATGGTCTGGTATAAGGGTAAATAGTGAATTATTTAGGATGTGTTCTTGTGGTCATAGGAAGAATTGGAGTTCCATCTCCAACTTCGGCAGAGCACTTTGAGGTCAGAGCTGGGCAAGATCGGCTGCATAAAGTGTTCTGCAGACAAGGGAAGTATGGAGGCATTCCTCATCTCTGCATCCCCCCTGCTTTATCCTGGATGATGGTAATCCTTGAGTTTGAAGGGCTGCAGGCCACCATGTTGGATTGTGCTGCTCAAGTGGTTTATAAAAAGAGATTGCAAGGAGCTCCAAAAGAATCTCTGCAAACTGGGGGAAGAGAGACTTAAAAGACACATGCAATTTAATATCAGCAAGTGTTAAGTGATGTGTGTTCAGCAACAGGTCCTCACGTTGTGTATATGCTGATGCAGCTTCTGCTGCCAGTGGCTGATCAGGAAAGAGTAGTTGCTTTAGCATCCTATTGAACAACATCCTGTAGGTCAGTCATACCACCAGCGAAGTCATACATACAAAGCCATACATACCAAAAGGAAGAGAATGGAATTTACAGAGAGAGTCAAAGACATTGGGCTCCATCTTGCTCCCCAAATATAAGACTAAACTTCAAGCTACAAATTATACCACTGTACAGGTGGTCCCCAGATTACAGACAAGTTCCATTCCTGAGAACATCCTTAAGTTGGATTTGTATGCAAGTTGGATCATGTTCGTAACTTGGGGACTACCTTTATCTTAAAGCAATCTCTTGAGTTGGTGGTATTCTCATATTCAAGGTAACAAAGTTCCAAGTGCGAATGTCTGGGGAATTGTTGTTAATACTCACTTGTGTCCTTACAGGAATTATCCCTTCGGGTGACGGTTGCAGAATGTTGTGAAGATGGAAGAGCTGAAAACATTGGCCATGTTGTCATAGGCCCGGCTGCTGGTGGCATGGGCATCACACACTGGAACCAGATGCTGGCCACCTTGAGGAAGCCTGTGTCCATGTGGCATCCACTCCGGCGAAGCTAAGGCCATGCTTGCTCCTCACTGTGAATAATCCAGCACGGTGCCTAAACTCTTCTATCAGGCAGATGTTATTGGCAAAAGAAGTTAAAGAGCAAAAACTATTTTTGCCAAGTAATCTTCATAAATCAGAATACAGCAACAGGAAAAGGAAAAGAAAAAAGACCAGTCGCCAAATGAGACCACATAAGCCTTGGGGAAGCTTCAGAACTGAAAGCATAAGACCCGAAGCCATCTGAGTACAAAAGCATGCCCTGCAGTAGCTTGTGGACCAATGGAGTGGTCTTTTGGCTCCATCATTGTAACATCACCAGCTTGGAGAACCAATTGTTATGAATTTATTTTGTATTACGTTTTGCAGTTCTGTGTATTGGAGGGGAAAGCTTGTGGCGTATCACTCACTTTGAAAAGATCTTGTTTTGAATTAGGTATGGTTGGAGTCACCATTTTCTATCTCAGTCTTTGTTGTGCTTATTGGAAAGCATATTCACTTCAGAGGAACGTGATATTACAGGATATGACATCCAAAGAAATATACACAATATCACAACCTCTTGTGATCATAGATACATGTATCTCCATCATAGTATAGATTATGGAACAGTAGCCATAATCCTCCAGCAAAGACAGCCAGGAGGCCAACATAGGGCACAATGCTATGTATGTTTTGACAGAAAAATGTCTTATAACATCCATGACTGGCTAGAGAATGTTTGGAATTGTAAGACTTTTTTTGCCTCAACATAGATAGAACGGAACCCTTAAGTTATTACTATTTTTTGGTTGAATGAACTTTTACAGGCATTTTAGTTACCTACATAAAGTGGACCAGTTGCTTGCATTTGATGAAATCAGCTGTTACTACAGAGGCTCATGCTACAACAGATTAGTCATGAAGGTGTTTTATTCATCATGTAGCATTTATGTGTTCACAGTATTGTTACTCTGCTCCTCAATCAGCAGCTGTTGCAGCAGGTTAAAATTAATAAAAGGAGGTCATCCCTGCCTACTGGTTTGCAGTCTAAAAGATGTGATGTACAAGGAAAAAGGAATGGTAAGAGAAGAGGGAAAGTAAGGGTACAAACTAATCACAAAAGCCACACATCCTCTTCCAAGCATTGTCAAGACTACAGTGTGTAATTCTATTTAAACTGATGCCCTGATGGTTTTGCTGCTATTTAGGCTGCAATGTACTGTGCCAGTTTACCTGGGAGTAAGCAGTAGTAAACTCAGTGGAATTTTCTTCTGAGTAGACAGATACAGGATTGCACAACCCAAAGCACCTGCGAATCTTGCCTTTAGAGACTGTGCAGGAGTGAGTACTCAGTTTGTAGATCCAGGACATGAATCGTCTGGCACCAGAAGCAACCGGGGATGCAGGACATAGTGTGTGGCTTGGATGCCTGTGTGAAATGCAAAAAGGGTTCCTCCTTAGGGTGGTGAAGGTGGTTTTCAATTCCAGGCCTCAAATATTTGCAACAACGATTACAAAACAAAATGCTAGTCAACTTTCCCTCCCCCCTTCCTAATGCCTTCCTAATTTAGATAGGGCCTTCCATGAGTTTGCTTATTATTAATTCACTGTGTATGTTCCATAACTTGGTATCTGCAGAGTACTCAGCCTTTATCAGAAGCAAAACATCAACAGGAATGAACAAAAGGAAATACTTGATGGCTGCTTCCCATTTTGATTTAGGGGGAGCAAATTTGTTTTTTGTTGTGGTGATGAAGGCTTTAGACCACCTTTGCATCTACAGAAGTGGCTTCTTGGCTTGGCTGTGCACATTTAAAGAAACAAAATAGAAAACTTAAGATTCTTTTTCTTACTTTTAGAAGTAATCCTCTAACAATGCAAGCAATATATGCCTACCAAGAATTAAACCGGAGTGTTAGAATGTGTTGATTTCAACCCCGCAAGAGCATAAACACTGCTATTAAAACAGTGATTTTATGTTAAATTCTAAAATCCATATAGTACAAACAGAGATAGGAGGAAAGGGGAGCCTGACTGGCCTTCTCGCCCCCCCACCCCCATTTGAGGTGGCCTAATTAGAACCCAGTGACTTGGACTAATTAAGCTGTTACAGTATATGGACTTTGGATTCTTTATATATGGGCAACATGGCTGGGTTTGGGTTTTGTTTTGGGGTTTTTTTTTTTCCTTTGGTCTACTTGCAATTCAGAATTTTTCAAGAAAACATTACTTTGTCTCCTGAACCTTGACAAACTCCATTTATTGCTTTGCAGAGACTTTTTTTTGCATTGATTGGAAGCGAAAGCATTATCCACTCTGTTTCATAAAGCTAACCAGTTTCTTTTAATCTTCCTTCCGCACAAGCAAATACCACAGTGGGGCTAGCTGTAGCATCTGGGCAGAATGAGGAACATCTGGATTCGCTGGGCTTGCATGTCCCTGGTGTTCTTTTAAGTATGGCAATTTCTGTGTTCACTCCCACCAAGTGAAAGCTTTCCTGAATGCCAAGAAGGGCGGGAATGGGGGTGACAAAGTTTCCTGTGAATTTAGTTTGACTTGAGTGAGTTCAGCATGACATTTGATGAACTGGTGCTCACCATTTCACTTCCATGATACTTTGCCTATTGAAGTAAAAAAGCATCACAATGGAACAATTTAAATCAGATTAAGAAAACAGTAGAAAGGGTCAGACATAAGCATCACAGCAGGGTGGAAAGTGATAGCAGCTTAAAACTCCATTGAGCGGGATGCTTTGAAGGGCCTGGGAAACCAAGACACACCAGTCGCTGCCAGAGGAGGGCATAAAGAAGGGCATCGCTAACCAAGAGGCCTTTTCACCGGCTCTTCCGGCCTGCATTTGGAGGAATGGGGCACCTGCAGACCAGTCTTGGCTGCCATGCGCAGCAGGCATGAGCAGGAGTCGTGCTTCTGTACAGGACCCTCTCCCAATCTGGGGAACTAGATGTGCTGGAATACAATTCCCATCATTCCCAACTGGCATGGGTGAAGATGAGAGTCACAGTTCAGCACAGGGCACCTGGAGAAAGCTGAGGGATGGGGGGGGGGGACCACTCTCACAGGAGAGCTGAAAGGAGCCTAGAAGGCCATCAAATCCAAGCCCCTGCTCAGGGCAGGACTCCAAGTGAAAGCATCCCTGAGATGAGATGGCTGCCCAGCTGCCTCTCGAATGTCTCCAGCACTGCATTCAAAATCAGGCTCAGTCCGTGGCAGTTAGTTTTGTTCCGCCACTCTGAAGCAGAACCATCTGTTTTTTCAGTGCCTTCCTTTGCAGAGCTTGTCTTCCTCAGAGCTGTGACAGAGAGGAAGGCTGCCTTCCTATCTCCCCACCCTCAACACCTTTCTGGGGTGTGTGTAGGCATTGACAAGAAAATCACCACTGCCTTGGGATGCCTAGCTTTGAGTGACAAAGCAGTTGTGTGGAAGGCTGGATACATTTGTCAATCATTCTCATTTCTGGGCCTTGCGCTAAGCATCACATCTAAACATGGCCTAACCCCCCCCCCCCCCCCCCCCCCCCAGGATGAGTTGAATTAGGAACATTGTAGATTGGTGCAGAATTGTAGTCCTCACAATAGACTTTCTGTGCAGCGCCTCCCCAACATGGTTTCCTTTCTCAAGTCTAACTCTTCCTTGCTGTCAAACTGAGAGCCTTCCCTTTAAACCTTGCTCCATAAACTAGTTTGTTCCCTTCAGCCCATAGAAAGAGGATGGGACCCAGTCTCATCCAAACCAAGTGGGGCGGTGGATGGGTGCTATTGTTTGACAGGCAAGTGGGGCACTGCACCGTAGATTTGAATATTTAGAGGTAATGTAATTGAAATTTAGTTATATCATCAGTGTTATATGTTGCACCTTCTGAGAGTAATAATAAAGATTTTTTAACAACTTAAAAGCCAGGCTCAGGTTATTCAATTCACAGCTTTCACAGAGATCTCTTAAGTACACTCCCTCATAATAAACAGTGAAATGTTATGGGAAAGATACCTGCATAATGTACAGATGAACTACTTAATTGCATGGGGATTGGTCGGCTGTGCTTGCTGTTGGCAGAATGGAACTGATGATGTGAAACCATATGAATGTGTTCTTCCACCACACTGCTTCCAAACTAACAGTTCAGTCACTTTCACTCCCGATTCTCCATTCCCAGTTCTAAGGAAAAATTTCCATACATCTCATTTCTTTATGTTAAATGATGTGCAATAAACCATTTCTTAATTATTCTACTTAAAACTGGCAAGTTGGCTGGAATATCCCTTAGTGTCTAAAATAGCAAAGCAAATTTATGCAGGTATCAAAAGTTAGATGTGTTTTGCCTGCCCAATATGAATTACGCTGTGGCTGCTGCCACTCCTGTGCATGGCTCACAGCGTGCACCCTGTAAGCCCTACAAGGGGGGGTCTTTCACTCCATTCCACTGAGGTGGGACTGCCTTCCAGCAGGGGAGAAGAGGCAGATACACTACTGTCCTTCAGTCTATTAATTTCCCAGGACCTCAAACTCTTTGGGTTGTAAAGCTAAAGGTTAGTGCAGGCTTTAGCCACAATCTTGCTTCAGTAAAACCAACCAACCAACAAAAATATGGAGGTGCAGTGCCCTGGAGTCACTTTGGCATGTGTGCAAAGTTTTATGTGTCTGCCTTTCACAAGTCTTCATGTTACAGTGCTGATAGACAAACAGGAATGCAGCTTTTTCATTACAGACCACAGGTTAGAATAACAGTTGCTTTGAACAGGTTCTCCTACAAGCATAACTTGCATCAGATGATCTTGGCCTGCTCGAATCGCTGTTTCATTCAACAGTCAAGGTGTTCTTCTGGCTTAGGCAGAGAGCTGGTCTTTCTGTGCAAGGCCATAAGGAAGTGAAATAAGAGCAGCAAAGGTGAACAATCTATGCCCACTTGCTGAGACTGGTTAGTGATGAGGCTGAAAAAGCCCAGCAAAGTTTGTCAAGATAAGAGGCATTTTGCATTATCCCAACTAAGATAAAGAATAAAAGATACAAATAAAAGAATAAAGAATAAAAATAACTGATATTTAAAACATGGAAATGCTATAGTATTGAAATTTTCAGATAACACGACCACAAAGTAGACTGGTATTAAATCCTTATTGTGGCACTTAAGTTATTAATACAGGGTGAAAAGGGGACTGTAACTGGCCGCCCTCACCTGGCTGACTGGGGCATGATGGAAGTTGTGGGACTTTTTTTACCTAAACAAGCATAGGGTTATGCTTTTAGTGGCATTTCTACACTAAAACAAACCAAGGGCTGGAGGTGGGAGAGCAACAACATTCAAATGAAAATTCAATAAAATGAATATACATGAGCAAGTTTGAGGACTGACGTCAGAAATAATATTTGTGCTTACCTTTTTAAACCCTTTAAACATGAAAAGCTGTTCAGTGTGCCATTTCTCTGGAAAAAAATATAGAGTCTCCAGGACGGGGAAGTTTATTATTATTATTATTATTATTTTGCATTTACAACTCAGCTTTTTTCCTCTTGTGAGGAGTCCAAGGCAGCTTTCATAGCTTCATTTAATCCTCACACGGTATGCAACTGTGAGACAGATAGCTGGAACACCTCCATGCCTTTACAGCAGACTTTTCCAATGTGGTGCTCCTTGGCCGTATTAAGACTCCAATGCTCATCCTCCTCTGTCAAGATGGCATCAGAAGAAAGCTGCTTTCTAGTGTGATCTTGGCTATGGAAGGCAAAATAAGGAGCATGTTCTCAGCTGTTCTTAAGGATTAGGATGGAATGTCAGGAAGGATGGACTAAGGTAAATGGGACAGAGGAAGGAAGGAAAGGCACAAACTACAAGGAAATGGATAGAAAAAAACCTCCATATGGGCAGAAAGAAGACTTTGCTGTTATTAGACCCGGTGCATTTCTCGCTAGCCTCTTCCTCAGGGACACTCAAGCTAGCATTCTAGGGAGAACCTACCAAGGCGCAAAAGGCCTACTACTAAGGCATGCAGGGGTTTGGGGCATTAATGTCAGCATCTTGAAATGTATAAATTTTTACTGATTTTGTTATATTTATATTCCACCTTTTTCTCTGCAAGGAACCCAAGTCAGCTTGCATAACCTTCCTCCTCTTCATTTTATCCTCACAACATCCCTGTGAGGTGGGTTAGGCTGAGAGTCAGTGACTGGCCCAAATTCAGCAGAGAACTTCATGGCCAAGTGGGGGTTAGAACCCAGCACACCCAGGTCCCAGTCCAGCACTCTGACCACTATGTACTACTGCCTTTCATGTTTTGTAATACATACATTTATGTATGACTTTGTAAATTTTCTTTCCTCACTATACACCTCCATGGCAGTTTACAGTAATTATGCCTGAAACAGATAGATACTGGAGGTGGTGCCAAAGAGCTGGACTAAACTGTTTTTGGCTACCCATGATTGTCTTTGCACCTGGATTTCCCTTTCTAAGCCAGGCATTACCAGTGTCCCTCATGCAGATCAAATGTCTACAATCCAGACCCAAGTCAGTGGGAATACTCAGTACAAACCCTAGACCCAGCCTGGGCAAAACTGGCCACAACTTTCTCGCAAGATGGAGTGGGGAAAAGCACTCACAGCCACCATGTGCCACAATCAGACCTTCTCAAGACATGACCTTATGCAGGCTGAGAGAAAAAAAAGTCCTATAGCTTCCTGGCAGTTAGAAGAGCTTAAGTGGGACAACTGAGACACACTCCATTGTGACCCCAAATACCTGCCCACAAGCCATGTTGCCTACCCTTGGCCTTGATCATCTCAATCTTACCAGGCTTTGACCTGAGTGACCACTATTCAGTCCCCTACCATGGCCAGACCCTTGTGTGAGTGCTCCAGGGCCAGGGTGCCATGAGAGGGCCTGCTTTGCCTGCAGAAGTGCCCGGGTTCAGTTGCCCATCGCTCCAGATAGGGCTGGAAAAGCTCCTTCCCCAAATCCTGGAGAGCTGCTGCCAGTCTGTGTTGACCGTATTGGACTAAATGGACCCATGGCCTGACTCAGTATGAGGCAGCTTCCTATGCTCCTATCAAAATAGAGCTACGTTCCATCATCATACTAAAGATCACCTTTGCCTTAAAATGTACATTCACCATCTTCTGTCTTTTATTAACTTTGGGGATGAATAAAAATCTGAACTTGCAAAAGCAGTTTTCACTGCAAGCCTTGATGACTGTAATTACATTTGTACCTTGAGTGTTTGATAGTCTAATACGCCAAATTGTGCTGGAATTTTTACAATCCCTGTGCTCCTACAGGGTAGCCCAATGAGAGAGGTGAGTGTGTTTGTCAGTGACTTTGTAATGGAAAGTGGATGTACCATCACTCCGTTCTGTAATGTGTGTATTATTCATCCAGGTGTAACTCGTTTGCTGAAGTTCTGTGCATCATATCTCTTCACTTTATATTCGTACCTGTTACGACACTGTGTGCATCTGCAACTTGTTTACATCAGACACACAATTACCAAGGCATTATGTTTTATTTTGGGGGAAGACCCTCCTCTGCCTCCAGATATACACATAACTGAGGCTGCAGGGATGTGCAAAACATAAAAAAGGGCAGGGAAGAACCTCTTGAAAATGCATCTCTATAAATGGTTGGCAAAAATATGTAAGCATGTTCAAAGTTAGCCTAGGCTGCCATGATTCTGGGCAGACATCCTTGGATAAAAAGCCCATGAATACTGGGACTGGGAAAATGGTACACAGTTTGGCATTAAATTAATAGCTATTAATTTCAATATTGATTCCAATATTAATTTTAATGGAACCCCCCATGCACACAC
>NW_025335468.1:2799061-2801018 GCF_004798865.1 Varanus komodoensis
CCTCTGCTTCATCTTTAGACCCTTCTGGTTCACCTGTTTCTTACTCTTGTCCAGAGAGTGGTGATGGTGTGGAGGAGAAGCAGCAGATGCCGCTGCCTCCTTGTTCCCAGCTCTCTGCCTGTCAAGCAAGCCCTGGGCAGCAAGGTTGAGAAAGGAAGAGCAGCAAAAGCAGCTGGTGGCAACGGTAAGGAGGAGATAGCCCCAGAGATGGAGGGGAACATTGAATCTGGCCCAGCAGCCCTCCACAGTCCAGAGCCAGCACTGGAACAAAGTATGGACTGTGACAAAAGAGATGGGGGAGGTGGGCAGAACGTGTGCAACGGTGAAGAACCACATGTGCATAGTGCCCACAGGAAGAAGGAAATGTGAACAAGGCAGCATAGTAGAAGTTCTCTTATGGTGCAATCCTAGGTGCATCCTATGTACAGTGATCCTTTGCACAGCACCAGTGAACGCAGTGGGACTAGTTGAAAAGTAAAAGTATCGAAGATCAGATTCCAGGTCATTTAAAAATTTGTCTGTTCCTTTTTTCCTTTGGCATTTTTCTTATCTATGCCCTCTACACACACAAGGGTGTGGGTGTGAGAGGGAGAATGGGGGGGAGGGTAAGAGAAATTCAGATATAAGGAGGTAGCAGCTATCATTGGAGGGAATCCTAGTTTGGTACAAGAACACTCAATTCGCATGTTGAAAATCCCTTGCTTTTCCAGTTTAAAATGATCAGAAAGTGAGTGATGGGGGAAATTATTCTCTGCTTGAACTGCAGAATTCATCTCAGTCCTAGAAGATCATGGGATGCAGAACCTTTCTGGAATCCAATGTTGGAGAAGTTCCCAGGTCTGCCTTCTGACTGTGTCTGGGGCCAAAGACAAAGGGGCAGAGCCAGCTTCCCAGAAGTGCCATCATCACATTGTATCTTAAAAGCTCAATTCTAGCTATGCTGGTTGGGGCTTGCTGGGAGGTATAGGCTCTTCTTATGTTTAAAATAAAATGTCTAAAATGAGGGGACTGATTAACAAAGCAACTGAAAGGGGTAATCAAGAGGGCTAAATCCCTTCAAAGCACTCTGGGGTTCTTCTAAGCTTCAATAATGAAGCTCAACAAGAATTTGTGCTACAGGGTAAGAAATATAGCACCAAGTCTGAGAGCTCATCAGCATGGCTAATGAGCAGAGCCAAAGAACAGTTAGAGAAGAAGGCTTCCTCCAGAAAATAGATGTCTCAGAAACTGTGGCCCCCGAAAAGTTTTGGCTTGCAACACCTCTTGCCCCTCATTATTGGCTATGTAGGGCTGAAGGGACTTGTAGGCCAAGACATCTGGAGGGCCACAGGTTGCCTATATTCCAATGCTGGAGTGGTGGCTGCAGTTACCACAAAACGTTTTGTGGCTTCTTGAGGCAAGGAAGGTGACCCTCAGTCCACAGGGTTCCCCAGTCCAGCCCTGGCATTCCCCAAAAGCTATGTTCTTTCCCCTCCCGAAGCACCATTTCAATTTATCTCACAGCATACTGTATGGAGAGGTTTCAGACTCCCTGTGTTGGAGACAGAGATCGATCCCTCTCTGTGCCCCAGCTGGCCAAAACAGATCAGGCAAGGAGTCAAAAGGGGCCAGTTTTTAATTCTTCTCATGGCACAGTGGGCAGAGAAGGTTAGCGGGTAAAAGTCCTCCTCCTAGGGTCTGGCTAGGAAGCACGTGCATGTCTGTGTGAACAGGGCATCCGAGTAAATGAATGTGCACGTGAGTGGGGTGGTCTTGTTCATGCTGGAATCTGGCACTGCTTCTTTAGGGTTTTGGCCCTGCTATGCAGCTCTCACCTTATTTCCAGGGAGCCAGTGCAGCTTTCAGGGCAAAAAAGGTGGGAAGAATAAATTCAGATTAATTAAAGCTGTATCTCATGGGTTCAAAATTCTCTCTCTCTCTCTCTCTCTCTCTCTCTCTCTCTCTCTCTCTCTCTCTC